>NW_020273626.1:504678-543654 GCF_003268045.1 Sipha flava | reverse complement strand
GTGAGACCAACAAAAATGCAAAAAAAAAATTTAAGGAACACCCTAATATATATATATATGGAAGTATTCAGTAATTTTAGCAGTCGTAAAATAATACTTTTATTATGACCTACACCTATTATTGTACGTAAATATAGCAAAACATTCATGATCCCGAATCACGCTACTGAATTTATGTCACAACTCACTGAAAGTTTCTCTAGATGGTCAAAGTTTTGTGATGAAAAAAAAAAAAATAAATAAAAACATAATTAATAGAATATGATTTTAACAATTTTAAAACTCAACGATTTTATAACCATCTATTTTTATATGAAATACAGAATATAATTTTATAAACCAAAGTACTTGTTATATTTTGATACACAAATAATAAATCAACGCAGTAACAATTTCTTGTAACTAGATCTACTCTAAATTATTATAAATTAAATACACCACATTGAGAAACGTCAAATGCATTTGAAAGAAATTTATGTAATGAATATTTCAATTTTAATTTCAATAGATCCCAAACTATCAATGTTAAAATTTTAAATCGAGAAATTCAATTTGATATTTAATAAATAATTATGGAAATTGTATCAAAGAAATCTCGAAAAATATGACTCGAGAAAATCGCTGAGCTTGATATGTATTACATTTCAATAAATGTAACTGTTTTTCATTACAATTTAAATTGAACGTGGAAAGTGGAATAATGTGTTAAGTATATAGAATAAATACTTGAATACTTAAAAAAAATAGTATTCCGAATATGTATTCAAATACTTTATACAAATTGTATTCCGAATACATTATTTAGAATACTTCAAAAATATTCCAAATACTTTTAAAATACTTTAGTTTTCATACTATAAAAATAATAAATGTCTACTCAACAGAAATATTTGAAATTGTAGATTAAATATATGTTACTTTATTGTATTATTATATTACATAACTGTTAGGTATAGTTTATAATTTACAATAATAATAAATACTTGATATTAGCTTATACAAGACACGACGGAGAAGTAATAAAATCATTTAAAAAAGAAATTCAAAAAAAGAATTTAAAATGTATTCGAAATAATTAAAAAGTATTCTGAATACAGTATTGCGAATATTGTATTCGGAATACTACCCAAGTCTGTTACTAGCTAATATATCCTTGTGTGAGACGAAATTGAAGAGGAGTGATCGGGTCAAGAAATTTAATTGTTGGCTGTTTAATCGGCACGTTCATTTCCGATGATGTGAGAGTGGCCTGGGATCCAAAAAAATTTAATTTTTAATTTTGTAGTTATAATTTTGAATATATAGGCTTATATCTGGAGGTTAAATTGTATTTTTAATGTTGTTGATTACGCTGAGGGAATTTTTGAAAATTATTGTGTTTTTGAGGTGATATTTTCCTATGAGACGAAGAGCTTTCAGGATAGCTATACATTTTGCAGTGAAATATAGAGCAGGGTGTCAAGTAGTTTACGCATATGTTCAGAAACATCCCAGTTAACAGCGGCGCCGGCACCGTCCAGGCTTTTTGAGGCCTTGGTCTATATTATTTCGCTCTAAACATCTTGGATTAAGTGGAGGTAATGCTGTTTATAAATTGATGGATTTGCTAAGTGTTTTTTTTAAGTAATGTGAGTTAAATATTTGTGTTGATAGAATAACTCTATAGCCCCGTACCTCGTTTTTATTAAACCACCATATTTCTCCACACGTATTTACAAATATTATCAGTTTGAGTCGTACGTAATGACGTCACTTGGAGTATTCCAAAAAAGCATCCACCTACATCAACATTTAGGAAAATACGTGCAGTACACTTTTTATCTTTTCGAAATTCATGGGAAAACCAATGGAGGGTGTCCAATATTATAAAATTCCACATGATTTTTCAAATAAAACGTTTTAACCGATCCAAGTACTTCCTGGTATCCAGTGACGCCGAAAGAAATATCATAGAAATAAGTGTAAATATAGATCTCGAAGTCAAAATTCGACGAGAAATTATGTAATTTATGTATGAGTACCAGAAACTTAAACGGATTCAATACAATGTATTCAACAGCTACGATTTATATGCTAAACGGACGTCTGACTTGTATAATCAAAATGTGCACTCGTAGTGATAACGTACTATAGACGTAAATCGTTTTATTATTCACCATAATGCGAACGACTTTCTGACCGTAATTTTAAATCTATTGAATTCTAAATGATTTCTTATCTGGAATATTACGAAATTCAATTGGGTCATACACTAAGAAGTAGATAAACCTTTTAATAAAAATACAGACTTTCCAATCAATACTTGGGAAAACGGACAGATCATTAGGGTTCCGCCACGACAATATTATGAAACAATATGCGCATCAAACTTGGGAGTATTATATTCGTACTATACAAATTATTCTGCACAAAGATCATCTCCAATAACGATACGATTCTGCGTTATAGTAGTTTTCTCGTCCGTTAACCCGTTCCGTTCTGTGGCACCGACATTTTCCAACTCGTCTCCAACAACCTAAATATTAATGACTGAATAGAGGACGCGATAGCGTAAAATACCGAAACGCGAGTATAAAACTGTAATCCAAGTAGGTACAGGCAAACGCAGGTCTTTTGTAAAACTAATCATAGTTGCGAGTCAAGATTTTTAAAATGTAATTTTTTTTTTTTTATAATGTATTTAATTGGATAAGTTAAATTTCAATCATTGGTAAATAGTCTCTTCCTATGTATCAATTAAATTTAATTAAATACCAACCATATGAAATAAAACTGTTCAAGATGAGGATATCATTGTGTAATAAAAGTTAAGAACATTTTTTTTTCGTGTAATGAAATCCAGTATCTTACATAGAGTACGTGATTTCTGAGTTACATAATATTCACACGCTACTGCAAAACTTATTATAAGAAATTGTGAAACAAATGCAAACCTTGAAAAGTATGAGAAAATTATAATCCTGTCAAATAATTGAGCCTGATATACACAGCGGTGGTTATTGGTTCAGATCTCTCTAGACGGTGGACAGTTAAAATTACTTTACTAAACTAGAGAGGTGCTTTGAAAATGGTATACGTTCGAAAATTGAACTTTGCAAAGTTTACGGTGAGTAGAGTAGCCATATATATTGTATTGTTTTAGTGTACTATTGTAATTAAATTAACAAGTAATAAATTACATTTTTTATATACCAACGAAGTTACAATTGTTTTAGAGTCTCACCTATAAGAAACTTTCTTTTCGATTTTTTTTCTTTCATCAGCGTAACCACAATTAGTATTTTTCTTTTCTCCTCGAAAATCACCATGATGCCATGTTAAAATAACAAAGAATTAATAACATTATCCAGTATACGGCATTGGATTTTGTTCTTTAGAAATATTTTATTCCTTGGTACGCATTCAAATGGTTTGAGAAAAAAAAACAAAAACGAAGTATGCTTTTCAACTATAACTACCACGTCTGAATGTTTATAATATTTATTAATGAACGAAAACATAAGATTTTTGGATTATAACGAACGTATAGAAATGCAATAATATTTTATAAATGGCAACGCGACGCTGAGAGCTATCCTCCCGTCCTACTTACATTTCGCAGCTCAAAGATCGAAGTCAAAGAACTTGAGAAAAATTATCAGAAAAAAAACGTAAGACTTTGATTGTGATTTTATTTCCTCTTTTTACACTTAAATAAGTCAAAGAGTAAAGAAGAAAAAAATCCATTCTATTATTTTATGTATTTAACATTTTTCAGTGCGTTCATTACTTCGAACGCACTGTCATAATGATATTTTTTAATCGGAAAACATTTTCACGTCTGTCCAACGCTATATTAATTTATCTCATTAGCGAAATTACGAAAATGAAAAAAAAAGAAATTGAAACTATTAAACGGTCGTTGTATTTTCATTTCGGTCGAGGTAACTTATAGTGGAATTTTTTTTGATTGCAATACCGTTATATGACTAAGTCTCAAGTCCACGGTGAAAATAAGGCATTATATGGTCATTGTGAGTTTTTTCACGTGCGAGTGTTATTTGATATTTTGTTCCTCGAGACGTTTTTAAAACGTTAACCGGCGGCTGTACAGCAATGTTCAAATTGTATACTTATATGCTTGCTGAAGCCCATAGTTGATCATTTATACCTCATGCATGACTCACCGACAACCAAAAATTCATAATTGAACAAATGCTTATAGTTTTTCTGGCGTTAAACAATAAATCTTTAAATAGTACCATGGCGTAGAGAAGAACATGACGTGTCTTTTGGTATAAAAAAAAAACGCAACATTTTATTAATTTTAACCTTTAAAATTATTTAATAAAAATTATATGTTAGTTCTTGTATAGAATAAAAATCTTATAATATGCTTTAATATGAAAAAGGTAAAATTATGAAATTAAATAGATTTTTTTCAATTTTATTTTGAATTGCATTTCACTAGAACTGACAACTTATATTAAAATATGTAATAAAAGTGGATATATCTGTTTGTATATTGTATTGCGTAAATAATAAAGATTGAAGTTATTGAGGAGAGAAATTATTTATAATACAATAAATTATCTATTAAAAATCAATTTTATTTACTTACTACGAAAAAAGCTTACACATTATGCGTAGCATAATATGTAGTATACATTTTGTACTTCGTGACTCGAAAAAATTATAATAGCAGTAATATCTATGTACACGTTTAGCATATTATACGTACTAATAGCGAACATTGAGTTCGTTTATAACATCAATATTATTATGTCGAATACCATTTACCTATTTAGAAAATTTTAATTTCTAGAAATCGTCGAACCACTATTTAAGTGATTGTGCAATTTCACCCATAGGCGGTACAAGATCTTCTTGGCAGGGGGGAGGGCAGGAAATATTTTAAGTAAAATATTAACACTATTTCGTCTAAATCTTTAGACTAGCAATACTATAAAAAAAGTATTTTATTGATAACTATTTTAACTTATTTTAAATAAGAAAAATTATAAAAAATTATAAAATCATGCAAAACGTTTGAGATACAGATAATAATATTGGTTCATGATTTGTCAATGATAAAAATAAATTATAATAATATTGAAAATATTGACACAAAAATCTTATCAGCATATTTACATAAATGGTTCCCACGGTTCTAGATAATAATATTATTACTTACAACTATGCAGACTCTAAATAAGCATGTAATATGAGGGGTTATCAACCAATATTTGAAATGTATAGGGAGAGTAAGAAGTCGCAGGGGGAGGGCAGCTTGCCCCTTCCGTAGTACCGCCTATGATTTCACCGTATTTTGAATGGCAATGTACAAGTGGTCGAGTTATCAGTAGCTCGAAACATAAACTCCGAGACGATTGATTTCTCGGTCTACACGCAATCGATTTAGCGAAATGCAGCAATTGAAATAATTGCATTTATTGCAAAAATTGGGATTATCTGAATATGGTTATAATAATAACTGCACATAACTGTTGAAATATACTATTTTATCTGATTAAAAATATTGTATTATGTTATGTTATTGTAATAAATCAAGTGTACCGGCGATTAAAATGTTCTTCTCGAAAGATCAATGAGTTCCAGGAAATGGAAATATACATCGTTCGACGTACGTAATCTTCTTCGATTTTCTTATGATTTTCTCGAAAATTTAATGAGAAAATCTGAAGTATAATTTATGTTGCCGAGTCTATAACCACCATAATGAAGTACTTGATAAAAAATAAATAAATCTGTGTCCGACTAACCACGATGTAGCGAATGTGATCTGATGTGGTCGATATTGATGAACAAAAAAGGTCACGGATTTTTTTTTGCGATCGTTTTGTCAGATCCACTTATGCGTCCCACTCAGATCCTGATTTAGAATTGTTTAGGTCCGGGACAAAAAGAAAAATCTGACCTATATTTATGAATTCTAATTCAAATTATAATTAATAAATATAATAACCATTCAATACTAATAGTAAATAAAACTATATTAGAATATAGGTACTTTTTTTTACAAAATTTTTATAATTAAAAAAAAAAAAATTCTTAAAAGTAAATTAAACAGTAAGTAATCGAATGTAGATAATACAAAATCTTCAGAATTTAAAAAAAAATTATTTAGCCTTTTTTTTTTTGCAAATGCATCAATTACTTCATCGAAATTAATGCTTTGATGTCATTTTCAATAAATAAGATTCCAAGGGCATCCAACATTGCTTGGCCAAGAGATGACATTAATTTATTTTTAATTTTTTTGGGAACTGAAAAGGATTTTTCACCAGTACAATTAGTTTTGAAACGTATGAGATATTTGTGTATTTTTTATAAATTTAATTTGGTCAGATTGAGTAATTATTATAATTATCATTTGTAGATAAAATAATTAAACTAGAATTTTAAGGATTAATTTGTATTAAAAGAGTAATTAAATCCAGTAGATGGGCTCCTGATCCGCTTGGGCCCTGGACAAATACCCATAATGTCCTTGCGTAAATAGGGCCCTGGTTTCAAAGAAAGGAAGTATAATTACTTACGTCCCAACGAGAAGAGCGGTTGAAAACTTAAAATCGATTAATCCAACGCGCATAACCCAACTTCTTGCTGGCCAGTGAATGAGAGGAAGAGCGCAGAGATATAATATTACGCAGTTGTTATACGAAATAATTGCTTTCCAGATATCTTTTACAATCGAGATCAACGTTTAGAGTTTCTAGCAAAATGCACATATACTCGTATATATATATACAGGTATATGTATATATATCTATATAGTAATCCCTCGTTATCCGCAAATTTTTACCCACGGCTTTCGATTATCCTCAGTTGAATCCACGATAAAATGTTATTAATTCGATATTGTATCGATGTTCTACGAGTATGGTAGATAATTTAAATAGATTTATTTTTTTGTAGATTATTATTGTTATATATCGCTAAATATAACTATGCAACTGTGTATGCACATGTATTTATTACAGATAAGTCACATAAGCTACCTACAGGTATACAGTTAATATTCGTTTAATTGTCAGTTGATGTTAGTGAAATTTTGGATACATTAAAAATTGGCGACACAATAGCGTCACTTGACGGGAAGTACAAAATGAACAAATCTTATGTTCAAGAAAAACGAAAAACTTAAGAAATAAGAGTTATGGAAATTGCTCCTGTTTATTAGATAAATATATAATTGTAGAAAATACATATTAACATTATTGTGATTTTCAAAACAAAAAATAAAAAATAAAACAAAACCTCCTTTTTTACATTGCCTTTATGGTTTCGCTATTCGCGCAATTCCGATGGAATGTAATCACAGCGGATACAACAAGGATATAACAAGGGATTACTAAATATACAGTTAGAAAACCCAATAATCACGAACGGTGTATGTTTCAAAATATTATTTTTTTGTTGTGCATAAACGCTAATTACATCGCAAGAGGGAAAAAAACAATTCAAAAATTTTCAACCAAACTATTTATGACTTCAAACATGTATTAGTACTCATCATATTTACAATAATAGCGGTATGCATGGTGTAAGCTAACCGAGGCCAACGTAACTTAACCAATTGATACGCAATCCAGCAGTGAGCCGAGTAGAGCGAATTATAGAAACACAAGGTTAAGGGACGAGGCCGTAGCAGGAACATATGTGAAACGACCACAAGAGCGAAAACTAACAAAGAATATGTGTCGTAATATTTTCAAGGTTTTTGTTATTTTCATCCTGAGAAAAAAAAACAAACCAATCTTTGAGGTTTCGGGGTGTCAGTAGGTTTTGTAACTGAAAATTCACTTGGAATCGTCATATTTCTGACGAAAAAATTCGGATCATACAAATCGAATGTCAAGCTTCTTCCACCGTCGTACTGTAGTTTTAAGTGTAATATCCTGGATTGCAAAAAGTTTGCTCTAATCGCGTACGTCCAGTGATCGAAAACGATATAATTTCGCCAACATCGGGTGCGCAGGAGTAGTTAACGACGAGTTTTCGGCGTACATTGGGCCGGTCAAACGTTTGGTAGTACTAAATCACATTGTTTTACCAGCAGTGGTGTAAGAAGCACGCTAGTGCTCCTGGCAAACATAGAAAAAATGATTTTTAGCTAATTAAAATTTGATGTTATGATATTTTTTTTAACCTATAATTTTAATAATTTTTTCTAGTATACAATTTATACTTATAAGTTATAATTAAAGTGTTAATTTTAAACTTTGAAAATTTACTTTTTCTCGCTTTATGACTGGTAAATTCATCGATAATTTCTTCATAATATGAATAATTCTTCATATTAAGGAATATTTTATTCAAATGCCCTTGTGATATTTTCATAATTTCATCGTTAAATTCACACGTAGTGTGTTCAAATAATAGACTTTATCTACGTATTTCACAATGTATAATGAAAAAATGTCGATTTGATTATAGAATAAAAATATGACTTTTGCACAATTTTGCGCCCTTGGCGTAGGTACAGTTCGTCATACCCTTACTACGCTATTGTTTACTTTTGCATAATAGGTGACTTTGAGCCGTCGATGATGAATTGCTCAGAGCACTCCGTCGGTCGCACGTGCGCCCTACGATAGCGGGTCGAGAGCGGCGACTGCTATTGCTACAGGTCGCGCGCGGAGCATCCGAAAAATTGTTCTAATGGGTCCAGCGCGCCACCGTTTTATGCTCGTGTCCGATATACCTAATCGTATAAAGCGTATATACAACAGTAGCGTATTTGACTTAATATTATTGTGGGGAGGGTACTTAATTTACGAGCATTATACACTAGTTAAGTACAATATTTTTTTTTATGAATATGCTAATGTTCTATAAATTTATTATACATACAAATAACTAGGGCAATGTGGGGGGCGATTGCTCCCAACGCCCCCCCCCCCCTCAAACACACTACTGGTATACGGTAGACAGCACTGTGTGTACAGCCCACAGCCGGCTGCGTTCAAACCCGTGCACACGCAAGACCATCACAAGTTCTACAATCGTTTTAACACATGCATAGCAAAATATTGCGAAGTGACAATAGAATACGATGCTCAAAATGCAAACACAACGCACGCGCAGGTGACATAGACCACGCGGAACAGAAGTCAGAGAGGAGATAACACCGGGGAAACGATGAGAAACGCGCTGACGTATAAAATATTAATTTTTATCAATCAATATATATTATAACAGGTACGTGGTTACGTTTATTTTTAGACGTTCTCGATATACTTGCACACTTACACGTGCGTAGATTTACGTCGTTGTGTTCGAATGATTTATTTTTATTTTTATTATTAGTCCATAACCTCATGCGATTCTTATAACACTAAAAAACCAATATGCGTGATCAAGTAATCGAATAAACGTAGTAATAATAGTAACAATGTAATAATATGAAATGCACAGGCACGCAAGTACGTAATATTTCATTACGTGGATTCGAATTGAAAATGGATGATCTTCGGAATTTAACGGATATTCGAAATTCAAAATTTCCTGTTGATCATCAAAAATCTGTTGTAGGCGAACGGGATGTTAGTTGGAGATTTTACCCAAGTCAGGACTCGTACACAAATAGTATATTGTACGAGACGATAATCACACCATAGGAAAACCTATAATGATTTTCCGTAATTCAGATTTACTTGCAAACAGTACTCGCAACTTTTGATATTATGGATTATTCTATATACATCTGTTAACTAGATCGGTGGACATGTATGTGTGAATATCTCGGTTACTTGTACGGAAAAGTATTTAATAACGATTCTAAATGATAAAATCGATAAATAATTTTCGCGAGAATATGTCGATTGCAACGAACTACAAACTAGATGTGCAAGTGTGCGTGCAAAAAAAATGAGTGTTTTTCTATTTCCTCAAACCGATACTTAAACCTTCAAAAATATCAATCAACACACAGAAATAGAAATAGACTGTCGTCCTATTACAATATTATAATATTTTATAATATTATAATGTACTTGCGTGCATAATTATATTGCATATGATTATCATGTTTACTATAGTGTGCTATTGATGTTAGTATATTATGTAAGAAATAAACATAGTGATAGTGATTTTATTAGTGAGGCAGTACAAAAGTATGTTTATATATAAATATATAAAATAGACACAAGGCAAAACACTTAAAGAATGAATTCCATAGGAAACCGCTTACAAGTATTGGTTAATGCAACTAACGTTGCTGTGGTTGATGTTTTTATTTTAACCAACCCTTACGGTACCAACACCCGTGCTATAATGACTCACCATTTACCCTCGTTCTTATCGTCAGTTCCCGAATGGTCACTCCTTTTCACCGACTTACTGAACCTAAAGATAGAAACGATTATGCATATTTGTGTGTACGTTTGTTTAACATAATAATATTATAAGGTGCTTTTTTATTGTTGCGCAGTAATGTACATTTATAAAAATTAATTTATCTCTCCAAGTCGAAAGTTTATCGCGGTAAAATTATTGTACGAATTCGTGAACCGCGGTAATCAAACAAAGAAGGCACGAGGTATTTTAACCATTTTATTTGTATATACTCTGGCGCAAATGATTATAATCACAATATTGCAATAGTACAATATTATTATTGTCAGTGCCGCATAAACCGGTGTTGCGTGTGTCAAATCCAACCTAAAAAAGGGCCCAATGATAAAAATTGAAAAAAATGTAGAAAGAAATAAAATAAAACCATTTCGTTATAGCAATTTAATATAATCTAATTTGTCAATAATAATTAATAATGTAGATTCGACAATAATTGATCGATTTGGTTTTATACCCATTACCGTACGTCAACGTATCTTTTGCGGCCTGTGTAACTGAAATTAAACGTAATTTGGTTATAAATGATCAGAGGTACGATTTCCCTGCTATGTCCATATGAGGGAGGAGGGGTCATTCATTATTTTTACAAACGAGTCCAAAATAGTGTTGTTGTGACAATGGTCGCATTACATTGTAGGTGCTTTACGAAAATTAAACGAAGTAGGTCCCGAGACATTTTCAACGAAATTAAATCGACATGACGAGAGAAAATCGTTTAAGAAAAATGAGTAAATACCAGCAATAATAATATAAAAAAACGCAAATATTCAAGCTGTGCAGTGGCGTATACATAACTTTTGTATGGGGGGGGGGGGGATCAGCTGCAAACAAATCATTATGGAAGGAAAATTCCTAAACCTCAGTACCTGCACATTTAAATAATAAATAATAAAAGGTATATATATATTGAATGTGTCAAAATAATAATTTACAATCAGTTTCGGGTTAAGGGGGGGGGGGGGGAAGGGGGCAGCTGCCCCAGGCGGCAATATTTAAGGGGTGGACATTTTTTAACGGCGTCAACAAAAGTTTTGATTTTTTCTAATGTATATACTAGTTTTTAGGAAAAATTATTAATTTATTATTAAAAAATATTAATATCAATTATATAATATTATAATATAATATATATATATATATATATATATTATAATTATGTATAATAGTTATTTATATTATATTAAGCCGCTGAATTATTTCATCTGTGGGTGTTTAGCATATTAAGGGTAAAACCAAATTATTACTATTATTTAGCGCTCGGACCTATGCATTTTCATTTTCGTTCCACTGAAATAAAATTGTGTTTATTGTATTTCTCATATATCTTTATGTGTGTATTATAATTTATAACCATCAGATTATTAAATTTGATATTAATAGCTTCAAATAATTTATTTGCACACTACCAAGCAATTGTTATGTCTATCTTTCTCGAGTCTCGTGGTCATAGTTGTCGTCGTTGTCGAGTTCGATTCACAAATCACGATTGACTGGAAAACAAACGTGCCTAATATTTTATTTTCAATCAATATGAGTGGAAAGTGCATAAACTGCATATATTTAAATAAATGAGTTGTTTGGGGTTTTTTTTTAAATGCGGAAGCAATTGACGATGATATTTTACGAGAAAAATCAAAGCAATTAGTAAATATTTATAGTGTTTATAACCGGAACTTGAGAATGAGCTTATACAATTTAAAACAATAATGAAGTATTTTTCAGAAGATGAAAAATTATCTATACACAGTTTTCTTAAAGTATTAACAGTTAAACGATTCATTTCTTATTGTGGATATAGCTTTGAAACTTTTTATATTTATATCATGTTCAAATGCTAGCGGAGAAAGATCCTTCTCAGTTTTAAAAAGAGTCAAGAGCTACCAGAAAACAATGAAAATATGTCATAGTTGTCTCTATTATCTATTGTGAATATTTTCCTAAAATGTGTAGGTTGGAATGATATTATTAAATAGTTTGCTGTACAGAAAGCTAAAAAATAGTTGTAAATATTTTATATTGAATAAATTTGTATTAAAATGTTTATATTTAGAACCTACTAAGGTCTATAAATTTAACTACCGGTGTTATAATATGTTTATAAATATAAATTAATTAAACAATCATAACTATGTTGTTATTTGTTGTATACATATATATATATATATATATATATATATATACATGTAATATACATATTTTGTTTTTTGGAGGGCGTTGAAGGGCGGAATTTTAAAATTTGTGTCCCCATGCGGCAAATTTGTTAATCCGGCACTGTTTATAATAAATCATTGCAATTTTTTTTTGTTTCCTTATAATTTTCTTACATTAAGAACAATATTTTATAAAATTTTAAAAAGGCCTCTGGGGGGGGATCTGACCCCACATCCCCCTCCATGTATACGTCCCTGAAGCTGCGATTATATATTATTCGGCATAATACTATTATTCTGCATCGTTGCAATGTTACGATCCGATGTGAAAATACAAAACGAGTTTCGAAAACTTGAGTGTTCACCGCGGGCTACGGGATTTTATCGTAAGTCTTCTATTCAGGAACTCGAAAACTATGATGTCTAAATATCGTCCCGGAATCGATGCACTCCTGACCGTTGCTAATTTGCAGAACAAAGTCATTTCTAATAGTTAAACTTATATGTTGAAAATTTTACGAAATACTGTTGATGTGTATTTTTAACGTGTAATTTTTGCCTTGATTTATGATTATCAGCGATATGATATGTGTTGTTTGTTTTGTAAATTGTTCTTTACAATATTGTAAATAGAAAATGATTTCTTTCCAAGAAATTGTTAATAGCAGTTTATTAGTTTCAATAATTAGACATTATCTCCACATATTTTTTTTTTGTTTTTTATTAGATATAAAGACTTCAACAGCAAGGTCATCAGCCTACATTTATATTTACTTTTACTTTAACTGTTAATATGGTTGTTAGCTTAGTTTAATAACATGGTATTTTAAATTATTATACCAATATCGATGGTTTGATGGTTTTTAAAAAATACTACACGTATGGTTTAAATATAAAATAGATAAATTATAATAAATATAAAATGTAAACACGCTAAAATAGTCGAGGAAAAAATATTAAGCGCGGGAGTATGTCTAAAATTTAATGCTTTTCAAAAATACTATAATAGGTAATAAAAGTCTATTAACCATCAATTGCTATTCGGTTTTCTCATCACAAATTGGATTAATCCCACCGTGTGATGTTCCATGTGTCATTTATTTAATTTTTTTTATTTTGAAGCTTATTAAACAAAAGTATGAACTCGAATTAATTCATTGCCGAAAAACAAACGTTACAACTGATATTTTGTCAATACGTGAAGAAATATTGGATTACAAGTAGCATATTAATATCATTGGTTCTTGGAATTTATCGAATCAGGTTACAATAAACCATGTAGAAATGACGAATTTGTTTTTTAAACAATTTTTTCCCGTTTCGATAAATAAAAAAAAAATTGCTACGTCGATTATACAATTAATCTCAAAAAGTAATTGATCAAGAGCGATAATATATTATATTAAATTACAATTTATTAATACAAGAGGATTGATAGGTTTGTTTATCGTATGCATTTGATGACAAGGAAGAGAAGCCACCACAAAAATGAAATAATATGATATTTTCGAAGAGTATAGTAGTGTAGTTTTATGTTTTTTAATTATTCTGTCAAGCATAATGATCGATTTAATTATTTACTTATTTTTCTCTTATTATGCTCAAAGTACTGCGATAAGTTATTATTTCTTAAGAAAATTAATTAAATTCTGGAAATGAAAATCATCACAAAAACGTAATTTTCTTGCGGCCGCATATTTTTATATTTATTATGTAATCGGCGTAATTATTCCACATGTGACGTCCGTTCTTCGTACAACTCACGGTTAACCTAGGTGAAATCGTTACGGCCATATACAATCAGATGTCACCAGGTGAACGTGACCAATATGATAAAAAAAAAACAAAAGTCTTTCCGATACACGTTTTTCTCGAACTATTAAGACGGCTTTTCCAGTGAGTTTTGAAACGTGAGAGATTTCGTCTACAGTATTGTAGTGTAATTTGTGACAGTGACACGGTGTGATTTTTACACGCTCTTAGATATTTTACCTCTCACAGTAAACGGATATTCTAGAAGGCTATTACTACAGGGCGCTCAAGACATCATAAAACATTATTGTTTAAGGTAAAACCATCATACTGCATCATTGATACGGGTCAAAAGTGTCCTAAATAGTTGTTACTAAACTCGAGAGGTAAAATTAATCAACGATATTATTAACCCTCTGTAAACTTTACCAGGTAGATAAATTACACAGCTGCAGCACTTCGCTCCGGGTTATAGTATCCTAAGATACTAATTACATCAAGGAAGGAGTATATATATCCTCAGTGTGTACATAGCTGGTTACGACCGCGAGACCTAACAGGATTTCCTTTGCAGACACGTATCTGTAATATTGTTATTATCAAGCAATCGTTTCTAGACGGTCTCACAAATCAAAGACGGTGAAAAAAACCAAAACTAAGGTTAATGGACACTTTTGAACAAACGGGCGTCACATATTCGCATTACAATATTATTGTACTCGTATTGACTGACGAAACAAACCCGTGGAGCCTGTTTGTGCACCAGCCGTTAACAAACACGTTAGCGTTCAACGTTTACGAAAATTGTCCAGCGAACCTTACAGGTATAAATTAAATTATTATTAACCCGAGTACACACAAGCTGAGCACACCAATTATCACGTAGGGGTACAATATTACTATGTTTATTATAACTAGAGCAAAGGACTTATAGCTCTAAAAATTCACCAAATATGCACTTAAATACACAAAATATGCATTAAAAATATGCTTTTAAAATATGCATTTTAAAATGAATTTTTTTGAACAAAAAATAAGAATTTTTCTGTAGGTACTTATTATAATGGATACATTTTATTTACAACTTTATTTAACAACTTACAATTAACTGATTGGGTTTATTTTATGGGTTTTCTTATCTGGATACTTAAGGCATTTTTTATAATAAATAAAACGTGTTGGGATTGTCAACCGTTGAGAAACACAGCGATTACTGAAATATGAATATGTCCGGTGCCGGCGACAGGCGTCTCCGTGGCCCGTATCAATATTTTGTACGTTGAACAATATTATCTCATCTGTCCATAAATAAAATTAATAACCCGACAATCAATCTAAACAACTTTCGAGATGTGTTTTTAGTAAAACCATGATGGGTCTGGAAAAAGTCAAAAACCATATTAATATTATGATTAAAATTTAAAATCATTTTAAATTCAACGTTATTTTGTTTGTATAAATAAATAAATAAAAACGTCGACGAAAAAATATTGATAAAATGATAAATTATTTAAAATATGCATTTAAAAGTATAAAATGGAAGAAATATGCCCTAAAAACCAAAAAACGCGAAATATGCATTTATATGCATAATACAATTTCAAAACTAGCTTTGTGGAAGCATGAAACATATTTGTTTCGCATCCTGCTATTTTTGTGACTGTGCAAAAAAAAAATATGCAAATGCTACAAGTCCTCTGCTCTAATTATAATCAATTAATACATTCGTAGACCTAAGCGACGGTGATCGGCATTCAAAAAGGGGAGCATAGTGATATTTGATTGAAACGATATTATTAACCGTTATTAAATGGTGAGATAATATAAAAATGTATAAAAATTATAATCATGTATTTATTATCATTAGATAGCAAATACATGACTATAATTTTAGATTTGTAAGAGTATAAAAAAAGTAACTAACAAAAAAGGAACTAGACATTTTTTTATAGTAGGTGTAATCGCTTTAGTATGTACATGAATTTGGAAGTTATAGTTTCGCGCAGAAGGAGCTGAAAAGACCTTTACAGTAAAATCATTTCTATAGTGTTATAAAAATAACGCTGGATTTAAGTCTGCTATAAATTAAAAGTATTTCTTTAAAAAAAAAAATTACAAATATATCATTCTCTTCAGGAGAAGTTTAGGTTTAACAGTGAAAAACAATATTGGGCATATGACACTCCCTACTAGCCCTACAGGCAATTATTCTTTCCAAAAAATTGATCATTACTGTATAACACATTGCCCCATCAAGTTCATTGAGGACACGACGAATTTCTTGCTAAGTTCCAAGACATTTCGAACTTTGTTCTGGTAAACTCGTGACTTAGTGTATCTCTATAAGAAAACACACTGTGTCAAGTCGCAAGATCGAAATGGGTAGCTTTGGCCACGCAACTAAATTTATCTGTAGTAATTTTCTTTGGTCTTATTTAGAGCAAATGAACATAAAAAATGTTTGGTTTCAACTTGTCACACTTCAAGAGAAACAATCACACTGCTGTGTAAAAAGTTCCTGGACAGACTAATCTTGTTGCGTGGAAACCAAAGCTACCCACTTCGATCTTGACTTGACCCCATGTGATTTTTTCTTATGAGGATATACTAAATCATGAATTTACCAGAACAAAGTTCGAAATGTCTTGAAAATTAAGCAAGAAATTCGTAAAATCACCTGTAGGGCTAGTAGGGAGGGTCATATGCTCGATATTGTTTTTCACTATTTAACCTTAACTTCTCCTGAAGATAATGATATATTATTGATATATAATGATATATTTTTTATGTTTTTTTAAAAGAAATAAATTTTATTTATAGCAGATTTAAGTCCTGTGTTCTTTTTGAGACACTCTATGAATAGACACAGAGTTGGAAAAAAACATTCCAAAGTCCGTTTTAAGTTTTAGTCCGTTTTAGTCCGAGTAAGTTTCACTGTAATAATATAAAAACACTGAACAATATATGTATTCCTTGTTTAATAACTTATAATAACGATACATTTTATACTGGTTAACATTTGTGGGTAAATTTACTATCTTATGTCACGCGAGAGCTCCAAAGTTTTGTGTACACATTTTTTTTTTTTTTTTGTTCATGAAAAATTGAAAATTATTTTAACAATATTAATAATAGAATACCAGGTTCGTAATGGCTTGTAACGATCGTACACCACGTTAATTCTATATTAGTCGATTAATCGATATCGAAGTGACATACATTCAAAGAAATAAGTTGTGGTTGGGTTGGTGTGAGAAATCTTTTCTATCCGATTGGCATACAATCCAAATGATATTTATTCGACACGGTAGATTGTAATGTGTATTAATATGTAAACGTGCATTTCAATTTAACGCACGGTTATGGAGACGAATGCAACTGAATTTTTTTTATGAAAATCAATTATAATATTCAAATAATATAAAGTCACGTGATGTTTTTTTAGCGGCGTGCATCGAACAAGCGCGCGTTTTACAATTGTTCGCGATTACTATTCATATCTCGTATGATATCAGTAGTATACGGCGTGCACACAGTGGCGGATCCAAGGGAGGAGGAGGAGGAGGAGGGGACAAAGAGTAAATACCCCCCTTGAGCTTATTATCCTAGAAAATTCGAAAATTTTGGAAATTTCTAGTTATATTCAGCATTCAGCAGGCCTCACACAATCAGTAATACTGACAGTATTTCAGATACAAACAGTATTATTGATCGTGTGAGATAAGTACTGATGTACTGTCAGTATGAAAAAACAATACTGATGATTGATGAAAAAATCATTTTGGTGACCATATCTATAAAATTTGTGTTGTTCTTTTAAGTATATAATTGTTGTCATTTATACCAGTTTCAAAAAATAAATTCAAATTAATAATATTAAAAAATATTAAAAGTATGTTATTAAGTATAAATAGTATCTATTGGATAAATTTTAATTCCCCCCCTTGATAAATTTCTGGATTCGCCCCTACGTGCACGGAATAGGCCCTTTAAAGCCGCATCCACACTAGCGAACAGAACGACGAACATGTGTTCACGAACAAGATTCGTGTGTAATAAATGAGCGAATTTGTAACATTCTATCGAAAAAATCGGCGATTCGTCAGCTGTCGGCATTTCGACGTAACATCAAAGAATGTTACGCGAACATGTTACAACAGGTATGGACACGTCTTCGAACAGAACACACAAAAACTACTATTATTATTTATGATCAGTTTTTAAGTTTAGCTATACGTGAACCTACACAAACATGGACACGCGAACATACACACATATTTTTCAGCTGTTCAGTGAACAGTTTGTCAAACAGTTTGACGAACAGTTCGTCGAAGCGTTCGTCATTTTGTTATGCTAGTGTGGACGCGGCTTAAAGAAACATATTCAAAAAATACGAATCATAATAAAAAAGAAACGGTCTTTTTGTAATCTCGTAATTCCCAATAAAATCTTTTCGATTGAAAATAATGAAAAAACTTCTATTATTTTTTTGACGAGGTAAACATTTGTATAAAGTTGGATAAAAACAATTTGAAAGTGAAAAACTAAAATCGTCGGAGAGCTGTAGCCACACAATAGCGATATACGAAAATAATAAAAATTAAACACTTTAAACACCGACTTTATAATATTAATATTTTCAGTATCATTTTCTTTTTAAATTTAGTTCTTGTTAGCAATTGTATTTTAAGTTACCTATAGGAAACTTCGCGCATCATAAAAATAGTTTTCAGAACTTACGAACGATATCGCAGTCACTAAAAACTCTTTTTGGTCGGTTGAATGCTTTAGAAAATGTTCATTCTCGATTACGTACAGTTCGAATGTTCCAGGTGCAGCTATACGATGTTATACATATCACAATGATGTACCGAAAGCGATGGTTACCTAATGAGTTGAAAATAAATAATCGATATTGTGTTCTGAGGAAGAGTGGACTATTACTGTATGAGTGGCCGTTGAGATAACGTGTACGCTTACACACATACACACACACATACATTCACGCAAACACACAGACATATATACATACGCACACACACATATCAGTGAGACGTAAAAGTTTTAACAGGATAAGAAATCGAATGATTGAAATACGGCAATTTATTATTTTGAACAGTATTCAAGCTCAACGATGGCCACCTGAAACAAAACCGGCAAGCATATCCTTAGAAACCAACGTAAACATTTCTGCAACCATTTTCAAGAGGTTTTATTTGTTTGCGCAACATCTAAAATGTTTATTAGAAAAGACGAAAATCCCTCGGGCACATAGTACAGTTAAATGTATAATTTGTTTTCGCGCACATTATTTTATTTCGAGTAAAATGTTTGTCAGATCGTAGATTAGCGGATTTATATAAATTGTATGTTAAGCTGTTATTTTGATGTGATGAGAATTCGAAGTTAGCGAAATAAATCGTACTTAATAAATTTAATAAAAATTAAAAAACGAATATTTTAAATCAAATCCGTGGAAAATACACGCCAATGTGGTTGTTTTAAGGTATATTTCTTCCAGAATGAGCGGTAGATTTTAAACCAATTGGTATGAACTATGGCCACCCTTTTATGTACCTTGATTAGTAATACAATTAGTTTTTAAAAAAAGTATTTAAAATATTATACAAATACATACCTAGAATTTATTTGAAACCAGTATTCAATATTTTTAATTTAAATAATTTAATAACTAATAATGACCGACCGACAAGATATTTTATAGATTTTTGATGTTTTAATATATTTAGCTCATATACTACATAGACGACGACGTATGTGGTTATTTTAATTTTTGGTGATTTTAATAAATTATTCTTATGTCTTATGTCGTATGATAATTAAGGTTAAGGAATAAAAAAAAACTTTTATAGATATCAGTTATTAATTATTATAAAAAATAAAATATAAAATATTGACTATTTTAATAAACAATGAAATACTTACTTAAAACATTGAAGAAAGTATGTGATTATTTCAGTAATTCAATATGAGAAAAAAGGATTTTAGTATCAATACTCAAAAATATTACAAAACCGATCATTATTGATGGTATTCGTTTGAAAAACAACGTTTATCGTAAATTTCTCGTTTACTCATAATACTCGTTTTTAGATTTTAGATCGATACTTAAGAATTTATTTATTTATTTATTTATTTTTTGACAGTAAATGCCTGCCATCAGATTGTTAACAAATTTGTCTTATGGGTCATACTTACAAAGAAAACAAAATTATCGGAACTCAAAGAGTCCACAGAAACATATTTAGAATAGCCAACGATTAAAATCAAATATGTTGTGCATAGTTACAATATTTTGTGTATTTGGTTTAGCTGCAAGTAAAGTAGACTTGTAAAATAATCAAAAAAAAAAAAAGATTTTTTAATTATTTCTTTTCAAATTCAATTCCATAAATATGTGTTTTAAAGAAAAATGAGTTAGTCTATTTTTATTAAGTTTTTTTCTCAATACTTCTATTAGACACTCGTCATTGTAATTTAATTTGAAAATGGCTTGTAAAAATTAAAAATATAGTGATAAGCTTTCATTTATTTCCTTTGATCTTACATAAAATGTATGTTTTTCATTTATTTTTTTCAAAATTAATCTATTTTTTTATTATTATTATTATTTATTTATTTTTTTTTTTTTTGATAAGGCTATAGACAAAAAATTATAGTTCTGTAGTTTATTTATATAAAAATAAATATTTTAGGTGTCTATAATAGTATTCGAACACTCATCTATTTATAAAACTATTTAATAAGATTATCTTCCGAATAAGTGTTTTGAATATTGATGAAAAGTATTCTTTTCAAAGATATCCCTACTAAGGATTCCGTACCATGCGTTACTTTATTGTCAAGTATCCCAAGGGGACAAGGGTTTTTCTTAGGTTTCGTTGCTCACGCAAGCACTCACGAACAACTACGGATCGCCCCAAGGGTATAATCACTATTTATTGTTGTCATATTATTTCTAATCTGAATGAATATTCTCAATTAAGGTTTTTATTTAATTTTTTTATTTATACAACATTCTAATTAAAAAACCAAGTACTAGTATTTTCGTTAGTATCAATCCGCAATGTATTCTCACCCTTCAGAATCATTTTTTACGTGGATATGACGCGATCCCGCTGTAGTATAGGTACATTAAGTACACCATTATCGTGGAGCCGCGCCCGCTCTCTACCAAGCCACAACCCGGGAAACGACAATATCGTTTCCGATACTACCCACCTATTTCGGAAAACCGGACAGAGGTGGGAAAATTTATCTGAACCGGTGGCAACGTACCGATCGATCGCCTCAAATCATCAACCTTTTACTCGTGACCGTCGTGAAAGAACATCGTCGTAGTACGATTTTTTCTTTTTCACCACCGTCACCAGAGGACCAACATCCATTACATTTTTATATAATTCATATATTAATTTATTTGGACAGTCAATACATTGGTCAACATATTACTTTTTTGGTCTCTTTATTTTACCATTTAACTAATCATAACTCAACCGTGACCGGCCACCTCACCGAGAAGAAATCACCAGCGAATTGAGGCCATGTCAGGTATTATAACATACCGAAGATATGAAACATAGAAAAATGGCTATCGAGATACTGCAAGAATAACCAAGGGAGTCACTGAGGCGAGTGTGTTGTTTAGGTTTGAAATGAATGGTTAATCCCGTCGCTTAACATGCGGTCAACATTATATAGTAGCTGCCCGGATGACATTGAATTTAGTCCATGCTACTTTTGTGTGTTTGAATTGAGTCCCGGGTATTATCTTAATGTCTTTGAATTGAGTCCGTTTAGATAAGCTATCATAATTATTTATGTAGACAGTAACAACTTAAGTCTCACTTGAAACTTAGTGAACTTTAATTTTTAACAATTTTTACGAGAAAATATAAAAAAATACACAAATAAATAAATTTGCAGATTTCAGTTTTTAAAGTCTGTATCTTTTAATTTTTTACAGGAAACTATTTAAATTATACTATATTTATTTTATACGTGATTTTTGGGAGACTACTCAGTCAACCTCCACGTAATATCTCTTGAATAACGCTAATAGAACTCCGATAACTTAAATATATTTGCGGGACTCAATTCAATATTTTCGAACTGCACTGTTGACATTATCGTGACGTAACACGACATCAATTTTATATTGTCAATACACATAGGTTAATATGACTCTTAATTATGCACAGTTAATAGCCTGGGACTATTTTGTTTTGTTTATTAGCACTTTTTCTGGCCTTTAAAAAAAACCAGTGTAAAAATCCATTCGGTTTGTACGTGTGGTTCAAAGAAACGTATTTGGGTCGACGTCATCACAGACAATGATTGTGTTACGTGTATAATTATTTGTTTTTTGAATTTTGTTTATAAATTAATAGTTGTGATATCCAATATTCGTGCAAATCTAGTGAGACAGTAAAAATAAATGAAATAATGTGATTCGTACACCGATTATTGTTGTTTACTAATACCCAAACGTCTGAGCGTGTTAGTCACGATAAACCAAATCGTCTTTGGCAAGTTTCATTTATATTATCATATTACTAATGGAAAAGTAGATGCATGATAAAGGTAAAACGCAAACTGCATGATAATTTTACCCCGTTATACTTACGTTGTATAAACTAGGTGCACAAGTTTTTATTTGATTCTAATATTAATATATGTTTTGTGTGTGTGTAACATATATTATTTACTATTATTTTTTTTTACTAATTTAACTTCGAAAGTAACAAGGACACTCGCGAGAGTTCTGTTACAGTATTATTAAGTGGGTCGTATATGATCCGTAATGATTTATTAAGGAAAAACATATTATTATTGTAGACGTTTCTCAATCATGCAAAGTCGGTCACTCAGAAAAATATTTCGGAGAATAATAATTATATATATATAATAATAATAATTGTAATGCAAATCACGCACAGTCATATTGTTGTTCATGATTCTGGTATTCCAGATTTCCTAATAGGATTTTTTTTATTTTAAATTATTATAATTCAGTAAAAAACTAAAATAATAAAACATCATCCTCTTCGAGACAAACTATAAGTTATATAATATAAAATGAAAAATATGAATTTTTTTAATTACATTCAATATTATAATTTGGAATCAAATATTAAAGTAGTATTATAATTACATAATAATGGTATTAAAATTACAATTTTGTTTTTGTATGAATTGAATAAACTTGATGATACAGCATAATTTTCAATATTGTTTTTAATTCAATGAATCCTAAGAGGATAGTTTTGTCGTAGAGATAAAACAAATTGCGATGAAAATAAAATAAACGGAAAAATATAATAAAAAATTGAATAATATTTTTTGGTCAGTGTGCTTTTTATTATTTGAATACAATTCACTTTACTGAATAATACTATAGTTTGTATGAATGATGGTATTATTTTAACCATTATTGAAAACCGTTTGATTTTAATTATTAACGTTGTGAATTTATCATCTACTACTATCTGAGACCAAAGCCGCCTGGAATTTCCGGTTTAATTTACTTGTGCGTCCGTTGACTATTATTTTTCATGCCAATTTAGGTATTTAAAAAAATCAAAAACATAAATCCACGACCAATAAATATTTCATGTTGTATTTTACAACATATTTGTATATTCATTCACAGCAACTTAAATATTTTATTTCTTACGAAAAAAAAAAATAAAAATATTTAAAGGTCCACAAAGTAAAGGAAAATATATAGACAAAGACTAAATATGTATGATTCGCTGAAAATATGACACACCTATTTTTTCAAATTAACTAAAAATTAATTTTAAATTCTCGCTAAATTAAAATTGAAAAGTATTTGATTTGAAGTTTAATTAGCATTATTATTATAGTTATTATTCTCATTATTTATTAATGTTTTTAATTAAATTTTAATTGTTATCGTAATTATATTACTAAATGCAGCCATTATTTTAAAATACAATTGTTTTTTTTTGCTTTTGAGAGCTCATTTTAGATCATTAAAACCAATAATAATCTTTTCTACTACTTGCTCCTCGATGTTTCTTTTTCCATGGTATAACTTTTCTCTCGGCTGTAGATCTGACACTTATCGCTCTTATTAAGTTTTCATTTATTTGCCATTTTCCATACCAATAAACTTTTCCATAATGATGTCCTTATTTTGTTTCAAACAAAAATCATATTGTTAGCTCTTGTATTCGAGTCTACATTAGTAAATTCTTATAACTTCCAACAATATTTATTAGAGTCTAACTTTCATATAAGTATTATGATTTCTGTCGACTGAATTATATTAGTCTTACATTTTTGTAATATTTTTCGTTTTTTTTTTTTTTTTTAGATAACACATTCAATGTATACAGCAGAGAAGAAAGAAGAAGTTTCATTGAAAATTGATATTAACTAAATTTAAATTAAATTTATACTATATTTTTGAGAATAATAAATAATAATAACCAAAGTATTCATATTTGTTAACATATTTATGTCTAATAAGAACTTACACATATGTATAATTATATAATATTTCCTATTTAAATAAGTTATCTCTATGTAAAATAGTAAATTTTTCTTCGATTTTTCTTCCATTTAGTTTTTCATATTCAGTTTGATTTTATTGACTTTTTATATACCTGACGATGAATTTTCAATTTGAAACCAGTCGTATTTTATAAATTTAATAAAACCCCTTGGTAAGTGGAGTTTAGAAAATTATGTAGTATTTAAAATAAAAGGTTATTATAAATTAAAAATATTTTTTAATGTTTGAGAACCTAATCTGGTTTAGTAAAATCTGTTTCCTTCTTTATTAAGAAATAACATACAATTTTTTGAAATGCATATTTTCTAACGCCAAATAAATGTAATAAAAAGAATTAGAATACTATCGTTTCAAGATTTTTTTAGAACTTTTTCAATATTTGGTGAGTATATATAAAAACAATAAAAACAATTTCACTAAATGACTGCATAAACACCGAAAAAACATAATACTATGTTTTGTAATCACAAAGGGATTATGTTTTTTTTTCACAACGTGTATTTGTTTTATACGATATTCTTTAGTACATAGTGTTTCAACACGCTTCTATAAACTCACATAAACAAGAAAAAGTGCGAAACAAAAAATGTTGTGTCGAAATCCTCTTATTGTATACGTTGTATAAATATAAGTCTAATAAACAAATATTAACGAAATACATAAGAAAAGTATTCGAGCTATGATTATTATTGTTGCTTTTTATAATTTATGAACCACATATTTTATACAATATAAATAAAATACAAGTTTTGATCTTTTTAGTTCAAAATAATAAATTCACTTCCGGGACTTTCAGATTTGTGCGTAATCAATATTATGTTATAATATATGCATGGATCATATTCTAATGAATATTTTTAAATGTGCATTTTTCCAGCCCCTCCTCAGTAAAAAATCCAAAAAAAAAAAAATATGCAAGTAATTAGTACGCCATTCGCATGTATTTGCAAGACCAATTTCGAAATTCACACGACACTCCTTCCCCTCTAAAATCGAAAATCCAAGGTAGGATGGCAACACATCTCACCAGCACCTCCCACTGGTCTAAATTAATATATTCAACAATTTTTTTACAAATATTATATTTTTGAAAATAAATATTTGCAAATATTCAATTTGCATGAAATAATTATAAGAAATTTTCAATTTGATAGCTCAAAAAGTAGTAAAAAATATTAAATAAAAATAAATGTAGTTTATGAGTTCAAATGAAACTTCTATTAATTATTATAATACATTTTATTATTATAAATGAGTGTAATTTCTTAACTAGATTATTTATAAATAATAGTTTGACAGTGTACTATTATACACTTTCAATGAAAATCAATAAATGCATATATCGAGTGTTATGATTGTTTTTAGAGAAATATATTTTTTAAATTATTGATTTCTTATCTAAATGTGATATGTTGCGTGAAGACTTTTGCTCACTTATTGGATGATGGTGCTGTATTCACGCCATTGCTCACGTGTGTGATGTTTCTTTTGGTTCGATTCCCAAAACAAGTGAATTTCGTCAACTTCCACGCAGTCGACTCGTATTGCATTACACCAATACAACCTTACGAACCTATTCCATTGTGAGTAACCTTTCCTCCAAGACAATTCGAGATTGCTTCTATAATAATTTATTATATATTTGCATTTATTTCATGAAAATATATAAATTTATTATATATATACGAGTTTTATATATATATATATATGATTACCAAAATCTCGGATTATTCTGATATATAGACTACATACGATGAATATACCTTTCAGGTCAATATCGCGTCATCTTTTCCAATTTTAGAATATAAAATGTAAAAAGTGTCTATCTTCTCTACTGGCTTGCACTAGTGTTGCTATTGACCCAATTCTCTTTGAATAAAATGCCGTCATAGGTGCTTTGAAAGTCTCATCTACATGCTTTTATAGCAAATACACATCACTCAAATCAATGGTTGACCAGGGATATAGGCAGGAGGAAAACGTGGATATGTGTACTACATCTAAAAGTATCATTTGGAGATTAAAGTCGAGGTTCTGTGAGTATCAATTGAATGTAATGCCAGGAGCCTAAGAGTACACCGAAAACATCCTTACACGCAAATGGGCGTTTGCACTTGCATAGTATTCTACAGATTTCAAAACTTTATAACAATAAATTCCTAATAAAAACCTTACGAAACCGTAAAATATATATAATATATAATAATATATAAAATATATAAAATAAATAAATATACGTAGTATATAAAATATGCGTATAATAACGCTAAATATTGTATTGATTACCATATTGGTCTTTAAGAAATTTCACTTCTGCTGACTTAAAAATAAATTGATTCTCTATGATATTTATACTATTTTATATAATATATACTATTACGGTATAAAATATGATTCCATGTCTATATATATATATATATATATATATATATATATATATTAACATATTTATTTTCATTAAAGTCGAGTATATTTAAGAGGAGTAAAAAATAAAAAGAACACTAGTACCTATGCATATATGTGAATACTTCCATTGTGCACATTAATGCAGATTTAAAGTTCCTTTTTTAAGTTTGAAGTTTTTGCTGGTTGAAAAGAAAACTTTTCACCATTAGCCTGCAATGGATTTCAAAACTTTTTCTCATTCTATACTTAGTATTTATACACTCAGACACTCACACAAATGTATTGAAAAAAAAATATATATATGTTTTTTTCTCAATATTGCAAATAATGTTTTAAGAATCAATACATAGTTAGTGTATACGACTTATCAAGATATTATACGAATGGTCCCTGTTTTGGATTATTTTATGATACTCATAACTCATAGTTTTGTATGAGAATCCGAAAAATCAATTTACTATTATGCTATTCGTTGATATGCAAAATATGTGTTTGTGTTTTAACTTAAGCACGAATAAACGTTTACGAAAATAATAATACCTAGTCGTAGTTTTTGAATTTAATATATTTTTGATTTACAAAAAAAAATAAACTCTTAAATCTCGAAAATATTGTTTTCTGTAATCGATTTTTTTTTTTTTAAATAAGCTAACTTTAAGAGATTAGGACTAGTTTTTACTGTAAGGATAAATCGAATATAGTTTTTCGTTCAATCAAAGCGTTAACATTTTGTTAGGGAAAAATAAAAATTTCCGGTAAAAAATGATTACCGAGTATGTTTTACAAAGATTCGGCGAATGCACGTATCTAACGATGAATTAATTTTATGTTCGTTTTCATTTTTATTGTCGACATTATTATAGCGTAACATGGCAATATTTTACGCTTAAATATACTACTAATTATAGATACACGAGTCACGAATCAAAACGAGCGAATCACGATGGGTATTGCACAATGTTTGTTAAATATTTACAAAAATTTTAAATAAGTCGTCCGTACCATTAACTAGGAGCGTTTTAACAATATGTATTGTCATTTTCAATTGGGGAGCGATAAGCCATCTTATTCAAAAACATCCTTTTTTTTTATGCACGCATTGTACAAACTTATTTTTATGATATTTTAGAATATTAGATGCACGTTTTTTTTTCGAGGAATAAATCACGTTTCTTATATTTAAAAAGCTAATAGAAATGTTGTACCGAAAACAAAAACAGTAATAACTTTAAACATACCATTATTATGTACAAATATATAGATATATACACATTATACATTATAAATTATAATGGCAAAGTTAATATTAAAATTTATGTAACAAAGTTGTGAAGCACTATGATTTAAATCGCAAGATTATAAAAATAATATATATATACATATAATATTGTCACTAATACCTATATTCTTTTTTATTTACACAAGTATATTTGAAATTATCTCAGAAAACACCGTGTGTGTTTTTACAATCAAAACAATTATAAATATTTCTAACTATCAAAATCAGACGTAAGAACGATAGCAATTGATTAATTGATAAATAATATAAATGATATTGAATAAATAAAAAACTCAACTATGTTTTTGACGGATGAATGGACGACTGGGAAAAAAACAATGTGCGTATCAAAGTACAAAACAAAAGTAGGGACTATAATAAAAGCAACCGAGTTTTTGTAAAAAAAAGAAATGTTATAATTTTAAATGTACGAATAGTTAGCTTATTTTATATTATATAGTTATAAGGTATTGAAATAACTCATAACAATTCATCATTTACATCATTTGCATATTACGCTCAAGTAATATTGGTATGGTCTTATTAAAAAAATATATTTAATTTTTTTAAATTATAACATTAAAATCAAACCAAATTTCATATTTTTGTCGCGAGATAGAAAATCCAGCTTAAATATTACCTCAGAGTTATGTGATATTAAGTGTATATTATTATTTATGAAATAAGGTTCACAAAATATTATGGTCTGTTTTTATGTATATTAAAATAAATTTAATGTAAAACATAAATTAATTTTTATGTGACAAATATTATACAACGATAATTATCAGTATGAGAATTTATTATTATACTCCTATGTTAGCAAAATTTATCGTTGGTTTGTTTTTTTTTATTTTATATATTGTAATTTAGATACCAGTCAAGTTTTAACTAACCATAATACACTAATTGTCAGGTCTATAAACATGGATTAAATACCATAAGAGTTTCGAGTCCATCAACCCCAAAAAGGTTCGAGTCGGATTTTCAGGACATAGCCATCATGATGAAATGTAGATTTTATCACAAAACTATTCGCAGAGTAGACCTTCACCCACAATCACGAATGTTTGTGAAACTGAGAGGAGGGGACATTTTCCTCCAAAAATGAGATATAATTTTCCTCCACCGTCTATTTTTCTCAAAATACATTTTCAACAATCATTTATCTGTGGACTAACAATTTGAAAGTAAAACTATGAATAAACTTGTTGCTAGTGGTGGGTTGTTACTGTTGTAATAGTACGGTACAAATATTTTGATCTGCGACTTGTGCTCTCTCAGCGCGTGAGCCGCTGAGTATATTACAGGTATATAATTATATTAGCTTTGCAATTTCTATCGGTATTGGCTTATCCAATATAAAAAAAAAAATAATAATCAGCTTTTCACACATAGCTCTAATGTATTAAACAAAATCAACTAAGTAAAAATCAAACACCAGAGGATGCTCTGGATTTTCTGACAGGACCTGTTACAGCTTTTCACCTGCAATAGCCAGATTCCGGCAGGCGTTTATTACGATGGTAGAAACCATCATGACGACGAAGAAGAGTGATGAAATAACTAGACAAGCAGCAGGTAGAGCAGTTGCAAACAAAGCTCGAGATCGGTGAAAGCGTAAAAACGCTTGATCGGCGGATGTGTTACCACCCACACCAATACATATTGAATTCATGGCACCAGGGAGGGACGACGATTACGGCTGACCGGAACGAGTCTCCTGACCGGCTGGTTATTGATACTGGGTCGGGAAAATTTCATATCAATAACGAGATTCTAGGCCGGCAGGCGTACGCCGGCCCGGGAAGAATGGTGCATAGGAAGCGATAACCTACAACTAGTGTATCGATAATTGTTGTTATCATTATATTGTAACATATTGAATTAAAACAATAAACGATGGCGCTAATGGAAGTACTGGGACAACCCGTCCCCCAGTTGGCGTTAGTTCAAATACACAAAAAAAAAGTTTAAAAACAGTAAGTATTTTATTTGAAAATAAACAGTAGAAAAGTATATATATATATTATGGTAACCGGTAAGTGAGAAAAAATAAAATGAATAATCAATAAGTGCATCTATAATAAGTGGAGGAAAATGGAATTGGAGCAAAAGAGACAGTCGTGAAGAAATTTAATTTTAGGAGGAAAATAGCATCGACCGTGAAACCATTATGCACTTAGACGATTATTTTTCGCAATAACTCGATTGTAATTATATTTTATTTTATATTTTCTTATTAAACATAAGTAGCAGTATAAAATCGGTATTGTTCAAACGGTAGGTATAGGTCTGGTAAACTTCAAAAACCCCTTACGGTAGTTCTATTCACCGAATAGTACCTATTTAAAATATTATCGACTTATCGAACACCAAACATTTTACGAGTTACATATGTTTCAATAAGTCTACTAGTGAAATATGATGGTATCACTTTTTTAGCAGTGCGTATTTTTTTAATTTTTTTTTTTTTATCACTGTCACTCCTGGATTACAACAATTCAACGTTCGCTTTTAAATCATAAAGGTATTTTTATCGACTCTGCAAGCAGAACCATACCCATTTTCTTTTATTTTATACGGAGATCGTGTGGCGTAAATATTACGTGTAGTGCTGGTTTCTAATAACGGTCCGAGGCGTAAATGTTACAGACATATATAACACCGATATTTGAACTGAATCACACGTGTTTTTATCGATTTGCCAGCGTACAAAGAATACCAACTATCGGCATCATTACTCATTGAGCGATTAACGTCACATGATTGTGCACATGAGTTTGTTTGAGACAACATTGAAATTCGCGCACATTTAAACGTACTCTAATATGAAAATCTCAGAATAATTTTAACGTTCACGAACAACATCTTATGTTGCATTCTCAAATATCAATAACAATAATAGCATATTATATAGGACATGCGTAACATATTTATGACATAAAAAACTTGTATAAATCAATACGTAATAGTATAAGGTTATCATTATTCTTATAGTTCCACCAATTATACCAGAATATTATTCTATGGTTGCTAAAATGTGTCTGAAACCATTCATCATATATCATTGTTGTACGTGTTGTATACCGCAATACTGCAAATGTTACAGTTAATTTTTACGTTGACCGATCGAATAAATGTCTACGGAATGGGCTGTAACACGATTATGCAATTTTTTCTTTTTTGACTCGACTAATCACACCACGATTACGCAAAAAATTTGCAACAAGATTGCGTCCCGATTCCTTTTACCTGATAAAATCACAACACCATTGCGCACCAAATAATATGTGTATATACTATGTATAATAATTTATGTATAACATAAAATAATGTATACAATCCATACTTTCTACATATAATTATCATATAAATGCACTCAAACTTATTATCTATTAATTCGCAATTTTTTTTCTCAATTATTCCTGGCTTAGGACTGTCAAAATATTATCATCATTGGCTTGTCTAAAAATTGTTTTTTTTCTAAATTATATGTATGCTAAATGTAGTATATACTATATACTGTATACTATATACCTATATACCTATATATTATATATACTATATATACCTATATCTGACATAATCAATAGTCGACATTTTTTTTATTAAAATTTTTTTTTTTCTTAACTGATAGTCATTAGTCGATATTATTATTAGAACTATCATTAGCATATTCGCGCGTCATCAGTCGACAATGAAACATCATACAACATCTCGTACGTCGTTACCTTATTTCTTTCTCTTTTCACTACGTGTAAAATACTCAAATTATTTCACAAAAAAAAAACGTACTTCTTCGTCAAAGTACCATCAGTTTAATACGCAAAGTCTCACATCTCTACATTTACTCTGGACCGTCTCATTCTCAAATTGGTAACGATATTAATTAATTAGTAAATCTGATAAACTTCACGGCGGCCGATCGGTCGGCCCGCTAATCATTAATTACGCAATATAATCAGTAATATCCCCTGATAATTATAAATTCACAATGAGTAACAAAAAAAAACCGTCTTTCCATTTATTATTTAAAAGTCACGCATACAGAGTGAGCCAAATAAATCTTTAAAGTCCCTATTTACATCCGTTTCTAGTGTTGGATTCAGCTCTCCAATTAACTCTAAACGCCTCTTCTCTCTGTCACAATCACCTAAAAATAATCAACAAAAAAAACAAGCAATTTTTGAAACGTAGAAAAATTCGTTTTTGGTTATTTGCTAAAAATGAAACAGTTGAACCTATTTATCAGAACACCAATATGGAATTAAATAATGAGCCGATTACCGAGATCAAAGCTCCACCGCCAATATTTATTCGAACAGTAAGCGTCTTTAGCTCGTTTTGTGAAAAATTAAGGAGATAAATAATTGTGACAATTTCTCTTGCAAAAGCACAATAAATATTAAACTTTCCATGCAAACAGCCGAGTCATATCGTTCTGTTATCCGATTTTTCCAAAAAAATAACACAGATTTTCATACGTTCCAATTAAAGCAAGACAAAGCATATAGAGTAGTGATCAGAAACTTACACCATACTATCCCAATAAATGAAATAAAAAATGAACTATAATTCTTAGGCCATACTGCCAGAAACATCACTAATGTTTTACAACGTACCACAAAATTGCCACTACCGATAATTTTTATCGACTTAGAGCCTGCTTTAAACAACAAAGACGTATTTAAAATCGAATTTATATACTATACCAAAATTAAGGCCGAAGAACCTCGATTTAACCACCAAACTATTCAATGCCTTCGATGTCAAGTGTTTGGACATACCAAATCTTATTGCTACCACCCTCCAAAATGCATCAGTTGTAGAGAAAATCACCTCATTGACACTTGTCAAAAATCTCCAAGCCTCCCTGCAAAATGTGCCCTCTGTGAAGGCAACCACCCGGCCAACTACAGAGGATGCCCGATTCATAAAGAATTTCAATCAAATCAAGAATCAAAAAGAAAAACCTGTCAAATCAATAAAAATCCTGTTTCTAAAAATACTAATGTTAATTTAAATAATGCAAACATTACTTTAAACATAACTATAGATTCGGAAAAAAAAACCTATGCCCAAGCAACTAATACTACAAATGAAAGCAAAAATAATGAGTCTAAAATCCCTTCCACTGCCTACATAGACACAATAACTCTCAAATGAACTTACTTTCTTGATGAGTTCAAAGAAATCATAAATCCTCTTATCTCTCTTTTAACCACAGTTGTATATAAACTTATAAGTAATGATAAATAGATCTCAAAATATTAGTCACCCGTCAACAATAATACTTTGAAATGCAAACGATCTAATCCACCAATTAAATTAAAAAAAAGTTTTATTTTCACAAACAGATATAGATATCTTACTAATTAGTAAATCACAACTAACAAAAAATTCTTGGTGCGAAATTTCTGGTTACATATAACGTATCCCTGCGACCATCCTGATGGTACTGCATATGCAGTCTCAACAATACTCATAAATCAAATATCAAACATTCAATTCTTCCAACTTACCAAAGAAATAGCAAGCAAACGTCAAGCATAGTTCTAATTTTAAATAATATACCCACTACAATTTCCTCGGCTTACTTTCCATCTCAACATAAACTGAGTGCACTTGATCTTCGCCAATATTTTATTTCTTTAGGAATTACTTATCTTGCAGGAGGTGATTTCAATTCTAAACATCCCTTATGGGACTCTAGAATAATAAACTATAGAGGTCGTTCCTTAAATAATTATATTGTAAACAATAAGCTAAAAATTATTTCTCCAAATAATCCAACCTATTGGCCCACACATACTAACAGACTCCTAGATATCCTTGACTTTTTCATCACCACTCTCCCAAACCACATTGCATTTCCAATTTATGATTCATTAGATCCTTTTTCAGACCATACTCCTTTGATTCTAATATTAAATGATACATCCTACAAAACAAAATCTAATCCTACATTAACAACAGGTAAAACTAACTTAACGAAATTCCGCAATATTATAGAAAACAAAATCAACCTTAGTATATCACTCAAATCCCCGTCTGATATCGAATCAACCGTTCATTTATTTACTTCTCTTATTCAAAAAGTAGCTCTCGACTCATTCACTATTACCAGCGATATCCAAAACACAATTAAACTCATACTTCAACACATTTTCCAATTAATTTGTGAAAAACGACGAACTCGCGCTAAATGGCAAAGAACCCACTTGCCTAGTGACAAAAGAATTTATAATAATCTTTCTACTTCTCTTAAAAATATATTGCGTAAATTTAACTTAAATAAATTTCATGATTACTTAAATTCTATTAACAATTCTGAAAACTCACTATGGAAAGCAACAAAATATATCCTCGGAGAAAAAACCAAAATCACTCCCTTGCGTTACCCAGACAACTCACTAGCTGTCCCTAACCTAGACAAAGCAAATTTATTTGCCACAGACCTTGAAAATAGATTCACGTCCCATCCAGATATCCTAAACAGGGATCACGTATTGTATGTAGAATCCCTACTTAACCAAACTCTTCCTATGTCTCTACCTACTAAACATACCTCCCCGTCCGAAGTTCTACATATAATCAAAAAACTTAACAATAATAAAGCACCAGGATATGACTTGATAACTAATTGTATAATAAAAAACCTACCTAAAATATCCATAATACTTCTTACGTTCATCTACAATTCGATCCTTCGAATATCCTATATTCCACCTTCATGGAAGCATTCAATCATTATACTAATCCACAAGCCAGGTAAACCTGAAAATCTTCCTTCATCTTTCCGACCAATTAGCTTACTGCCTTCACTCTCAAAAATTCTCGAAAAAGTCATACTGAAAAGAATCTACTCAATCATAAATGTTCAAAAGACGATTCCAAACACTCAATTCGGCTTTAGAAAAAACATTCAGCCCTCCATAAACTCTATAGAATTGTAGATAATATCGCTTTTTCACTCTTCAAACCCTCGCTTCTGCACACTATAAAAAATTTCATTGTTATACAAATAATCATCCGAACCCACTAATTTCAAACCTCTCCTCTAAGACTCTCTCTAATGACCCTCCTCATCGACTAAAACGCAAGTGGCTTCGTGATTTACTTCGCTAAATAAATTAATAATAAAAAAAAAAAGAGAAAACCGTTAGAAAAACGATACATAGATTTACGTAAGTTGACCCTCCCCTAGCACGCAAAAAAAAGAAAAAGAATCTAACGTTTAGTTTATTATTAAGATCTTGCATGTAATTTTTGTTTAGGCTTCACGAGAATTTCATGTTATACATTTTCCTCTATTTTACATATTATTTATATGAAAAAATTGCTGTAACATGCAATTTTTATATCACTATATACACACAAATGTATGACTTTTCCAATGCGGTTGCAATTTAAAACTATCCTATTATTGCCTTTGGCATGTATATAGCCCAGGGGATGTCGAGGATGATCTGCTGTTGATAAACTCATAACGAGCACTCACACGCAAATACGATCTATAAATAGGGATAAAATAAACGAATTTACGTGTTGTTATTTGTAGCAGAATATTCAATGTATAATTATAGTATTGATTAGCAAATAATATATGCATTAAGCGTAGCGAGTGAGAAAATTGCAATTGCTTTTTTCTGTTCATTTTTTACGTTGCCATAAGTGAGTATTGAAAATATGCGAAATTAATTTCCCAACGGTATGATTGGTCTATTTTATTATGCTAAAATGATTCCTTTTCCGTTCCAGTAAAATTTAATACAATTCAACAGTAGTCTTCGATAATTTGTGTACGTATAATATTTAAAAACTGTATTATTCGTCTCGAGTTAAATAACGAAATCGGATGAATTGATTAAAGCGTATATTTTGATGATGGATTTATTAAAATTTCTAACAGTCTATTAAAATGCAATTATAGTTGAAAAAAAATTTTTTTCCCTCTGAAATTGAAAGTGGACACGATTTTTGAGAGTTAAAATATTACATAATTTATATTTATACCGAAATTATTTGATTGAAATTCTGAAAACAATAAACATTTTCAGTTCTCACTGCGAGTGTTGTCATTAAATATCCGATGGGATAATTTTGAATTTTAATAACTTGTATCATTGGACCCTCACAGCAATATATTTAATTGTATCATATATTACAGTATTATTCGATTTAGCCGAAAATGAAAATGCCTTTCAAAGCATTTCAGATATGATGTTTTCGACGAAAATAATAATAAAATAGTAAATAATAAAACTTTTCAAATCAATCAGATGAATGTTCATTTTTTAATTTTTTTTTTTTTTTTTTGTTGACGCATTTGAATTGTATTTAGCTCAAACGTAAGATGGTCCGCTTGGTAATCTCTGTTAATTTCGTTTTATTTTAACATCTATATCAGGAATAAATTTAATGACTTAAAAACACCATTTATTCAAGACGATAACAAAATCCGTTTTGAATAATTCCTGTACCGGGACAATGTCCGCGTGAAATGATACGATTCATTGCGAGGTCATGTGGTTAATTTTTACCAGGAACTGGAACCCAACCGAAAAGTAAATTTTAATTTAAATGGTTAAACAGTTTTTTTAAGTTATTAAAATTTAAAATTATAATATTATTTTATATATTTAACTTTACTGACAATTACATATGACATGAAATTCCGATTAGTAAAACAGAATTTTAATATTATTATTTGTACATCGAAATAGGAACATAATTTTATCATAAACTATTGAAGTTAATTATCTCTGAATATAACGAGTTAAATAATAATAAAAGTAAATAATAATAGAACTAATATAATAAAAATTTTTTTATTCATATACGAGTATACTTTTAGCCTGTTTTATCATGTGGCAATGACAATAATAGGGGTTAACCGACTTCTTAATACAATAAAATCTAAATCAACTAAATTTAGGTTCGGTCAGTGTTCTACGTCATCGTTTATAATTAAGCAAATATGCTAAAAATCAAAAATAATCAAAAAAACAGGAAATAAGCAATTTTTAAAAAAGTCACTTTCAGGCAAAAAAAAGCATTTTCAAATTTCATAATTGAACGCGTTATAAAATGACATTCTTCCATAACACTACTACATTTTATGTCAAACCATAAATAAGCTAATGTTAAAAGTCCCAATCCCTGATTATAAGGCAATAATATTTAGAAATGAAATTTAAAATATGGTAGTATTAAAAGATAATATAAAATGTGCTTAATTTAAGAAGTAAAAAAATCACTTGTCCTACTTAAAAAAATAAAATAAAAAAGACCAATAGTTTGGGTTAAAATCGGTTTTAACTGATTTAAAAACCGATTTTTATTATTTAAAAAAACCGAAACTCATACCAAAACAGAAATTTTTTTTTCCTGACTGGAACCGAAACCAAAACCTATTAAATCGTAAAGGTTCCAGTCCCTGGTTTTAACTATGACACGTTTTTAAACAAATGTTATCGAGGCGAGAACTTTATACATTTTGAGATAGACTTTAGAATCACGTTGGTAAAGGATAAGTGTTTACGAAGGAGCAATAAATGCCAATTATATGTGAGTTAGGCCTCGTAATTGTAGTGGAGTAATATAAACAATTAATTAATTTATTTGAGTTTCGCAACGGCCCACGAGAGAGTTAGGCTCAGTGGCGCATTTAAGGGGGGGGGCGAAAGGGGCAAATGCTCCAAGCGGAAAATTTTTGGGAGCTCCAAAATATTCTAACTTTTATTATTAATGTGTTCATGATTTTTTTTAATTTTCATACCTTTTTCGGTATTCTTAAGTATTTTAAAAAATATTGTTGAGTATCTAATAAGAAATTAAAAAAATTATACTTTAGGTACCTAGTCACCTAGGTAATACTGAAATAGCAAAAAGGTATATTACATTTATTATTTGATAAGATATAATATTTTCGTTCAATGTTTATAATAAATACTGGGGTACATAGAACGTGGTATTCACTTTAGGGCAAATTTAAAAAGTTTAAAAAAGGAGTAAAGTTGTACATAAAAGTGTTTAATGTATGTTAGTATTTATAAAAGAGAATAGTTTGAAGTATATCTTATATTGATATTGCTCTAAGGATACTATTATGTACACCTTCAAGTAATTGTTCAACGGAAAAATCATTTTCTACATTAAAAGGGTCAAAACTTATTTAAGATCAACAACGGGAGAAAATCGTCTGAATTAATTAGCAATCCTCAACATTGAAGCTGATTTAACGAAAACTATTAATTTTAATGTTATTATTGAAAATTTTTCTTCTTAAAAGTCAAGAAAAAAATTACCTATAAGTATCGATTATTTTATTATATATAATTAATAATAATATATTTAATCTAATAAAAAACCATGTATTGTTAATCATTGTGCATATAATAAGTGTTGATTCTATTTCTATATTTAATATATATATATATATATATATATATATATATATA
>NW_020273626.1:211230-504578 GCF_003268045.1 Sipha flava | reverse complement strand
TTTAGGTTATATATATATATATATATATATATATATATATATATATATATATATGTATATTTTTTTTAAGAAAGGAATATTCACTTTGAATAAAAAAGATTAGATTAAAGATAAGGATATGTATTAAAATAAAATTATCTAATACAATATTGCAAAACAATTGATTTATAATTTGTTTTATAAAATTAATTTTTTTATTGCTTAATATTGAATTTATTTATATATTGTTTTTCTTGGTAAGGGGGAAAGGCGGAAAAATTATTTTACTCCAGAGTGCGTATATATTAAATGCACCACTAGTTACGCTTCAAGAAATTCTTCGTTATTGCGAAAGTACAGATGGAACATGATACTTAAATAACAATATGTACTCGTAGGGCTTCATACAAATAAATTAGAAAAATCATTTTGTTGTAATTTTGCTTTTCACGTGTTTTGTAACAATACGATATTTAAAACACAGTTTTTTAAAGTCTGAATGGAACGAGGAGAATGTATTGCTTTTACCGTAATGTGTTTTTTTTTTGTGCCTATGTACACGATTTCCACCCAAAGGATTTTTCCGATTATCATTAATAAAAAATTAAAGATAGGAAATAGGTTCTAATTAGTACTTAAATGGGAATAATTTAAGGAATTTCACAGCAGTTAACTAAATAATTGCAAAAATAATGATTGTAAAACATTGAAATTTATGTTGAATGCTTGTATCACCAGTCCACCGGTTGCTGTAGATGGTATAATTTGCATAAGATTGGTGGGCTATTTTTAGAAAATTGAAATTTTAATGTTTTATTAACTTTTTCAAAAATGTAGATTAAATAATTGTAGTTGAACAAAAAGTCATAAAAATATAATACAAAGTTTCTTATATATAAATATAAAATAATTTAATTTAATTTAAAAATTTAATTTTACAAATTTTGAATATTCCATTTTGAAAAAAAATATAAGAATAACATAAATACAATATGTTTTTATAGTCGATATTTCAATATATCATCAATTTCTTTACTTAATACTTGAAAATTAAATGTAAGATTTTACAAGATTTTCTTTATAGTCGAAAAAAAAAATACTGGGAAGCCGCAAAAAGGTTTCTTTATGAGCGTTACAAAATTAAATTTTGACGATATCGGATATTTAAAATAATTTTCATTAAACAATATTAGTTGATATGTATCACAGTTTCGAAATATTTTAATGAAATTTGTTCTGTTTATAGGCACTTGAAATTTTTGGTTTCCTTAAATTTTAGATGCCTTTTCTTGTTGCGAGAGTTAGAAGCTTAACCTATCTCATTAAGAAATTTGATTCTTCTACCATACCAATCATCTTAAGAACTATAAGCTGATCCATCAAACCTCTGTCATTTAGAACCGTTTTTTCAAGAGCAATGATAAGTAACCAATGATACACTGGTTTCAAGTTTAAAAGACCAATATAGATATACCATTCATCCATCACTGTATCATACTCGACCGCGGAGTCTCATCCGATCCAAGAGTTTCGCACCTATTATTTTATCCAAATATATTTTTAAGGAATTCCTCTAATGTACAATAGTATTATATTCTTTATGATATCTCTGTCGTTATTACTTATTATCAGTGTCGTAACTAGATGTAGGTGAAACGGATGGTGGCCAAAGGCATTTGGCCAAAAAAAAGGGCATTTGAGTTAAATTAATATCGGTTTTTATTTTTATGAAAATCGCTAAAGGCTCCACTTTTAGTAATTACGGCTCTGTTTACTATAGATATTTGTTTACACATGACCAAAAATCTAAATGTTATATGGAATCAAAGGTACTAAAAATACTCGTGACTAAAATAAGTGCTTATAGAACTTAAGTTTGGCAAACAAAAATCATTAATAAAACTATTGGAAATCGTTTGGAAAAGAAAATCATAGTAAATATACAAAAATATTTTATTGTTATATCAAATGTTAATATTTTTCTTTCGTTAACGATTTATTACGTGTTATATAAAAATTGCTTGTTAGCTGTTCCGAACTTAAGCAAGTTATACAATAGCAAAATAAAACTGAATTAAAACCGTTATTAACCTATAATATTAAAATCACGTATTTTGAAAGTACACGCATTAATTTTTAAAAATAAAATCTTTTGAAACCAAAATGTCATAGTGAACTGCAAGTGTATATTCACTGGTAAGTATAAGCGTGCAAACAAGGCGTGTTAAATGTGCTCGGGAACACCCCAACATTAAATTCTATAATTTTTATGGTCAACATAAATACGTAATAAGTATATACCGATAGTAAATAATACATTTATATTATTATTATTTTTATTGCTCCCCTCCTATTCACCTAATTAGTTAATTTTTCTCGGTAGCGTCCCGAACTTAAAGTCTGCCCACGCCTATGTTGATAGTTAAATAGATTTTTTTACCAGTTAATAAAATAATCATTGCCCGTTATTTATTGATATTTAGAGAATGAAATATAGCAATGCATAATATATTTTAACCCTTAAATGCACAACTTTTTTTTTTTAATTAAATTCTTTTAAACTAATTTTTAGGCGTAGGATCTGAAAAATATTACTGTGATAATACAAAAGGGGTGGTCAACATGTGTATGTTCACGAGCCACATGGATATATAAATATAATATGATATCAAGAGCCAAAATGTTTATAAATACATTTTATAATTTGATGTAATAATGTTTTATTTTTTTTTATTTTTGTAATTCTCTATATTCGACATAATACATATATTTTTTAGTAGCTTATTCTAAAAAAAAAATCATAATACTAATAAATAAATTTTGGTTTTTGTTAATAAGACGCGAGCCGCAAGTTGGCCACTTCTCTAATACAATGTCAATAGTATTTATGTGATTGATTATTCAACGGTTGTCTATCAACATATTTCGTAAGTACAAACAAAAATAAAGCGCATCATTATTACTGGTTTATGTATCCGTCCTCAGTCATTGTCGCCTGAAGTCAAATTATGGTGTTCATTATATTATTATGTATTCCATGTGAAATTTCGATAAAAAAAAATGTTGTCCCGCACTCGAGTAACCCTACTGATCACGCATCGAAAACCCTAGGGTCTTGAAACTTTTTAGCGTACATAAATCACGAAACACTTTTTTACTTACGATTAAAATCTCGGTTTTTCGAACAGATTACAGATTACTACACGAAGGGTATGTCTTATTGCTCCCTGTAATTTATTATGATTCGGAAACTTGATATAGCTGTTGCCTGCAGTTTCGTGTCATCGAGTTGACTTACACGCATGTTTTCTTTACACATTTTTCGATTACGTTTTAATATGAATGGTGTTAGAACATAAGAAACAAACGCATTGGGTAAGGGACGCCTTTTGGTAAATTTAAAAGACATCGTTCGATTCGATTCGTCAGAAAAATAAATAGAATAAATTACGAAATTCTCTTAAATTTACGCAACAAATATATACGTATATTTTTAACACATATAAGCGACTTTAATTCGCAAAGAATTGATCGAAAATTCTACATCGTAAAATTACGAAAATTGTTTGTAATCAAAATTTCTCAAATAACCGCGGTAAATTTAGAGTATTGTATAGCATGCGCTCGAAAACACCGAATATAGTAATACTAAGAAAAAAAAGAAAAAGTGTAATAAGTACTAAAATTTAATATTATTTTTTTCCCTTTCTTTTCTCTTTGACTTACAAAAACATTTAGTTAATACTTTGCGCAAAAGAAAATTAATTTCAAAACTTTATCTCGTGTAATCAACTTTACAACTTTACGACCGTCCCGGGTATTAAACTCGGGGTGGTACGATGTGCCTGTAGTCTGTAACAAAAATAATACTCGAGTTACAGTAACTACACTAGTTATACTGGGCAAAGAAAAATGATTCGTACGTAAGTTTCTCGGTGAACCATGCGAGTCGAAATGGCACAAAATGATGTAGGTACACCGCTGATGTAACATTATCACAGAACGCGATATTCGATTACACCTACGACTTACGTACGTAGTGCACTACAATGCGCACTGCAACACAAAAATATTTCTGTGCGCACATCAATTCGCCATTGTTGGCGGTAAGTTTAAACCCGATCCGCATTAAGCCAAATATTCTCAAGCATCAAACTGATAAATATTATTATTAATTAATAATTGAATATATAAATTACTCGTATATAGTATTATAGTATATATTATTATCGATACCGAAAAGTCGTTGAAAATTATTTATATCCGTGACTTAATCGTTTAAAACATAAAAATATTATGAAAATAAAAAAAACATAAAATTTACAATATTATTATTTAAAAAACAAGTGATCAATTAGTTTTGTTCAGTGAAATATCTGAGTATAACGTATATTATTGCTAGAAAATATCAAACAAAATTATATAAGTAGTCAAAAAAAAAAATAACTTGTAACATTTAATTCATGCTTTAAAAGTTTCCAATACATGTGTTATGTATGTGTACATATTTGTAATTTGTATGTGTAATTAGTGATTACTTTATTATTACGGTTAGCCATAGCCACAGTGCTGCGGGACGTCGAGAAAATGTCGAGAAAACTACGAGAAATATGAATATAATTTAATTTTTATCGAATAATAAGTCTAACTAGTTTTACCTGAAAATATAATAAAATATACGGAAAGTCATAGATGTATTGAAACAAAAGACAGCAAAGGGAAGGGGTTGATAAAAATTCATCTACAGGATTATCCATGTACTGAAAGTTCTTTTCCTGCATTGCAATAGCCGTCTTAAAAGGGAACAAGAAAAAATTTAAAAGTAATCATATTATAAAAAATTTAAAAAAAAAAAATATTAAAAATAAGTAATATAACTATGATAACAATTTTTTTATATTTAAATAACAATAGTCAAGGGCGTAACAAAAATCAATTACATTATTAACCACTAGAAAACTTATATATTTTTTTATTCATTTAAAATAATCTACAATCTATACATGTTCTTAGTATAATAAATAGGTTTGATAGGTGACAAGTAAAAATGATATGAGTAATAAGATTAGGGAAGATACCCAGTGGTAACACCCTATAAAACTTATATTTAAATTTATAACAAAATAAGTTGGTTTTTCATATCGAGTTAAAAAAAAAAAAACCACTTATTTATTTTGACATTAAATTATTAATGACGTAATGTACTAAACATAAAAAGAACTAAAATTGTAACCATAATTTATTATTAATTATGTTTTGTCGTTAACTACACGTTTGTCAACTTGTATTTACGCTTTACTAAATAAAGTGGTTTTTTTTTTTTTTTTTAGTTATCATAGTCTTGAACAGGAAGGTCATGCCGTATCATGCAATTTTAATATATGTTTTACTTTATATTTTTCACGATACTCATCGAAACGTTAGTATTTTTTGTTGTTTATTGTTGAGTAAATATTGATCAGTTTTCAATAATTAAGAGTAAAATACCGTTTACTAGGCTGATTGAATTTATTCGTGCTACTGAACAGTGACAACTACAGTTCAAGTTTTTATTAATAAACATTAAACTGCAAATAAGATTATTTTAAATGGATGAACCTTTCATCTGTAATTTCACTGTTGCAATTAAAAATGTAAACCGGTATGAGTTCAATTAGTTTTCTCAACTTTAAGGGTAGTTTTTCAAAATTGTTTGACAGACACTATACTGAAACTGAGATACTCAGTTCACCATGTGCCGGTCTCGGCATTGGTTGATATCATATTTTAAAACTTAAAAGCAATGATAAATAATTACATTAGTTGTGCGTACATATAACCGAGATGAATTCGTACCATTATACATCACAGTACGTTTATAAGAATATATGTTTTTAGAGATCTAAGTGCTTTACAAAAAAAAAAAAAAATAAATAAAAAAAAATATATAAGTGGTTCACGACCAGATACATGCAAAGCGCATAACATCATCCTCGTGCACATTTTACATAGCAATTGTGTCTAGAAGAAATATACGTCTATAGTTATATGCATTGGACTGTAATCTTTTAATATTCATCAAAAAGTACAACAAGTAAAACAACTCGCACAATTTACTTATTATAATCATTAAAGTGCGAAAAACTACTTAATGGAATCCGTAAATATCGTAGCTGTCGAGTCTATAAGTTCTAGACCACGATTTTTAATTCTATAGGATATTTCCAAGGTAATTTGATGTTTTTTGATTTTTGATTTTTTTTTTTTTTTCAGATAATAGGATTGTGGTAAATTTTTTATAATATAAACATCGCGTCACTAAAAAATATTAATTTTTAAAATTGTCTTTATAAGATAATACGCAAAACAATAGATAGAAACCGTGTCGAATTTTCGGAATCGTAAAAATGATTTTATACTTTTTGCTAATCCCATAACCATACAAAAAAATTACCGAAATAGATTTCGTAAGACTATTGTGCCGAAGATTTCAGCGCATTTTTTAAGTTTCCGAAGACTAATTCTTCCAGTACTTTTACAATTATCTATCTTAAATATACGCTTGTGTTAAAGTTTCAATCTGCAGTATTGAGTGGAAACCCTAACTAACTACGTGAAATTTCTAAAGCACTTTTTTTATAACATAAAATTTTAGTTCCAAGAAAAAACACCAGATTGATTTCACCTAATCTTCTTAGTCATACAAGGCTTCTTTTCAGGTACAGCCAAAAAATATTTTCCATTTCAACAAATATTTGACTCTCAGCATTAAAATCTGAATTTAATAAAATAGTAAAAAATCGTTTCGTTTATAGTAAACTTAAATGTAGAATTCAAAAACTTATAGAATCTAAGAACAAAATTTCAAATGTCATTTAGGGATTAGGATATATGCTATTATTTGAAAAAAGACCACCAGAATTGGTGTTCGTTTCTAATATCAAATACTGTATTATAAAAAATGGTCAAATGAATAATTGAATATGAAGTAAATCATATTTTACCAAAATAATAATAAATTATAATTTTTATAATTTTTAAAACAAATTACTTGAGTATGGAACTTTCCATAGTAATTGATATCCGAAATAGTATTGTCCAAGTGTTTGGGAAAAGAGCCAAAAATGTTCCATTTAAGTACCTTACTCTTTATAGTAAAAGTGCGTATACAAACAAAAACAAACTATTTAGATCTCGTTGATTGATAATCTGTAACTGCGTATACTCGATATTTTTCCAAATCGTTAGATATTCCAGAATTTATAATTTTACTGATGCAATAATAATAATAAAAGTACCACACAACGGTTGTGTCTGTAGAATGTCATAATATAATATATAAATAAATATACAATTAGTTTATAAAAATACAGTAGAAATAAGTAAATAGAAGTTTAGCCCGAAGTATTATTATATTTATAAAGTACGACCGGTTTGGATTTTTTTTTTTTATTCAGTCGCCATTTTATTAACGTTGTATATAGCTAACGATGCATTTTTAAATTCGGAACCGGTCGTACATTATAAATATAATAATATTCCAGGTTAAGCATTTTTTTTTCATATTATTATTATTACCCTCTTTATTGTATCTATCAAAATGTATCAACAGTATAAAATGAGTCAAGTACAATTTCATTTTCTGAGAAAGTAACGACTAATGTTTCAACCAAATGAGTTATTCATATCATAAAAATATAAAAAAAAAAAACAATGTTTTTCCTAGATGAGGATATTTATAATTTATGTATTACATAAAGGTTATAATATATACACGTTTTTCATCGTAATTGTACAACTTTTATTTTTTTTTTGACACTTTAATTTAACATTTTGATGCAACTTTAATTTCACGTAACATTTTCCTATACTTACATGTTCTTTCTCTTTAATTTTTTTCTTAATTTAAATATTTATATGTATTATCATACACACGAACGTGTCAAGCACAAAAAGTTAAGAAATATGCTGGATTTAATTGCTCCAACTGTTTCATATGAAACAGTGTTTTTAGTAAAATTTATAATTTTATCTCTGTTAAAATATCGACCATCTGTTTCTAGTCAAAAAGCGTTGGTAACATTTCGGCAACGTCACAGTTTACATTCTAGGGGTTATCGAAAAAAAAAACTACGAGTAAGTAGTACAAATTATAACAAGGCTCATTTGGATTTGTTTTCTTATATTGATATTGTTTTCACAATATCTTTTATTGCTAATATTATCACAGTTTCCAAAAATTATCATTCATTTCCTTCATATGGATTGGCTTGAAAAATTTTGGACTTATATAATGCTGAATTTTATTGAAATAAACTTTAAAAAAATCCCGATTTAATATGAAAGTCCACATACGTTTTTGTAATAAAAAATACCAAGCTGAAAGCTGTGGCCGAATTTGGTTTCGGCAAAATGTATACGGGGTCACCGAATACCGACGTTGACGTTAAATTTTTTTTTCAATCTAATTATCATAATTATAATACAGTGTGGAAAGTTTTAAAATATGCTCGACACGTTTCACAATAAAAGTTCCCCGAAAATCAAATTGTATACAAATACACTTATTAGTATGTATAAATTATCTTTGATGTATTCCGCATCAAAGGGATTCTCAAAGCAGTAAAATAAAATGTCAATAGAATTACACAAATTACCATTTTTCTAATTTATGTGATTATTCGTTAACATTCCGATTTTATGGAAAGTTTTACAGTAAAAATAATAGAATATGCTATACATAGTTATATGTATGCTCATGTTTGTTTCTTCCGGTCTTATTGTTAGAATTTTAAACCAATTAGGACGAAACTATCGCTCAAATCAAATGTTTATTCAACTTTTTTAAATTAGTACAAAGATAAGATTACAATAGATACTGGATAGACTAAATAAACGTATATGTCACATAGAATGGTGTAGGAGCTAAAAATGTGGACCACGTGGACACCTATAAAAATAATCTTTGAAGCCATCGGACCTTCTAGGAGTTTGCGAGTAAAAATATTTTTTCAATCATTTATTTTTTAAATATAATTCAATAACATACGCGCATATTGTTTTTGTGTATCACAAGGAATACTATAGTTTTGTGGAACTCAGGTTAAGAACCGCTAGGCTGGTCGATCCAAATGAGTTTTTTGGTTTTGGATTAAATGCGTTTTAAACGTTCACAAGATAAAGGGATTCACTTTTTATTGCGTAAAAACTCGCAAGATGTAATTTACTGCGCCACCTTCTGAAACTCATATTATCGGATAGTATAATATTAGTTTATCGAAGTAGAAATTTATCATAGTTAATTTAGAATGATAAATAATGAAATTACTGTCTGATATGGTAATCTAAAATCAATTGATTACCCACATAAATAAATATATCACTGGATTAGTTAACCGAACATTACTATGACGGTTATTTAAATTCATTATTTATTATGATTAGACCACGATTTTTATTTTATACTTTGTACTCGAATTTATCATTTTGATTTTTTAATTCACTTAAAAATGGGAACTTAATACACATAGTAGATCCTGCTATATAACATCGTTTCTTAACGTTTTTAGTGTTGCGACCACCAAAATAAGTATAAAATATGGTCAATCACTTCGCGACCCTCTCCTTTCCATCTATATTAGCTAAAAATTTTATTTAAATTTACATTTTGTAAATCAGCGTTTTATTATTTTTGACCTACGCGACCCCCTGGCTGAGAAACGCTGCTATATAACACGATAGAAACGGTACAATGGAAATATCCATTCTTCAGGCGTCAATCAATCTCCGACCCAGCCTTACACCGATAATCATGAATGTACTACTAAGGTCATATCCGTAGGACAATCATTTCAAGCGAGTGTGGTATTCTTACGAAGTAAATAAGTATTTTTTTTTTTAAAGATCAGTTTTCTTACAATACTCCAATACCGAAAATCAACGTACCTAGCAGTGGCGTATACAAGGGGGGTGTTTGGTAGATATGGCACCCCCCTTGAACCGTATCATATATTAAATTACTATAGGAATATAGGTAAATCGATAATCGACAATATAAAATATAAAATAATGCACAATACTAATTACATATATACAGGTTAACATTATCGTGATTGCGACAATACGTGACGAAAATTATTCGTTTACGTTTTCGTGCAACACAAAACGTTTAATAATAATAGGTATTGTAGCATCGAATACTGATATTCGAATAGCCAAATATTCGAATAATGTATGGTAAAGCTATCCGAATTCGAATATACATTACATCTCTATTACAAACATTATGTATACATATTAATTAATTAAAATAAAAGTTTTAGTTTGTACGTATTATATATAAAATTTAATAATTATAATTAACACCCCCCTTCAGAAAATCCTAGCTACGCCACTGGTACCTAGTAATTATGTTCAGAGTTTGCGTACAATGACGTGTTTGATCATATATAACATGTTTGAGTGTACGAGTTATGCTTATATGAATATACGATGAAAATACGTTTGTGTCAATGTATATTATATTACTATTATAGTTCGTTGGACGCGATGTAAAGATTAAAAGAAACGATCGTATTCGACAACCCGATAAGTGCACATTATAAGTAAAGCTTACGGCGTTTTATTGAACTCACGGACGTGTTTGAAGCGCATACGACGTTGTACCATCAGACAAATTCTGCATACACGTCACGTTAGGTATTCCGTGTCATTACAATTCGAGACTAACATTATTTGAGTTTTTAAAATAATAGTGAACAGAAGCCCTGAAATCGAAGTTTTTTTTGCTCTCAACACAATAATAGCCCATTATTCCGTTTTAATTATATAACGATAATGTTCCGTTCTCATTCTGCTGTTATACGAGTGAAATTATAAGTTTTTGTATCAAATTTACGTATTACCTGTGATCAATCGAACGGAAATGCTTGAAGTGTATTCGTCAAAAGAATTTAGGGACGTGTGGACATAGAAAAGTGGCTTTGATGTCTCCATAAATCCTAAATCTGAAAGACAATTTGAGTTTCTATACCATAAGTTAAAGTTAAAAGTTATTCGAAAAATATAATTATATGAGTAGGTATAGTATTATTCGTACGATTTGCGATTGAAAGTGTTGACGACATCATACGTCGATATTAGATACGAATAAAATATTGAACGTAATAACGGAGAAGAAAACATTCAATACTATTCTTCTGGATGAAATGTTTAATTAATGTTTCTTTTTTTAATTAATTTTTGTTCTTTTGATCTATTTTTTAATTTATCTTGTCATAATCACGCAGATTCTCACCTTATGCTCACAAACATATACAGAATTCCAAGTCCACGTTGTTCGATTGGAATTTATAATATTACACCAGATGCGTCTAGATAATATAGCAATAGGAATTCTGTACAGTTATGTACGTAATAATAATGTTGCCATTAATTTTTCGTCGTCTCAGTTTGTTTGGAACACGCGTTTTCACTAAAACTTTTGATTCAAATGTTTAAACTAAACACAGCAGTTCAGGACGCAACAACCTTTGTAACTACGGTGACGAGACATCTGAAAATATAAAAACACGTTTTCTACTTTTGGGACATTGTATTACTCTCAATGAAATTTCTCAGAGGAAACTTTGTGATTAAAAAACTTATCATTTAAGCCAATATCTTTGTTGATGTTATGTTTTTTATGGAAATTATTTTTACTCACAGAGTATTTTTTCTCGTGATTTAAAACTATGATGACACATTAATGAATAATTTGATTATTTTAATCGCTACGATCACGGCACAAATCACATAAGAGTTAATCGGTTACAGTGGTAGACACATTAATAATAATAATTATAATTATAATATTAATATTAATAATAACAATAATAATGGTTATAGTGAGTAATAACCAACAATAATTACGACAGAAATCGATTTTTCATTAATCGTGCTTGCATTGTACTCGTACAATTTAATGTACGGTATAATGATATTGTCATTCGGAGGGTTTTATGATGGCAATCATCGTGACCTAATTACGGACCATTCAAGACACACATAATCTTTTTCTGTTCAACGTCGCTGCATGTTTATTATTTTTTGAGGAAAAAAATTACAAAAGTAATTATAACGGCATTATAATGATACGATGAACTTTCTAAAATTTCAATAATAATTAGACCTTTGCAGCCATGGTTTTTATACGTATAAATCGTGAATATATTATGTAAAGTGTTGAGTTAGTATCGCTATCAGTGACACCGAAGTCTTAAAAATTTAGTCGGGTGAAAAATTGAAAAATAATTAAAAAGGCAGCAATATCTAAATAACGGTCGCTATGACATATCGAGGAAAAGAGGGAAAATTATTTTTATCAATTTTAAAAGAAAATTAAAATCAAAATTAAACTTTTTTTGTACTCTTTACCAACCGATACGGATAAAAACGATGAAATCTGAAAGCGCAATTTAAATCAGAAAACAGAAATATGTTTTATCATCATAATACTTAGAAAAATGGGTCTTACAAAAATTTGTAAATGTTATTAGTGATTTAAGAAGAAAAAAAACAATTATTAAACCATTCTTGATTTTTCATACCATCAATATGATTTGTAACTTTTTAAAATCATCGAATTAACAGACACATACATTAAAACAAAATATTCTTAAGTATATATATCAGGAATGAATAAAACTACATAAGTTTCAATGTGTTAAACAAGGTTGGTAAAAAACCATGATATACTCCAAAGAACATTGAAATTTATTATCCGGGGTTATACGCATTAGAAGAATTAGAGAACCATCATAATATTGATCATCGAAATTTTAATAATGGCTTAAACTAAAATGGCTTAACACTATTATTAAAAGCGAGTTGGTTATTAATTTAAACGTAACTGGTGATTTATTTTCTCTGAGTTTGTCCCTTTGCAAAGTTCTACAGAAAGTAAACTGCGATTTTTATGGAAAATTCAAATATATCGAAAACATATCCGAAATATTAATGAAAATAACCGGAAAAAAAACACCAACGAAGATTTATCCATTTTATTTAATAAATTTAAAATCATATTAAAATAAATTAATAATGAAATAGATATGCCAAGAATTAATTAAAATAAAACACATGAACATTAAAACCAACGATATAAGAATATTTTCAATTTCGTTTTACTGACCTCTTACGAAGTTTTACAACAACTAAATTAACGATTTAATAACAAGCCAGCAAAACATTATTACTAAATTTTATGTCAACAAAATATATAAAGATATTAAACCTTGTGTTGATTTTTATATTTATATTTATGTTTTTAGTATGACAGACAAAATTGACTAACATTTTGGAAAAAGATAAGCTATAAAATGTTTTTAATGTGTTGTCCTAGTGCAATATAAATATTTTGTGCGTCAATTTTTTACCAATTAAATTTATTCAGAACTTTGCAAATATCAATATCAATACCCGAAGCATGTTTTTAACTTTAAAGCACTTCAAAACTTTTTTAAGAAACAGAGCCGGGCAAAAAAGATTAGTAAGACTAAACTTAAGGCTAGGGTACGCTAATAAATAATATCTTAAAGTAAATTATAATTAAATCAGAAATAAAAGATAAATGTAGTTATCCAAACCTAGACAACGTCGAAAAACAGTTCCTGATGATGCAGGAAGTAGGTGCTACTTTAAATAAAAGAACTCATTCAGCAATTGAAAATCAATATTTTAACTACAAGTCGTATTGAAACATTTTACTACCTACGTAGATGAAGAGTCGAAAATAGTAATTTTGAATATTTAGTCAATAATAGTTAAACTGTTTGAGATGGTACATTTTATGTTTGTACCGCTTATTTTGAATAACTTTATACAATCATGTTCTACATGAACCAATGTACGTTGGTTGAAGTAGTGTATTTCCTGTTGCCATCTAAAATTACTGATATTTTTTAAAAAATGAAATTAAAATATTAAACCTCAAAATATACTTTCAAATTTTAAGTTATCTGATCATAATGGCGTTTCGCGTATTTTTCCAAACGCAAATAATCGGTTTTATCTCGGACAAGCTTGGTATAGATAAATTGGAAAGTTAGGACTTTAAATTTAATACGATTATAATAATGCAGATATTTGAAATTTGTTTATGTTTTTTTTTTGTATTGGCTTTTTTACGTTCTACTCCAATTTCTGAGGCATTTACGAACTATTTGTTATCGCTCATTTATTTCAATTAACATTCAATCAATAGGATAGATGAATAACAATAATTAATAATAATTTATACATTTACTGTAGTTAGAGATGTTAGAAGAATAGGTTTCAATTTTCTAATAAAGCTTACATACGGTTTGGCAGCAAAACTTCGGCCAAATATGCTTAATAGGTCTCCATCCTAAGTTTTCAAAAGATGTCTGATCAAGGCTTGATCTTAGTATAGTATTCAGCTCCACTGATCGCTATAATACATTATTACTGTCCATTACCAAAATTCATACGTCAAGATAGGTATGAAGGGTTTTGAGAAATATAATTTTTCTAGTTGAATCTTGTTATAGTTTCTATTCCCTTATGACAATTATTTTTCCTGGCCATGCACCACCGGTATATACGCGTATAATGATAGTAAATTTTATCACTTATAAATTATGCAAATATAGTTATGAGTATATTTCTGTGATATGCGCAGTCGGGTTGCAGTCATACTTTACAAATAAAAATATTTATTTAATTACTTTCCCGCAACAACAGTCATACTAAATTTCAAATTATAATTAAGTCATGCGTGGTATATCAACCGCTATCAACGGTCATACATTTTTGTTATCTTAAAATATTTAAAATAAGAAATACAACAAAATCCATTATCTATTTTTATTCACAAAAAAAGCATCATTAGAACTTAACAGTTACATAAAAATGTATAATAAGAAAAGAATAGTTTCAATTTAGAATTAATAGTCTACACTGAAAAAGGGATCATTGTTAAAAAATATTTTAGTTAATTCAATTTTATACTTCACAAGTATTGGCCATTGGTGGCTCACAAAACCTTTTGATCTGGTTCATGTGAATTTATGTTTTTGACTAAATTTAGTTTACAGTAAATTATCTAAGAATAATTAATAATTAGGATACGAGGATAAGTGGTATAATAATTTGCAGTGATATATTTTAGCTGTATGGAACAAAACAAAATGTATCGTCTAACGAAAGCCATAATAATTTAGTGAAGTGTGTATTAAGCTATGTCCAATGAGAATTTTGTCACTTTAAAGTTTTGAAGTCGGTTACCATAAGAAACTTATAGTAGTGTTATCGATGTACAAGTAATAGGTATAAATAACAAGTACACCTTTAAATATTATATTCAATCAGGGAAGAAGCCCCAACGTATTACATTTTACAAATACATTTTGTCGGCAAAAAAAAAAAATTAAATAGTAAATATAAACTTATTATATTATAAAAAACCAAATTTATTTATTTTTTAATCTTTGTAAACTAATAATGATAAGAAAATTGTGCTTGATATTGTATACAGTTTTATACATGTATTTTTCATTATTTTGGAACACACATACACATTCCAAAATATATAAAATTAAGTTAAACAATATACCTAATAGAAACATTTTATTTATTTTTTGTTTTGGCTATTTTAAAATTGTATTTTTACCATTTATGTATTAGTCTCTATTATAATCATTAAAATTAAATCAAAATATGATTTTAGTTAAATTTTAAAGTTATAATTTGAATTTTAAAATAGTTATTTGTTAGTCTTGAAAAATTTAGTTTATTGGAGATGTCCTGTTGTTGCTACCAGGTCTTCAATTGTTCCCAATTTGATCTAAAAAACTATCAAATTATTGTTTTATCTCTAAATAAATATTTCTCGATTAAAATACTTAAAAATCCTTCTTATTTTCTGGACTGAAGCATATGAACTTTTTTTATTACAACTTGATCAATAACAATTTCTTCTTCTTCTATTTCTTCTAATAATGATAGATGATAGATTAATGAAAACTTTGTTTATTCTTCTTTACGCAATATGGTTCAGAATTGGATAATTAATTGTGATCGAAAATTAACGAAACATTTGTGATCAATATAACAATCGTATATTGAATTAAATTCAAAGTATGTATCGCGCGTCTGTTGCGACGTGTTTTGTAGTGAAAGGATTCGGCAAACAGTTGCGCGGCCAAAATTAAAGCCACGCCACCGCGCTTAGCTCGCAAAAGTACGCGTAGATACATTCTTCTGTGTCGTTCACCATAACTAATATTCGAATCGAGTTAATGTCATCTGATCAATTTTCTGGTGAAATAGTGATGAAACATACTTTGGAACCACCAATACTGATTTTCAACGATTGTGAAGGGGTGTGTACGAGGAGGTGAAATATGTCATTATTTTACTCCACGAGGATTACAATAAAATTCGAGCAATTGAAAATTCAGGATAATAACTACGACTACCCAGAAGACCATGTTTGATTATTGATGTTTTGATCTAAGATTTTTAAAGTTTTTCTCAGCACGTAAACTTTTAATTGCGCTCCGATACACGAAATCGAGTTTTGATTGTTTATAATAAAATATTTATAAAAATACGTTCTTGGCATTCAATATATAGCTGATCCATTCGGCTGAATGAACAATAATAAAACAAGTGAGTTCTACATTACTATCTACGAAGTATCGTATAATGTAAAACAATAAATTATGATATGTACCTTTAGATATAATATAAACATGGTGGACTACGAAATGGGTGTCGCAATAGTAATTGTAAAAGTAAAATTGTTTATATATACATAAATATAGTATAATACCTACTATACATTCGATGATTCAGAATACAATTCATTAACGTATAATATTAACAAATTTAGGATCGTGGGAAAGAAATAGATTAAACGCGTATTTATTTATAATAACGAAGTGTGATGAACTCAATGTACAGGAAATCCGTAAAATATACGTGTTAAAGAATAGTTAAATATGTAAATAAAATAAAAAATACGTAATTCATGTCTAATATATGTTATATATAAACTAAATACTACATTATAACTTAATCTATGAAATTTTTCAAAAATATTATTGAGCAAAATAAGAAACTTCGAACGTTTTTAGGCTACAGTTTATTTAAAAGCTAGATATGGTAAATATTAGTAATATTTGTATAAGCAAAGAAAAAAAACATTGAAATATGCATTTATTAAAAAATTAAATGCCTCAATTCTCTAGAATGATAATAAATTTAATTAGATTTATTTATCATTAACAAATATAGACTATGTGTCAATTGACTAGTGTCAATCTATAAGTATTAATCTTTTAGAACACTAGTAATATAAGTAGATACCAACTAAAGATATGAACGATTCATATTCATATTCCTAGAACGTAGGTTGTCCGATAAATTAGTTACAGAAATATACTGAAAAATGAAAAGTTAATTTTTATTACTTTACATTTTTTACACAATGAATAATATTTTACTATTTTTCTACATAGTCCCTTTTCAAATTGATGTATTTTTCCTAATTATGGGGGTACTTGAAAATGGCATTCCAAAAATACGCAGCACATTTTCTATCGAAGTATCCTGTAACTGCGTTCATGACGCATCATCAATTTTTTATCAAAAAATGAAACAATAAATGCTGACCGATACATTGATATGTTTGAAAAATTGAAAGAAAGAATTCGTTTCAAGAGAAGAGAGCAATTTTTATCAATATATGTGAAACTGCTGCATGACAATGCAACCTTACATTCAACAGGAAAAAAAAAGTGGCTGGAAAAATACAACTGGTAATTATTGCAACATCCACCATATAGTCCTGATCTGGCACCTCCAGATATTTATTTTTTTTTGTTTCGTTATTAAAACACTTAAGGGGAACTCATTTTGAAAATGTGAATAAAATCATGAATTTTTCACATTTATCGGGTACTTTGATGGAAATATGCTGTGTATTTCCGAGATGGTATTTTCAAGTTACTTCATCGTTGGGAAAAATGCATACATTTGAATGGTGACTATGTAAAAAAATATTAAAATATATCTTATTTATCGTATAAAAGTTCTAAAGTAATAAATACATTTTTTATTATTCAATATGCTTTTGTACCTTATTTATCGGACAGCCTATGTATTAAAATATTGAAATGTCGATTTCGGTTTTTATAAGTGCATAATAAATAAATGAGCTAATCAATAAGCCAATAAATATTAATATTTTACCGTAACAAATATGATTAATAACGTAATGTATAATTAATATTAAATTGTGTATTGATAAAATACAAGGGTCTATGATTGTGAGAGTCAAATGTTAATTGAAAATATTTTTAAATGTTAGTATAGCATAAGTATTAAAACATATGAAGCATCATACCAAAGTTAAAATCAAGTTCGTATGTTACACCCTAAGTATATGATAAATTAATACTTATATGTAAAGATAAATTCAAAAAAAGAACGCATTATTTTGATTTGATAATTTATTTGTACGTAATTAATATTCAATTATTTTTATAATTTTTTTTTTTTAAATTCTGAGCGAAACAAAAAAATGGGTTATATTTGGTACTTTGGAAAAAGAGGGGTTATTTTTAATTTCTTAACAGTTTTATTAATAATTGCGAAAAACTGGCAAAAGTTTTTAAAATAGTAACATTTACAGCATAAGGGTTTTCGACAAAATAAAATTATTGTTCTCTTAGAAAAAATAGTAATTTTAGAAGTTTAAAATTTCATTTAATACATATATCACCATCAGCTATAAATTAAATAATATTCTAAAGATTATTTTCTGCTATTCATAGAAAATTTTAATATTCATGTTTCTTATTTTTTTTTCGAAAACGTTGATACAATAATTTCTGTTTCACAAAAAGTATTATAATGTAAAGTATTTCGTTTCATGGAATAGAGCAAAAAGTTACCAATAGTATACCTTCTATATCTTTCACAAGCTTTATTCGGTTTATTAACTAGAGAAAATAGAACCGTAATTGATATGATCATGAATTTCCTTAAATTTAATTTTTATCATTTTTTTCCTGACCAAAATCATCTATTCTTATTTTTGTTATATGATCAATACCAATAATTTTACAATTTACATTTAATAAGTTACTAATTATAGAATTTAGAATATTATTCTGTTATATTTAAATTCATTATTTGATTAAATTCGAAGTATAGAACATTAACAGTATATTTTTGTAACTTCAATACTTAAATTGCTTAAAAATTTCCGCAAAATTATAAATATAATCAACTGGGAAAAAATTAAAAAATTGGTAGGTTATTAATAACAACAACAATAATCATAAAATTTCATAATTTAATATCTTTAATTTAAAAATATAAACATTTTTTTTTAGAATCGAGACACGTGCATACAGTTACGAAAAAAAAGCTTTTCAAAACACGTAAAGTATTTTGGTTTTTTCCACTCAACAATTCAAATATTATTATTATTTTTATTTTATGCCCTTTCATGTATAATACATAATTTTTTACAATGCACAAAGCTCGTGTGGCCCTGCATATTAACGGTGAAAATACAGGTCATATAAACAGCGCAATAGCTGGAATACTTTTATTACTACTCAAAACAATGTTCAAATATTTTTAAAACTTTTAACGAACCTTTCCAATTGTTTATAAAAATAAATAGCAAAAAAATGAAATAAAATAAACACTGGATTCCTTCGTATTTCGTTGTAACTATTTTTATATTCGACGTAATAAATATGTATAATATACATTTTAATTACGTCGAATATATTAATATATATTGTACAATATATTATGCAATATATTATATTGTACAATATGAGATTACGATGTGTTTATCAGGATGATTATTTTTTTATTCATGTGAAAAATATGCATTATACGTTCATATAATGAATGGTATTTTTAAATGTTTTCCCTTTTTCACTTGGACACGTGATGCTTTGATTTATTATTTCTCAAAATAAGTTCTTTCACGTCTTATGATTTTTTATTGTGTGATGATTATAATTTTTAAGAATTTTTCTATTTTTTATTTTTGACATAATTAATAATGATTTTTTTAATAAATATTTTGCATTATAATATATTATATTCCAACACGTACTATAGTTTTTCCATTTAAAATTATTGCTAATCATAAGAATCAAAATCAAATTTTCTATTTAAATCCATAAGCAATTTATGTATATTTATAATATTTCCTCGACATTTTACACGAAATCCACTCAAAAATAGTTAGTATTTTCTTACAACTATATCATATTATTATGTGGTTCGCGTATGTAATATGAATAACACACTGTAGTTATTTCGGATGAAAACATTTTAACTTATACATTTTTTTTTTTTTATAATTTAATATTGTTTTATATTATAAAATTGGTATAATAAAAAGTATCAAATTTTCTATAAATCATCGTTGAAACGATCTGTACAAAAACGATAGTAAATTAGATATCTCATTAATTTCGTTTTAAAAACTAATAACTTTCAAATCTTAGATTTTTATAAACTTTTAAAATATGTGTAAGTTCACGTTGTAAGGGGAAGAAACACACACACACACACACACACACGTAGGCGCGCGCGCGTAAATTTTTATGTCCAAAAATGCAGTGACTCAATAGCATATTCTAAAACTGATAAAAAAAATCAAACAAAAGAAGAAAAAAATTGAAAAAAAAGTTTATTGCGCGGAAAACACGGTGCACCAGATGGGCGAAACGAATGCTGATATGGCCGACGATCCACAGATATTTGAAACGTCTACGAGATCATTATTGGTTTTCAAATTTCTCAAAATCAGAACAGAACCGAAATCGACCTAAAAGCAGATGGCAATAATGTAAGTGGGCATTGTAGTATATTATATTTTAAGGCCTCGGGAAAAACATTCGAAACACGTACTATCAATTGTACGCAGTCTGCTGCAGCGGTTCTATTGATTTTATTGCATGCGGAAAATAGGTAAAACAATAAAAAGCTGGAAAACAATAAGATTCAAAACAAATCACCGCGATTACTGGTGTCCCGTCGCTTTGCTACGCAAGAATGCACTACGAGCCAATGGATCTCTAATCGAATCGGTCACGTTGACGGGAACACGGGAAGGCATCCTGTCGTATGCGCTTTACCATTTTTACCACTCTAATAATAAATAATATAGGTAATTATTATTTTTATTATACATATACCTACGTACATAGGTACACGCATTGATTTTATAATATACAGATAAGTCGAACTATAAGAATATTTTAAAACCGTATTTTTAGCTACCTTACTTTATATTTTAAGAGGTTTGATCCCCTTTCTTTTTGCACCTCAACAATTTCCTTTCTTTTCCGCGTTCTTTTTTATGTAACACTTCATATCACTATTACGTTTATCGCACAGCATATTTTCTACGTTCACTAGAAGATTTTTAGAAATTGAAAAATTAGTAACCGATTCTTCGTTTAGAATTATATTGTTAAATTCTTTTGTAAACATTTTGAAACGTAACGTGAAAATATAAAACCCGTTAAAAACCCAAGAACTGTCAACTAATGTGACTGAATACACGATCAAAAATTATATCATGCAGTAAAATAGAGCGCTAATCTTTATTAGCATAAAGTTGTGATAGTAAATATATAAATTTGGTAGCTGTACGACAAAATAGCCTACGGGAAAATGCGCGTGCGGCGGTCGCCGACGCGACATGACAAAATGTCATACTTTCCCATGAATATAAATACATTATGCCATTATTGTTGTATGGTTGTATACTTAAAGTTCTGTAAAAAATATATACAAGAGAAAAATTTAAATTTTTTTAAATTCAAAAAAATAATTTTTGATCAACTATTTTCGTTTTCAGACCACTGTGTGACGTTCATTAGTATACACTCCGTGCAACGCGGTCGGCGTCTATTACCAGTGTTGTACTGAGATAACCAAAATATTATTTATATAAGATAACGGAAAATACATTAAAATTTCATCTAGATAAAACAATATATAGCTATTTAAAAATTTATCTGTATAATAGATAAAAGATAACTACATTTATCTAGAAAAAAAAAACAGATAAAACTAGATAAAAACATAATTTTAAACAGTTTTATTATTCAGAACTTACATTTGTAAAATGATTATTTTTCAATGAATAAAAAAATTAATTATTAATTATAATTTAGTTGGTTTCAAATAATCTTAATTAATTTTTCTAATTTAGACAGAAAACAATACAAAAACCAATTTTTATTTTTCATTACCCAAATTTTTTAAACATAAATATTTTAAGATATTATAAATAAACTATTTTTATTTTATGTTATTGATCAGTTTACAGATCAAATTAATTTATTATAATTTAAATAATGTATAGTTAAAAATGTACCTATTTATAGGATATTATAGGTATTTATAGGATAGAAATCTACATAATACTTTCTATAGATGTATGTAACTTTATTATTTTATCTTTTAATATTCAAATTTAATTGAATGGTCATCAGATATGACTCATCGCTTAGTCTTCGATTTACACGCAGTAAAATGTAAATAAATATATAATATATATATAAATAATACAATATTTTACAAATTAATTTTATTGGATTTAATACACAACATTTAAAATTTTTTGTCACCTAAACATAAACGTTCCGTCTTCGTGTTAATATTTGACTTCCGCTGTTAAACAAGTGCTCGACAGGTGTAGATGAAGGAAGTTTTATTTATGAAACTCAAGTTTGATTAAATATATCATAATTTTAAAAATATTCCATATAAATCCGGTATATTTTATTTAACCGTACCATACGTATTTACCAATAACTAATAAGTAATTACTGTTACCTGTTGTTATTCTCATTATTCACTAACACAATTTAAGATCTATATACACTAATACCATTGATTAAATATGCAGAAATAAATTAAATAAATATATTTAATCAATGTTAATACTATATAGCCGTGGTCACTATTCAGTTACTTGGTTTTATTATTATTTATGACTTTAATCTAAGTTTATACATTGTTATTTTTGGAAAATCCCAGCCAAATACTGACGTTTTATGTCCATATGTTCACACAATTATTATATGTATATAATATTAGCTATTAGGTATTCGTATATTAAATTCCGGGCGTAATCATTGGGCAGCGGGTATCGACCAGTCGTCGATTATATAGAAAAAAAAAGTTAATGGTCATAAAATCGTTTTTTTTTTCGACTTATTTGAAATACGTTCATTTTGATATGTTTTCTATGTAAATAATTACACAATACCTTTTCTTCGTTTATAGAATTTGTGTATTTAAAATTTAAAACGTACATACGGTAAAACTAAGTGTTTATTATTCCTCGTTTCACTTCCCACAACACAAAAAACGTGTTAAAATTATCTACATAATTATCTTAGATAACCATTTTATTTAAAAAAGTGGATAAAAATATACTTCAAATTATTATTATCTAGATAAGATAAAAATATTAATGTTTTTATCTAGATAATGCACAACACTACCTATTACCGTGGCCATGGTACGGTACAATAACGATCGGGTATGTGATAAATTGGAGTCATATGATTTCGCATGTGGTCACCCATACACCGATGCCGCCATCGGAACCCAACCCGGGGATCGTACACGTATACCATGTATACCGTTCAGCACAGGGAATATTATGTATTTTGTACGTCAACGGGACGACCGCCGCACAGTGGTCCGAAAATGAAAATAGTTGGCCAAAAATGATTTTTTTGAATTTCAAAAAAATTTTCTTTTGTCTATATTTTCTACAGATCTATCAAAAAATCAAACATTTAAATTGATAAAATGTATTATTTTAACAAATCCTGCGATTTTTGGCTCGTAATAATTTCTTAATTAAATTGTTCCCACTAAATAAAATAAAAGTCAACCAACATGTTTTCGTTTGATATATATAATTTATGAATTACTGATATCATTTAATGGCCCAATTATCATATAACGATTGTTATCGACCCGTAGGTTAGTGGAAATGTCCGTAGCCATTTTCCTCAAAAAAAAAAAAAAAAGTTGGTTTCCATTTTCCTCCACATTATTTTTGACTAAAATTATGTCTATTATGCTCCAATATTTTAGCCAGTGTTGTAGGATCACATTTGTGCATATCTGTTGATTAAATTCTGATCACGTTCTTATCGACTAGGAAAAAACGCTGGTTCAAGTGTCCGACAGCATTCGCAGTTTATAACATATTAATAAAAATACGTACCTATATATAAAATACGGGCATATAGGTATATACTTACATTGTTATATTGTGTATCATAATTAATCACTGATTATTGAGTGAGACAGACATACAAATATACGATATACTCGTATCAATAAGACTATATTTTTAGTAGTTTACTGTACGTTTAATAGTGTCTATAGTGTGTGTTTTTGTAAATCTATCAAATTTTCATTTTTAACATATCTTAAAGAGCGACGTTTATTGACAGTTCTTGAGTAAAACGTCTAATACATATAATATTATAAACTGAAGTGATTTTACTATATTTTATATTTTATATCTTGTATATTACGTATTATCTGGTTGCGTTAACACCAACTACTTATTATTTTCTAATTTTTTATTATTATTTTATTTAATGATTGATGCATTTTCATCAACGTGCATACTTGTTTATTATATTCGTTCTCTTTTTAGCCACCCACCAAGTTCGGCACGTACGTTGTATTATTTTATTATAATTATACTTAAAATAATTAATTTGTTCTTTTATTTCTAATTTATCATTCGACAATGAATGACGATTTTATTATTTTATTTTTTGGAAGAAAATGGAAAGTGGAAGGAATTGGTCAAGAATTATTATTATTATTTTTTTTTTTTTTGAGGAAAATGGACCCGCCCGTGGAAATGTATACGTTTCTAAGTATTATAAAGATAAATCTATAAGTTTTTAAAGTCTATAAAATTAATAATCTTTTTCAGCGAGCTTCACAAATATATTGGTGTCATCTAAATAACCAATAGCTATTGAACAAAAATTTGTAATATTTAGCTGCGGATTTTTACGCAACTCGTTGTAATAAGCAATTGAATTTTGGTGAGTTAATCATTTTATCGTGAAAAAATTTTATTTATAAAATAAAATAATTTAAAAATATGGAATTAATTCCTAAAATTACACGAATGATAGTAGTGATGAATATTCCGAATAATATAATTTACATAAATTAATTATTTTTAAATATATTGTAATAAAAAATATTTAAAAAGGAATAATATTTAAGTTATTTTATGATTATCATTAAAAATATTTTATTCCCCGTAAAACAGAATTATATTGTATACTTCTTTATTGCTTTATAATTAAAAAAATCAATTAAGAATGAAAATATAGTTTAATTTAATTATAGTATATTTTTTTAACTAGTTTTGAAAAAATTAGATTTTCGGCTAACTATTTTCATTTTTGGACCACTGTGTGCCGCTTCGTGTACATCTTTACCGATTGAGTGATTTTTCACTAATTTTTTTTATATATATTTATTTATTTTTTATCGACGCCACCACGTGCACCGGTGACCTAGTTTACGAGCGCCTCCGTCGCGTGAAAAATATAAATCACCTGCGTTTTTACTCCATCCTCCGGACCACCAAAGTTCTCTCCGACGATAAATTCCGCGTGCATCGCACGTCGGATCAGTAATTTATACGCCGTAATTGAAAATATATATATATATTAATTAATTTTTTCAATAACAAAACTATATGTTGTCGGTACCATCGCTAAACTGCAACCGATCAAGCTACGTTTGGTCAGAAAGTACGATTTGAGCGATATTGCTGTACAATTTAATTTTAATGGTACATAAAATATTTGGTGGAAGTTATACGTAGGTATGCTATAAAATTATAGCTTCTTTACCGTAAAAATTATCGATTCACATTCCAACAATAATAGGCCAGAGCATTACCGACTTTGTCTATTATCAGTTTTACTATCATTTTTAAATAAAATAAAAATAATTTCAATATACAACTGAGTATGCGGAAAAAAGTGAAAGCTCAGACCTCCTAAGATCTGTTGGACCAAGTTTGTTTTAATTGTATATTAATCATTTGAAATTCCAACATTTCTGTACGCACTTTATACATACGTATACGCATAATGCGAAAATGATTTGGGCACAAGAAAACATACGATAGGTTAAAACGAGGAGATGACTACATGCTATTGTTATTTAATACAAATTTTATATTTTTTGTCGGAAACTAAAAAAAAAAAATTAAAAACCGTTGCCGCGGTGTACGCATCCACCCGTATTCGGGACTTGACTTAAATACAAACGATTTTTTTTTTTGTAGTTCACTCTTTTAGTCGTAAGTTAAAAATACGCGTCCGTGACATGTCGTGGGCGAACCTCAAAACAATTATAGCGAAAAGTTTTACGCCGGTTAACGCCCTACTAGAACGATAAATAATCGGTCGAACCGTATTTATATGCGTATCTTATAATACAACTTATTACTCGTTGTACGCGGACTGTACAATAGTAATATAGGAAAGTGATTAATCTAGTTTTTTAATTAATCCAAAACTTTGTAACAGCCCTGTAAGTAACGAACATACCTCGGGTTTGATACTTAAAAAAATTATTGTTTGATTGATCGAAAATGATTACAATACCATGAACGTAGTACTAGCTATGCGGAACCGTATATTTATTTTATCACCAAAAGCATTAGTAGGCATGAAGAGGTGGCCTCATGTGCAGTTTCTTTTACGTTCATACAATCTTGGATTGATCTACAAGTAGCATAGCCCAAACATAAGTATACAATTTTATATAATTGCATATGTATGTGTAAAATAGTACGTTTTAACGTAACATCAATAAATAGATAATACGGGACTGAATTAACTTTAAATTGTTAATTTGTGATGTTCAAATATTTAAATACCACAGATCATTACGATTTTGATTTTCAAAAAACATAGCCTTCAGTAGTTTTTGGATATTCTAAGAGTTTGTATTTAAGAAAATAAATATTGTGATGTAAACGTTACCAAATAATAATGTCCTGCTTTTCGTCGAATGATTCATTATCATATAAGATAAATAATTTTTTTTTATTAATCTCGAGATTATTTAATTATGTATTATTATTATTGTTGTCTACCGATTAGTATGACGGATATAACTATCAAGGATATTTTTTCCAGATGATAGGAACATTATTCCTGGTAGAAGAGGAGTTGATAATTTAATACTTCTGTTTTCATTGTATGAAAAAAAAACAAACAATGAGCAGAATCAGTTGAAAATGGTAAGAAATCCAGACTTTAACAAATTAGAACTAAAAATATTGAAAAGGAAAGAATTTTATTGTATACACATTATATAATATACGTGTTACGAAACTAAAACCTAGTTATGGATATAAATATGTGTTTAGAAAAAAAATAGAGCACATCAAATCGACTTATAAAACATATCTTACAACGTACGAACTGGAAATCAAAATCGAAATCTGGTTATAATCCGGTAATATTTCTATTGATACCAAAACGATTTCTTATCAAACCCAACATCGATAATTAATGATTTGTTTTTTTGCTATACAGCGGTATATGGAAGACATTGGATCACGTAGCTACAGTTTCAAAGGCGTATACTACGAACAGGCGGAAAATGACGGAAAATTCCGTGGATTCAGTTTATCATCAAGTGATTAACAATTTACGAAGACGAGTGAAATACAACATCGTTTCGGAAAATAATGACGGGTCGAGCGTTCGATTATTGACGACGACATTGTAGAGCTGGGTTATGCCAAACGACTTACGTACTATAAATTTGATTAGCGCACGGAACGAAAATGTATTATTAATATTTTGAGCATCGACAATAGAACGTTCGTAATACTATTAACCCGTTCTAATCGGATTACTCTTCACTGCAACACCACTCCAACGAATCTATACAACATAATGTTATAATATTACGTCTACCCCGTTAAAAAAAAAAAAAAAAAAAAAAAAACATTAAAAACTTATTTATAAAAAAAAATAAATAAACACGTGATTGCGGCGGCCGAGGTGAATACTTACGTAGTACGTAGTAGTATCGAACTGACTGGACACAATAAAAGCGCACTGAAACCGTTGCGAGTAACAACAAATTATAACGTAATGAAGTCGCTTATACTGTTGACAGGCTTAATTGATTGACTTTGGCTACCTACATTATCGCGTACGCGATCAGTGTGCAGCGACGAATGTTTGGAAATTATGACACAAGGCGGTATTATTTATTTATTTAACGAACGTTAGTCCTATTTATATATACATAGGATATAAATTAGATAAAAATTAATAATAGAGATACATGCATACAAGGTAACATATTAAATTATTTTAAACAATAAAATGAAATAAAGATAAATATAAAAGTTTATATTAATAAATATTAGGATACTAAGTGATAGTGTAAAACAAATCCAAATTATTTACTGAATCCGCATTAGACAATGAAATATTTATAGGCGCACAAGACTCACGATTTTTAGTGTAGAGTTTTATATAAAATAATTCTTTATTTCGAATGTTACGATCGAATTAAAAATCGAGTTGTTCAGGAAAGAAGAATTGACTATTTTATTATTAAAGTGTATCAATAAGAAGGTTATATAAAATTGTTTTTTCTGTCTTTTAATGTTTTAAAAATTTAAGAAGTTTAGAATATTTTCGTTTCCAGAGTCAGGATGTCTACATAAATTGCATTTAAAACAAATAAAATGAAACATATTATTTTGAATTTTTTCTATTTGTTCGATATAGTTTTCCAAATGAATTAATTGTGTTTGTTTAATTATTTTTATTCGTTCGTGCGTTAAAATGTGATTACAATTCGGCTAAGAATCAAAAGTAAATGAAAGATGACGTGACGTCCATCCGTCTTTCGTTTCCTCGAGATAATCTCTGCGCGCATTGCGTATTATAATTGGCCCCAGTGGCCATCTGTGGTACAATAGGTTCTGGGAAAACAGATGCTTTCGGGTCATACAATGATAATGAACACACGCAGATGGGATCTAATGTTTAGAAAAATAATATATATTTGTTGAGTGCGAAAATTACGATTATTCTTACTGAACTTGCTTTAGTAAAGTCGTTGGGTGTTCCGAAAATGTGGAAATCAACTGTAGTTTAGTATAATAATAACTAATAACTTTAGTAACTGATATGGTAATTATCACAACTACTTACATTAACATAGATAGTAATTTAAATAATTTACAAATTACTACAAAAATTACATAACTATAGTTGAGTAAACCGTGATTATTAGAAAAAATAGAATAAAATAAAACGTGTAATGAAATGTTACGCAATCTACCAAATTATGACATTTGATTGCTCACGACATCTATTTTAATTTGGTTTAAGAAAAATTCGTTTCAAAAATGAAAAAAAATATTTGCTCTCCATAATATTGTTGAAGTTACAAATTTTAACTCATATCATTTAAAGTCAAATTGCCATTTGGGAAAGTTTTTAAATATTGTTTTTAAATACTGGAAAATGTAGATTTATGAAAAATATTGTTATTATTATTTTTTTTTTTTTTGAAAAGTGCCTTCGATAATGTTTCAAAATAAAATTACATTTTTTTTCCGTGACGGAAATTTTATCTCTCAATTTCCAAAGTAACCATGATAACAGTAAATTAAGTTATTGAGAATATGCGAACAAACTACAAAGCCCTCAACACAGAAATTAAAAGGATTTTATAATTCTGTAATAATAATACGGAAAAGTCAGACAATTTCCTGAGAAAAGTTACGTTTGTTTTTTTTTCGTGAAAGTTTTTTTGCGCAATCCAAACATGCAAAAAGTATTCATATATATACAAACAATATATCCGCATAATGTATACGGAAGAACTGAAAGCGATCCAAAAGTAAAGAAGTAAAAAAAAAAATACAGAATTAAAGTTTTGTCTTTTATATTTTTTACATTTTTCAATAAATAATTTTATGAATCACATTTACTTATAGCAAGTTCTAGACTTTTCGAAAAAACCCAATTTTTTTTAAAAAAAGAGCTATGTTTCTCGTTCAAACTTGTGTGATCCTTATAAGATTCCTGTCCGACCCGGAGTACTAATGGGCCATATATGGGTCGAATGGGTTGCATATACTTATAAATATACGGGTCGAGTGGGCTTTGCTTTTTAAATTAATTTTAGATAGACTTGAGTTTCAACTAATAGAATAAAGAGATTTTATTAAAATGGTCAGGGCCGGGCTTCATTAGACAATTTTAACTTTAGGAGAGTTTGAGTTTCATAAATTACGAGAAGGACACTGAAGGGCTCTAATGGGTCAGGTTTTTTATATCAGAATATGGAACGGGCTGGGGTTATACAAATCAGTCGATTGAGAGCTTTAGTTCCTACAAAATTATACTAATATAAATCCTTAAAATACACTTATTTTATTTTAACATGATTAGAAAGAAATGAATATCACATTTTGATATTTATTTGATTTAATTATCAAAATTACAACGTGTTCGAATCAATGTACCTACATCTTTCTTTGTATATCACATATTTAATTCTTTTTATATAAAATATTAATTGTTTTGATAAGACGTTTTACTACAATACGTTGTGTGAATGATTCCTACAATGAGAGTCACAACCCATTTTTTACACTAAACAGCACCACGGTTTCAGCATCTAAACGAAAATAATAACTTTATATACATAAGCAGTGTAGCACTATACAAAATTTAATATACCATCGCGAATAGAATATAACAAAACTGTGTGGTTTTAAATAACGCCTTATATATACTTAATAAGTGGGCTTGAACGCTTTGTTTGTTTTAAGGGTCGGTGGTTTGGTATAGTCATTAGATTTAATTGAACGAGCGATAGAGTGTCAATATTGAGAGGGTTGGTGAAATGGATGATGGTGGGGTGTACTCAATAAAATCAAAAAGAACCTTCAGTGCTAGCCATTTATTTGAAATCCACTGTAACAGCTGGGTTAGGTTTACAGTGAATGTACATATATATACATATTTACGGACATAGAACTAGAGTGGGCTGTGAATTGAATTCATGAGATTGAAAATGTGCCAACACGTGCTCTTAAAAATCAAAACAAGGACAAATACCTTTTATAAATTATCCTGCAGAACAACTCACTTTTTAAGTGATGTAATATGCGTGATATTATACGCATTGTTTCGCGAGAAAGGTTTGCGAAAAGTTCAAAACATAGCGTGACGGGACAAGGGTGATCAATCTCTGATCAATCCTTGTTGTGCGCTGCAGGAGACAGCGTTGGGAGTTATCTATATAAGTATTGTATTTGGTGGTATAAAATAATATTCGTCAGATATTTCTGGTTCGCGAGATAAAAAAATAATATAAAAACTTAAGCAAACGTGTAAGTTTAAGTTGGTAAGTCACCAATAAAATATAAACGGTAAAATATGATATACTTATAATAATGAAATAAATATTTTCAAAAAATTGACTTTATCCACTACACATTTCATCGGTTCGTATGGTAAATAGTCCATTAATAATATTAAAGGGTAGGAAATCGAAACCACTCTCGAACTATTTTTAAAAATACTAATTTATTTTTATTTCTTTTTATGTTTGTTTCAATGAATCTCCAAATTGTATTTTTGTGTACGTGCTCTACACTGTTTATCACCGATATAACCACTAGTTAGACAATTATTCATCTCGTTTTCCACAAACACATATTATTGTAGATTTTTTTTTTTCATTTTCATTTCAAACGTACAATAAAAAATACAATGTACATATAATTTATGAACACTTACATTAGTTATAATTATATTACAGCGGTGATCCATCACGCGAATAAGATATTTTTAGCACCTCAGTTATAGTTCGCATGTTTGTGTGTTCCTTAAAAACTCATATGACATCCATAGTTGCCCTTATTTTACAGATATATACATTTAATATTTACTGTTTACATTTTTACTTAAACGAGTTACTTAATATTGTAACATTCAATTTATCGTTTTAAAAATAACATGTATGTAATTACTGAGTACAACTTCACAATTATTAAAAACCATAGATATTTTTTAATTTTAATTAAATTTCGCAATAAAAAATATGGACCATAACATACATTCTCACAAATAAAAATCATTGAATAAAAATAGCACTAAAACATTACATATAGCATTACTAACATTTTTGTTAGCCATGATTGTGAACAGTAAATTTTGTTTAAATATCGAACGTTGATATACCACCATGTTAAATGAATTGGTTTGTTTATTAAATTGTATTTAAAACAAAATTATATCATCGTATTTTACGTAAAATAGTCTAATATTAAATATTTATAATATCCAAATAGTTCTATGTGTTTTTAAAAATTAAAATAAATCCTGGAGTACTCAGAATACAAAATTACTACACTTCTATGATTAATTATAACCATGAGAGTAATTTTTGGTAAACATAAAATTATTTTATATATATATATATATATATAATAAACCTCGCTCGGAGAACCTTAACTGGTTACGGGTGTGACGACCGCGGACCCCAGTCATTGGCGTAGGGAAGGTAGCGTGCCCATCACCCAGGGCAATAAAAATGTTCTGCAATAGCTTTCACTATAACCTAAGGTGATTGGAGTGAACTGGTCTCCCAGGTTGGGGGTTGGTCAATGGGCTAGCGACCCGTCACCGTCAAAAATCATTATTGTTGTGAATCTTCTAAACATGCCTCGAGCATTGAACAAAACGAACTTTCGGAAAGGTATCAGAAACGGAAAACTTAGAGATATAAGGATTGGCACTTGGAATATTAGAACACTTTTTAAAGCAGGCGCAATAAAAATAATAAATGACGAGGTTAAAAGATATAAATTACCAATTGTTGCGATACACGAAATAATATGGCCGGGAAGTGGCAGCGTAAAGTCAAATGATACGACCATATTCTATAGTGGAGGCACGATTCTTAGATACGAATTCGGTGTGGCATTTCTGATCAATGAGTCATTACTGCCAAAGGTCATCAGGTTCGAAGCGATAAATGAACGACTATGCTTTATACGGCTGTCGATGCCAAACTATGATCTTATAATAATCAACTGTCACGTACCAACGGAAGAAAAAGAGGATGAAGTTAAGAACGTATTCTATGAAAGCCTCGAGCGAGTATATAATACACTCCCTAGATACAGTGTAAAAGTTGTAATTGGTGATATGAACGCAAAATTAGGGCAAGAAGAAAGCTATAGTCCAACAATTGGTAGAGAAAGCTTACACAGTATCTCAAACGATAACGGAACAAGACTCGTAAACTTTTCAGCATTTAGAGACATTATTATCAGTAGTACTTATTTTCCAAGAAAATATATACATATACTAGCAAACATGGATATAACCTGATGGAATAACCAATAATCAGATCGACCACATACCGATCGATAAAGAACATCGATTATGAATAAAAAAATATCTGTAGTTTCAGAAGAGCAGAAAGTGATATGAACCACTACCTAGTAGTGGCTTCCTTAATGAAAAAGTTCTCAATCGACTGGAGGGTAAGAAAAAACAAAAATAAGTTAAAGCTTCTAAATATGGAAAAAACCAAAGACCCAATAGAAATAATTAAATATAGAAGCATCATATTGGAGGTCAGAAGAGTGAATAATCAGCCATATGATGCAGATGGCAGTCAGAAAACAAGATGAAAAAACATAAAAGGTACAATTGAAGTAGCTGCAAAGAACCTAAGAACAAATGATATAGGTATAAAAAAGAAACATTGGTTTAATGACGAATGCTAAAGGGCAGTAATGAAACGTAATGAGGGGAGAAAAAAATTTTACAGAATACTACTCCAGAATCCATAGAGGAATATTAGCTCAGGAAGACACTAGTAAACAAAATAATTAGAAGGGAAAAAAGACGGGTCGAAAAAGAAGTGTTGGAAAGTTCTGAAGAAGATTCAACAACCTGAGAAATTTTTTAGAAAAATGCAAAACAGTAAAAAATGACTATAAACCAGGGACGAGAACCGTAACTGAAACCGGAACCTTTATTTTCAAAAATGGAAAACTGTAACCGTAACCGTAACCTTAATTATAAAAGAGTTAATTTAGGTCAGTTATTTAGACTAGTAAAACTATGGTAATGACTATTTTGTTTATCTATTTGTCGGATCATAAAAATAAAAGTCAAATCTTATTATGTTTTTATTATTTTGTTTTATAAACTGTAATAGTGTAATGCATATAATAAGTAAATTTGTAATATTATTATCATTATTATTTTTGTACGTTTATTAATATATTATAATTTACAATGAGTATATCATCTATATCGTCTATTAAGTGTTAAATATAATTAATGTTTATACAAATGTGTAACTATAACAGTAGCTAGTATTTATTTTGATTCCTAATTAAAATTAAATTTTAAATTGAAGATATTTATTTTATCAAATCATAATATTTCACAAATTCTTATTATGAGTTGGAATAAAATAACTTAACCTAACTCAAAGAAATATAATAGGCTGATATAATATGTATATATATAATATATTTATAATTATTTTTTTTAACTAATCATAATATCTTCTATTTTCATGAAATGAAACAATTACATTTTAAACAAGAATAAATAAATAATTTCATATTAGTTTTTAATAAATCTCTAATAATCAAAATTAACTGAAATTAACCAGTTCTAGAACCCTTACTCTTTTAAAAAACCGAAACCGAAACCGGAACCTTTAAAAAATTAATTGAACAACTAAAACCGAAACCGGAACAGAAAAAACCTATAGGTTCCAGTCCTTTCTACAAACCTCGAATTTCTATCATAAAAAATGATAATGGTGACCTGCTGACGGATCCAACAAAAATAGTTGAACAATTCCGTAATCATTTCAACGAGTATTTAAATAGCAATAGTACCAATGGAAGCATTGTAAAACATGATCTTTTGGAGATTTGCGTCGCATAGCCGGAGTTCTGGATCCACAAACGCTCACCGCATACCCCCACGCAAAAAAGCCGCGTGTCACCTGAACCACGCAACAAAGGGCGTTGGAAAAACCGTGACCCACCACAACTCTCAAACCATAGACCAGATGGGAGGAAACCGCTGGGACCATGCAAGATTAGTGGGGGAACCACTGGAATAACACGTTCCATCACCAACTGACGTTTTTGGGAAATGACGGAGGAGACGGAAGGAATTAGTCCAACAATCCGCCTCCACTCATTTTTCAAAAAAATCCCACCCGAATTTACACACAGCACCAGTATCATGCATTGGCATTACATACGGAGATATTGTCAATGGACGTCCGACAGGAAAATCGGGTCTCAAAGGCCCAATGATTTCCGAACGACCATCCTCAAATATATTTTCTATATACACCTCCATATAGAATTCCGACGTTCCGGCGTACTCCCGACGAACACAAGTCGGTGTTGTCCTTCAACTCCCCACCCTTCTCATACCTACCACTGCACAAGTGGTAGTCATCCGGTTTCAGGGGAAGCCTTAGGTGCAGAGACAAAGGTATATAGGGACCGAAACGGTTGACCACATCAACGGGGAAGCGGCAAGTCATATTACGCCCAACCTATCGGAACATTTGCTTGCCCCAGTGGAACAGTCTCTGAGCACTGAGACAACCGGCACAGATGCACTCATAATGGGGGTTCACCCCACCGTGAAAAGTCCCGACGCCGCGGTTGAGAACCAGTTATCCCGCTTAAATGAGACACCCACATCTTCGAATGCTAATAGAACATTTCCCGACAAAATGTCCACCCCAGCAGTGGAACTCAAGTTTAGGTTAGGCTTCGTAACAGCGCTTTTAGATTCATAGGCACAAGAATTATATGTAAGCCCAATTATTGCTCGTAAATTCGGAACCATCATAAATGGACTAACATCATTAGTTCGAATGGCGGACGGTCACACCACTTCAACCAGTGGAACTGCCGTCTTCGACACAAAAATCGGTAACCTCAACATTTATTTCTCGGCCACCATTATGGATGATTTGTACTGCGACGTTCTACTAGGATATGACTTCCTCGTTGAGAACGAAGTCTCCTGGGATTACACCATATGCACCATTCACCTCGGCGCGAGAAGGAGAACCACCGCGTGTTGGATAGACCGCGCAAGCAGCCCCCACATAACTCCTGACCTATCAGCCCGGAATCCCGCGCGTTACTTTTTAAAATCGTTAACAAGTACGCTGATGTATTCAGTGAAAGGATAGGCCGGGCTATGCTAATAAAACACGATATCATTTTAAAAAAAATACCCCCATTAAACTCAAACCGTACTCCTACCCGTCCGCTAAATAAGCCATCATTGATGACATGATTAGGGACATGGAATCACAGGGACTAGATGAATTAAGTATTTTTTCATGGTCAGCCCCGGTCGTCTTAGCTAAGAAAAAGGATGGATCTCCCCGCTTTTGCATTGACTACAGACGACTGAACGACATAACCAAGTCTGACGCGTACTTGATGCCAGATTTAAACAAATTGATTCGGCAAATGAAGGGGGCGAACATTTTTACCATACTGGACCTCAAGTCTGGATAATTGCAGGTATAACCGTTTAACTCGAACGCTGGGAAATATTTAGCATTCTGGACTCATAGGGGGCTATACCAATATAACCTTAATTTTAATTTTTAAAAATACAATTTTGCATGAATATTTTTAATGTACAATGATATTTTTTTTTGCATTTATATGTTAACGAGCATAATTTATTTATTACTAGGTAGTATGAGTACGAAGTTATTGAATCACGGCTGAAGTTTTAATGGTACCTGTTTTTTATAATTCATGATTAGGGCTCGGAACTTAATGCACTTAATGCACTTAAAAAATACTAAATATGCATGTACTTATGCGCTTAAAAAGTACAAATACGCTCTAAAAATATGCACTTATATTTTATTTTTGTACACAAAATTTTCATTTCCACAAATATTTTATAAAATTGTAAATGTAGAAAAAGCAAAGTAATAAAAATAATTCTGACTTTTAAGTTTTAATCATAATTTAAAAATAATTATAATAATAATAATAATATAGCATTAAAAATGTTTCTTGAATAAAAAAAAAATGCACATGTAGAATGTTCAATGATCATTGAGTTATTTTCCTAGAAAAATAGTTATAGAAAATCATTGTATTTCGATAGCAGCTGCTCCTATTGGTATTTGTATAATATTTTATTTTAGATGAAGCGCTAGCTACTGTTAAGCAGTTATAATTTATAAATATATAGTTATAATATAGTATAATATAATAATTAACCATTAGGGGGAAAACATTATTTTTAATGTCAAATGGAAATATTAAAAATACAATACAAGAATATTAAGAAAGTTCTCTCAGTATTTACTTTTTTATTTTTCGAATTTTCATACTGAATCTTCAAAACTCAAAAAATATGCTCTAAGAAATTATAAAGTTAAGAAATATGCTATAAAATTTAAAAATCTCTTAATATGCAAAAATATTCACTATAAACTCTTGATATGGTTTTCGTAGTGTCTTGGAACGAATTTCTAGCTCACTTAGCAATAACTCCAATGGAGCAAAAAAGAACACGCAAATGCAACAACTTCCGAGCTCTATTCATGATCATTTTATAATCCACCGAAAAAAATCTATTAAATATAACGAGGAGAGGGATTGAAGTGTGTGCCAATCTTTTTACTCGATAAATATATCCATAGCCAATAACTGTTTGAATATTTTGCTTCAGGCATTACAAAATCTAGCACTGGTCCTACGCGTACGCGTAAATCTATCAGTAATGAATATCGTATATTTTGAAACAAACAAATTATGAAATTAAATGCGTGGAGCAGTGGCGTACCTATACAGAAAATATTTTCAAGAGGGGCTACTATGGACAGAGTTAAATTTTCACTGCTATCTAAGAAATACTAATAAGACACAGTAGGTATTTATGTACATTTTATTTACAGAATGTCCCAAAACTATTTGACAAAGGTAATAAAAAATTGTCTCAACTGATCACATTTACATATTTCCTACAGTAAGTATAATCCTATACTTATGAACAAAGGATATATGATGTAGTACTTGACTATTTAATATATATATAGTCTATAACTTATTACATAATTGATATAACTAAATGGTTTTTGTCGTTTATTTTCTAGGTAGTCAAAATAAAAAAAAGAATATCAAAAAAATAAAAATAAAATTACAGACCACGTGAACATGGTTATATTTGCCGTTGGACGCTAATTCTAAATAAGCATAAAGCATCATTAAAATATAACAAACGTTTAAAATCATTTTTAAGTTTTTTGAAACATTTCGGGTAGAGGGGGCTGTAGCCCACTAGGCACCTCCCCTCCCTATAACGTTACTGGCATGAAGTTAGCTGCAGTTTGTGTGTGCACTCATAATATATTTATGTTTATAATAGTAGCATTAATAACGTGTTAAATCAGCCTCGACTATCGCCCCTTTACCTACACGTCGCTCTGTAGATCGTTAATGAATACCAAACATTCTAAATCGTTTAATTAAAATAACTTATAATTCGATCGAAAATGGTTTATGTGTTCAAATACGAATTACCATATTAGGCGAATTATATTCAGTACGTATATACCTGTGCATATATGTATATAACTGCATAAGAATTGTAGCTTTGTTGTACATTGACAGTAATCCGATTTGATCGTATTGAATGAACGTGCGTTTGGCACGCGGTGTGACCGTGTATGTTAACGTTTTACGTTGTTTAGTGGAAACGATACAATGTTATGATTACTATGATGATTAAATATCCAAAATAATACCTAAGCAGATATATTCATGTAGTATACAACTTGATTAATATCAATGAATTACACGATTTGAGGGAGCCGGAAAAAAGTAAAAATAATAATAATAAAATTGGTAAATATTATTAATTAAAATCGAGAAAAAACCAGTTAATCAGTTAGATATTGGTTTCGGAATCAACAGGTGTAAGTACAAAATGAATTGGTGAACATTTTTTCTATTGTTGTAATTATAGATCAATGGTGGCAATATTTTACCAAAATTATCAGAACTCTAAATGCCATCCAAACCATTCTCAACTAAAAGTAATCATTGTTAAAATTTTTTACTTTCCTCTACTAAGTTATGACAGTAATTTTGACAAAAAAAAACGACAATTTTTATAATTTTATTATTAATAAATTCCTAGAGCAAAGAGTTTTTTCGTTTATACATTTATGATAATTATGTGATTTATTTATTTAAAAAAATGCTTTACAAATATATAGTAATAAAATAATTTTTTTAAATCCCTTAAAACATACAGACTGCCATGTTCCTTCCAAACTTTTAAAATGTTTATCTCAGTCGAAAATGTTGGTGTGGGTTGTGCGATAACTTTCCATATAATTTCACGAGTTATTTATTTTTTAAAAAATCTTTCTTTTTCTGTCCACAGGCTAAAATGAAAATAAAAGTGAAGAACAGACTCCAACCCGGATAGAAATAACTAAATCAAATTTACTCAACAAACAAAAAATATTAGGGAAATTTCGCATAAATGTGTGTTTATGCAAAGTGTACCAAAAAGATCTACCAAATTACACATCAAACTTGATGTAAAAGTATCAGTTCTTTGTGTGAAATTCTGTACAGCAGGTGTACGTGTTCCAGTGCGAAAATTATCGTCACACATGAACGTCAAACGTGTATACCATGGCATAATTAAATGCAAATTTCTCTGACTTATTTAACAAGACGTAAGTAATCAAAATTCAATTTGAGTTATGCAGAAGCGCGTTTTAATCGAGTTTTTGATACGTGGTAATCTGGTACGTACTGATATACTCAAGAATCGTGACCAAATAAGCAACGTGTGTCTGCTATTAACGATATATGATTCAAAATCATGATTATATTTATGTATTATGACACATATCTTGTTCGGGGTTGAACGATCCAGAATAATCTTTCAGAAATATTTAAAAAAATAAAAATGATCAGTTTTCGAAATGTGAACTCCGGCTATTTTATACAATCGTTAATATAGTCTACTTAATGTTTAAAATAATGTTCTTAAACGACTAAGTTATCGTAGTGAACAAATGAAATGTAAAGAGAAGAAACTGAAAATGGTAAGCATTTTTGTTAACTTTTTTTGGTTGAAAAATGGCAACATTGGTACGAAAAACATAACCAACAATAACTAACGATAAAATAATAGTGTAATGACATTAATTGTACCACTAAAACGAAATGCTGTTAGACCAATATAATGATGATATAAATTGGAATAACATTTTGACAATTGTATTAAAGAATTTACATTCGTGTACTGCACATTAATGTGATTCCAATCAGTATAGACATTTAAACCTTTCCGTAAGCGAAAATATTCGTATATATATTTAGGTTCCAACTTGAAACTAGATGGGTTTTGTGGATTTTCGTCGAATAATTTAATAACAGCAATAGTAGTTGCTTCAAAAAATAAACCAGACGAATTACGAGACTCTTATTGATTTCTGTTCACTTGGTAAGTCGCACCCGTAGTCCACTCGGCTATTGTTTCAATTAAATATAATTATTTAATAGATCGGCACAGTGATCGAATGAACTGCTATTATATTATGGCGTTATATACGTAAGCCAATCCAAATATCCAGTTAATTATTACTACAGTCAACACAATAACATTAATTGAAGCCGAGCACAATGCATGGAGAGAAAACTATATTTCGATTGGGGGTAGTTGCTGCGGTACACAATGAAACTTTTCTCCATTGGTAGTGGAACGAAACAGAATTATTCTGATTTGACAATTGATTATTATCAACCAAATAAATAGCAAGATGCTTTTACGTTTCAACATTTAAGGTAAAAAAAATGTAATTCTCAAACAAATGCATTTACCTAACATTTATTTTTTATCACAATAATACTAAATATTAGTAAAGTTATTTGTATGTATATTTTTAATAAATTAAATATATATGTTACGCCGAATTTATGAAATTGCCGATTTCATGAAATCAGCAACGTTGTCGTCAAATACGTGTAATCGGCAATTTGACTACCAAATTAACGAAATCGGCAAATTTTGTTTGCCGATTTCATGAATTAGGCAGCCTTTTTCTGCCGATTGCACGAATTCGGTAACACATTATTATGATATAATTACAAATAGTGTCTTATGGCAGTAATTGAAAATGTCCTCCTTCTTTTAAAAGTTAGTGACAATGTGCTGGTGTCAATCCTGTCTGTGGATCGAGGGCGAGGTGATGTAGCCAACCTTCTTTCAGTTATCATAGAAGAAAAAGATGGCAAATTTCGTAACGGGACTAAAGAAGGGATTTTAAACAAATAGCTGGAGCGGAACAGTTTGGAAGCTACAAAATACTGTTCCCTGACAACTGCAAACGTTCAACAAAATTAATATTCATTACGGGAACTTGTTAGATTGGGGTCAGTTGAGACCGGATAAGGCTATTGATTGGCTACATATTGACGTTATACTTGTCGTACGAATTGCATATATAAAAAGTGCACATGTAAAAAAATAATATGATGTGTAATTCGGCGAGTCACCCAGGCCATACTTGCTAAAATATTTAAATATAGTGTAATTTTTTTTATTTACTTTTTTTTACACATTAAAATGTATTTATTATTTTATATTTTCGGTATTTTACACATTTATTTAAATACATATAATATTCATAATTACAATTTGATTTTATTATATTTCCAGCATTTTATACATTTATTTAAATTAAATTATGCTCTATAATTTTTTAAGAAGGGTCTTGCCGATTTCACGCAATCGGCAGTATTATGTACTTTGAGTTACCGATTTCACGTATTCACGATTTAAAATACGTTGCTGATTTCATGAAATCAACAATTTCATAAATTCGGCGTAAAATATATATATATATTTATAATCATTGTAAGCGGCGATTTGATAATACCTATTATTCATTTTGATTTAAAGGATTTTTTTTGTTATTTATAAACTAATGAAAGTTTGTTCTGGTTTATACACGTACCTACGAAATATTTCTTATTTTACTTAGTTTAAAAGTCAGCTTGCTGAAACAGATAACAGTCAATTTGGATATATTTTATACAAACAACAGCTAATTACAAGTCAATGTTTGATTTTGTTCGTAATCAACGTTTTACTATTATAAAATATTGGATTTATCAAAGAGATCAAAACCATGTTTATAATGAAATCCATTTTATAAATGAAAATTAAAATATGTTATTATTTACTTTTTGATGTTCAATGATGTAAAATTCATAACTTTTATCATTAAATCGTAAGTTTTGCAACTTGAATAGCATTTTATTTATATATCAATATGTTCAAAAATTTGGAACTATGTAAAAAGAATTGCATGCTCTAAATTTGAAATTAGTAGTCAGCACTTTCAAATATCCCCTTCTAAATGAGATTATAACAGTACTTAGTTGCGAATGAAATATATGCATGTTTCGACTTTCTGTGGATGCTTATATGAATATAGATATGTAATCCCTCCTTCGGGTACATGTACTATTGTTATTAGTGAGAGACACGAAGAGTCCCGACGAACGAGTTAGAACATAGCCAGAAGTGAGTGGGTCAAACGTCCGATTTCGGTACATTGTGTAGGAGTAACGTCGGGGTTCGAACAACATATTATAAACCTTTCTTCTAATACCTCGGGTGAACGGGCTTTTTTTTTTCGGCCATTGATATATTGTTTATCATCCGGTCGGAGAGTTTTCGGTCGGCTACGTGTGTGTATAAAGATTGAGCGTGTAGCGTAACGTCGAACTCCTGTGATATATACGTTTACAAGAATGAAAAAAAATACAGCAATAAGAATCGAGTAGGTGCATGCGGTGAAAAGGACGATGTTCTCGACAAGATAACGAAAGGTAAAGATAATAAAAATAAAAAAAATTATCTCATCGATAGTAAAATACGACTACAGATATAACTGAAGTTGTACAGCTTCGTACTTGAACGTATAATAATACATCATATAAATTAATAATTTTATCTACAATTTGCGCTCATATAAAGGAACTTATAAAAAATTGTATTTCAAACATTTTATTTAGGAAAAAATTTCTTCGAAAAAATAAACATATCTTGAGAATATAACATCAGTTGTTCGTTAAGTAATTGGAATTATCATATAATATCATATCATATTATCATATAATATAATAATCATATAATTATCATAATTAATAATAAATAATGAATAACTAAATTATTAAATAGTTAATACTCGTAAATTAATGTATAAACAATTAATATATAGAAATTAATTAATTAATTATTAATTAGCCTATATTATTATACTTGTAATTTACGCAAGGTTTCGAATTAAAAATTCAACATTAGGTATACAAAGTCAATAAAATCTTTACTATAGTCAAAGACTAAAATCTTAAGTTTTTACCAATTTGCATATGCTTTATAACTAAAGAAACTTATTGTAATAGACTTTGCATAGAGTTAACAAATTGACCAAAACATTTGATAAAACATTGAAATAATCATGTGATCTAAATTAAATTTGTTATTAAAAAAACTTGACATTTCTTATTTATTTTTATTTTTCGATGTGTTTGCTGAGAATTAATTGCTGTATTTGTTGCTGTTCTTGATTTAAGTTTTTTATTAACAACTATGTAATTTTTTTCATTATAATAGCATTTAAAGTTCCTCATTTCATTTGTGAGATTTAATAAACATTTTATTTTTTACCCTCATTATTAAAACTATTAATTAAGATGAGTTAAAAATGTGACAAAATGTCTTTTAAACAAATTAATATCGATCTTAGAACTCTAAAAAAGGCACTTAAGATTATTTAAATTTTGAAACGAAAACTAAAATTAATCTTTAATCTGAAATATTATCATAAAACATACTTAGAATTAATTCTATGTTTTATTATTGTTGAAATAAAATTAACAGTATATTTTTATGTTATACTTCAAATAATCTCTAAAAAAACCGAAAAATTATCTAAAAAAAAAAAAAAAAAATGTTATTATTTGATTAGTATTTAATTTATTATTTTTGGAATTTGAAAAACAGGGAAAAAAATTACAAATATATGACAACTCTATTCACATTTTTTGTTTGAGAATTGTATATATTTTCAGCGTTTTAAAATCTCAAATGTTGATAGAAGTAAATGAAAACTTTGTAATTCGCGTAACAAGGCATATCGATTGGTTTAATCCATATATTCTCATACGGGTCCGACAGACATCGATGTAATTATTTTCGTGTAAAATAATATCATTAAGTAAAACGAAACAAAAAAATTGAATACTTGTACTATCAATGTATGAACTCGGTATTTATCATCAAGTAACTGAAATCAGTTTTATCCTCAACTCTGGATACTCTTCTGACATATTATTTATCAGCTCATTCATCTTCTACTCTGACTTTCTTGTCTACATTAAAAATAAACTCCTTTCAATCCTTAATCTATATCAACTCTCGTATAAATAATAGTTCTGTCATAATGGTGAATGTTTGACAAAGGCACAGCAATTATTAAAAATAAAACTGTACACACATTAAATTAATTCTCATACTTTACATAATATTACATAGAACTATTAAAATGTATAATATTGTCATAAATATTAGTACAAAATATAAAACTTAATCTGTGATTATTATAAGGCCGATGGTTCAATTGAAAATCAATAATGTCTAGATGAAAAAAAAAAATATCTTTAAAATTACAATAATTTACCTTCGATGGATAATAGCAGATTAAAAAGACGTATCGTAACTAAAGACGTGATGTTATTATAATAAATAATTGTAAATTATGCATTATACTAATAACAATTAAAAGAGTATTTTCAAACCGTGCGATTTTAATTATGGTGGATAACCTCTATACAATCTCGTTTTTATATCGTTTCGATCAATTCACAATTGTTTGGCTGACCCAAATGCGGTTTGATGAGGAGGAAAACTAACCGTCCGGCGTATTGGCGAATACGATCGTGGTGGAGCCAGTTGACCTCACGGTATTATGTAAAATTAATAAAAAGCGATTTTGCGTTCTAAAAAAAGTTAATAGTCATCGTTCATTATAATATATGGATCAAAGGAGCGGTAAAAGTATTGGTATTGTTCTCTTTGGTTTTTTCAACGGACGGGACGTGATTTTTATGGCAATTTAAAGTAATTGCAAAACGTTATAATATTTGTGCACTATCTTTTGTATACGAAATTATATAAATCGCTAATACAAATAGCAAAGTCATCGTTTATTATACATACTAGAGCATTTACCAGTAAAAATACAACACAATCAGATCCGTTAACCAAAAATAATTTTGAAAATGAATCAACAAAGACATACAAAGAATTGACACGTTGTTTATCAAACAATTAGAGTAAAAAATACAGCGTAAATATATACGTATACCTACGAGGTGTATTATAAATAATATAACGTAAGTATATATAACTGTTTTTATTATACAATCATACAGACACACGCGATTATAGATTATAATTTAAATTACATTGGTATTGGAACCTCGGGTAATCGGGTCTGGAATAGTCAGAAGTACAAATACATTTCACTAAATAGATTGTTGATCTGTTTAATTTCAAACGAATACCGGTGTAAACGTTCGATTTAATTGCTGTTTTTATATTTATTTTTTCATATCCGTCAAAATATTTACTACCACAATAGCGATTCGTTAAATATTTCCACAGTTAATTTCCAAAATATTTACTACCACAATAACGATTCGTTAAATATTTCCACAGTTTTACCTCGTAGCTGTGATGCAAACAAGCCTGTTTTATCACTTCACTTTATAAAATAGATAGTTTTATGTTAAATATTATAGATAATCTAGACAAATCATCATGTTGTATTAAATTATCTAGATGAATACATTTGTCCTAATTTACGTATATTTTTTTTGTTAAAAAATAATAAAATCAAAAATTACCAGCCGTGTTACAGTTTATACATAATAAATTATGAAATAACCGTAATAATTTTTTGCTACGCGGTTTATTTTTTTTTCTTTTAAGTACCTCATCGACGTGTAATTTTCTTTTAATATTAATTTGGTCGTTTTCGGTCAATCCAGTTGCCAATAAAGTATAAATCATAAAACTTACCGTCATTTATTTATTTTTCATCTCGAAAATTTGTAATCTTTATCCTAATCTAGATTTTCTAATATATATTTTATCTATATCTATTTTTAACTAAATATAATACAACTTTACACATACATCCTTGTTTAGGCGTTATAATAAACCATAATAATAATCCGACAACAACAATATACTTAAACCTGACAATGGTTTTTAGTTAGTCGATGAAATAAATATAATATACCTATAAGATCATAGTGAGCTTTTATCCTCTAGATTTTATAAAATATATAACAATGAACAACAATGAAAGTTCCGACAAATTAAAACCAATAAAAGAATGAAAAGAACTAAACAATTATTTCTGTGATCATAATTTTTTTCTTTGTGGGACATCGAAGTTCTTAATAACGCCGAGTTTATTAAACCCCGAGCAAGTCCGGGACGGACTCATTTATGAAGACGATTCGAATTACTGCATTCGAGCGTTTATTCTCGAGAAAAAACATACATTACTTTCCAATTTTATTATTATAATAAAGATAATAAAAAAAGTGATAAAACTAATCCTACCAAGTTCAATTTGTTAATAAGTGTATTCGTCATTTTTTTACGATACGTCCTTAAAAATCGATCGTGTTTTTATTTTATCATCGATCGACGTGTTTCATACATATTTATACATATTATGTACTACAGATTGACGCGTTTTTTGTGAAGCCTATCCAGTTGTGCACTTGAATAATCCTCACCCGATCAATCTGTTGAAAAACTTGCGAATAATATCTCACTAATTTACATCCCTTACGGACATTTGTTACAATTGTCTTGTCATACCGTTACGCACACATACGTTTATAACATTATTATTATGTTATTTGTTTATTACGCTTTATTGTGATTTTATTTCCAAGACCGAGAACTCCTTTTTATTGCATGACCCTCGCGAAACCTGGAAAAGTTTATTTGTAACAACGAATAATATTGCAACAGTGGGACTGTAAAACGATTTAAGCACGGCAACGAACAAATCTGGCACAATATACTTGGTTAATATACATTATCAAATACCCGAACTTCCTTATTATAAACAAGACGAGTGTTTTAACATAAAACATGATGTTTTATCATGAGAATTTTAAAAATAATTCTATACGATCAAGAAACTTGAACATTTTAATTAATTAATTAAAATACGAAATCCTTAAATTAGTGCAATAGTATTACTAGGTTAGTATAAAATCATACTTATGAAATTAATTGTATACGAGTTATGCATGAAAATTTAAAATAATCCAGTTGTATCATAACGAAATAGAATCAAACTTGCAGCAATAAAGTTATGAATATTTTATGTGCGATATTTATTGTATGGGAAAATAACATATGCATATAATTACGTTTTTTTCTTTTTAGAAACGATAACGTTACATAATATTGATTGCAAAAATAAAATAAAATCAAAATGTCATTTACATAGTCCGAAAAATGAATAATTGTTTTCGGTAGGACCGTGTGCTGCAGTTTATGAAACGTTTTATCTCGACCAAAATTCAGTAAAGAAACACAAAACTGTTTTGTTTAAACGTTTGACAGTCTTTGTTTTATAGTTTATAGGCAGTAATACATTATTGTTTGACTTCAAAGCGAGACGTCGTCTAACGTCCTCTCTGTTGTATTTTCTCTCTCTCTCTCTCTCTCTCTCTCTCTTTCTCTCTGTCTCTTTCCGTCTCTCGATTTCCCCTATCCATCAACCCATCTGCAGACATCATAAAAGATAATACTACGCGAACGTTGCGGCATCAGCGATCGAACAACTGAAAGTTGTCGGTCATCACTCTATAACAGGGGTGGCCAAACCACGGCTCGCGTCATAGACTTTTGCGGCTTGAATCTTATCGTAAAATTTTTATAAAAAAAATTTTTTTTATATGAATTTATGTATTTAAAAAAGTATAATATTTTATTAAATGACATTGTATAAAATAAAATTAGTAAAAATAGTGTTCTTGATATAATTTTTCTTTATTGATTATTTTCTTATTTGTTGCGGGTTTATTTTGCTTGTAAGTTTTTTAAAATCAGGACCATATGTTGTTAATGCAGTCTTGAACAATTCTATTAAATGATCATCCGTTAATGTTGATCAATTTTTAGATATAATCATTTTTATAGTTGAGTATAAAGACTCGTTCTGAAAATCGATATTAATTTTTGAGCGCAAAGAGTAATTTTTGGATATTTAATAACAGACACATGTTTCCAAAATTCCAACAAAGAATGACAACTGTATTTGAACTGCTTCAGTCCTTCATTTTCCAATAATTCTAAGAGTTCAATTTCTAAAACTGCTGTATCCATTAAAATCAATTTTAATATTGACCCGGAAGAAGTAATCAATATTTTTAAATTTCAACTAAGAAAACAAGGTTTTATCTTATAATTTTTTTTAAATTTTTAAATTTGTAATTTATATGGACAAAATATTGTATTGGTATTCAACTGTATTGTATATCTATATTTATTAATATATTTGGTGGCTCTATTTTTGCTGACCACCTCGGCTCTATAATGTACGTACAGACATCAATCTTATCACAAAGAAATATCTACGCGCGTTCACGTAGTAAGTATTATTCGTAGGTGGTTTTTAAAATTATTTATCAAAACGAAATAAGTCTATTAGAATAATCTATTTAATGTTTTACCCCCACCGGATTCCGTATTAATTTCTGCAGGGAAAAAAAAGAAGAAAAAGTTTTGGCGGTGCATTACACAACTTTGCGAAATCGTGTCGTTCACAATCGGCGGTTGAAAAGAATATTGTGATGCAAAAGAGTAGGTTTACAAACACGTTGGTTTAATATAATAATAATAGTTGTGGTCGTGTGCGAAATGATAGTGGACAGTTTTGTATATCCAATAACTTCGTGCGTCCGTTTTGATCCGTAAAGTTTAATAAGAATTTTAATAACATACGGGGACGAAGATGAAGGGACGGTTTAATTACTTTAAAAGGAGACAAATAATACAAAGTCGATGATAATCTACTTGGATCTCGTGGCACTTATAATGCCGTATTTATGCGTATAAATAATACTTGTGGTGCGTACTATTCAATGTGGTGCAGCAGTTTTATCTGGAATTTCAGATTTCTTCGAAGTTTATGTTCTGACACCGCGCACAGCACTTGGATTTCAGCACGTCGATTGGTGTACCAGCTTTCTGCTATCGCGCAGGAAAATTGTATCGACGACCTATGTATATAAAAGACGGCAATCGAAACGGAAATACTTGATAAACACGTACAGTACTTGATATCTGATTAACGAAATCGTTATGCAATTAAATCGGTTATTAAAACCATTATGAAAACCGTTACAGTTTTTCGATTACAAGATCCGATGTAAAATATGGCAGAACTGCCTCTTTTGCGAAAATGTCTCTTTTCAGAATGCTAAATCAAATTAATCTAGTAAACTCTGTACTCTATGCTACAGCAATATTAGTATTGTGTTAATTAATGTAGTGTTAATTACAAATATCTTACAAATAGATTTATTTTTCCGATATCTAATTTTGGTTTTAAAATTTGTTTACAATTTCAATGTATCATGATTTTTTGTAATTACGAGGGAGTATATTATTGAATACTTATTCAAAAATGAGTCATAAAAAAAATCTCAATCAATATTAAAGCACCCGATCTTCTATATTTATGAGGCAATTATAATTTAAAGGAATTAACATAAACCATTACCGATTGATAATGCGTTTTGAAGTTAAAAACATTAAAAGAACCAATTTAGGGCGTAACGATTTTATTTAAATTCATTTTTAAAAAGCCTTTGTTTTTTTAATTTTTTTATCAATATTTCAGTATACATATAAATATATTATACAGTTGATTACAAGCTCTAAACCCATTACGACGTTAAGTCGTCAAAATAATATATTATATTTATCGGTAGGATTATTATTAGTATCAAATGCTAAAAATAAATACACTCTCGGCGTTATCCGCCAGACTTTAACGCGATAATTCTGCGTATTTTATGGTTTATTATTTTTTTTTCAACAGCTATTATTAGAAGTATCGGAAGCAGTGATTATTTTTTTTTCAATGTATTCGGTATGGCATCCGAAGTTTTAAATTCCAGATTCATTAATTATGAGCGTACAACAAACAAAAAAAAACACTCACTCATTTAATATAATATAATAAATAGGTAAGCGTTTTTAATGCGACAATACAAATGAATTTAATAGCCAGAATTATTAAACAGTATTAATGTATAAACGTGGATGTGCGTTTTTTCTTCTTTTTAATAAATTTACTCCCGACGAACTATGTGTTGTATTTTTTTCCTCGTGACGTAGCAAAAGTAATTACATGTGTTATATTTAACGTTATGAATAATTTAGCACTGCATTCGTATACAGGGCGATGCATGAATAATGTATATTGTAATACAATTATTTTATACATACTTATTTCTGTAGGTCTGCCAACGTCTAAAGTATATAGCAGTCGTATTTGTTCGTATTATGCCATGTAGACAGCGTTATTAACGTGGGCATCATTTCCGACATTATTAGAAACAAATAGGATATTCGTTAATTGGAAATTACAATTTTGGACAGCTATTAACTATGCGAGTGCACTAAACTGTGACTGTTATATAAATATCATGTAGATATAGATATAAATATATTTAACATTAACTATAAAAATTGGCACTTGTGTAGTTTGTTGAAATGAAAAAATCGTTAAAAACAATTCAAAAGTACTTATAACTTATCAGTTCTAAATGAATTACAAATTAAAGCACTCTTCATACCATCCGAATTAGGTCTTGTTTTTAATTTGATTTTCAAATATTTATTATAACATTCATAGCTTTAAGCTTATAAAATTTTCATAGTTTCTATATATGTATTGATAGCTAAAAATACGTATCTAAAAAAATATTGCCGAATACAGATTTATCTAGATACAATAAAAAAACAAACAAATTTTATCTCGAAATCTTGACCGAATAAACTGTAGAAATACATGTAACTACCATACATTGACGCGTCAAAAAGCAAGTCTTACGATAAACAAAGCAGCGTTGGTTATTTTTTTATTTGTATACCGTTAAAACAAAAACGTTTTTCCGCCGAATCGAATGGAAAAATTAATTCGAGTTAAAATTTAAAATTGAACGTGCATTTATCCTTAAACACAGAGTTATATATATATATTTATAGTGAACAGAAGGCGTGAGTGAAGAAATCGTGGAATAAAATCAATGAAGAAATAAAAGTAATAAATATATATCTTGTTTCCAATAAACGGGATTCCCCTTCTGGTCTTTCTTCTAATCCAATGACTAGAACGGAAAACCAAAATTAATTCGAAAGTAATTTTATCTTTTTCATTTTCGCCCTTAAGTTTTTCAAAAGTAGTGAAAAATCATCATGATGAGATCGGGGTGTTCAACCTTTCCTCATGACTAGGGCTCGGAAGTTGTTGCATCTGCATGTTTTTTTTTGCTCCATTGGATTTATTGCTAAGTGAGCTAGAAATTCGTTCCAATACACTACGAAAACCATATCAAGAGTTTATAGTGAATATTTTTGCATATTTAGAGATTTTTAAATTTTATAGCATATTTCTTAACTTTACAATTTCTTAGAGCATATTTTATGAGTTTTGAAGATTCAGTATGAAAATTCGAAAAAATAAATACATTCATATTGAGAGAACTTTATTAATATTCTTGTATTGTATTTTTAAAATTTCCATTTGACATTAAAAATAATGTTTTTCCCCTAATGGTTAATTATTATATTATATTATAATTATATAATTATAAATTATAACTACTGCTAGCTTCATCTAAAATAAAATATTATACAAATATCAAATAGGAGTAGCTGCTACCGTAATACAATGATTTTCTATAACTATTTTTCTAGAAAAATAACTCAATGATCATTGAACATTCTACAAGTGAATTTTTTTTTCAAAAAACATTTTTAATGCTATTTTATTATTATTATTATTATTTTTAAATTATGATTAAAATTTAAAAGTCAAAATTATTTTTATTACTTTGATTTTTCTATATTTATAATTTTATAAAATATTTGTGGAAATGAAAATTTTGTGTACAAAAATAAAATATAAGTGCATATTTTTAGGGTATATTTGTACTTTTTTAAGGGCATAAGTGCATGCATATTTAGTATTTTTCAAGTGCATTAAGTTTCGAGCAATACTCACCATCATTTTTCTTTAAAAGATTCTTTTTTCAATTTTTTTGTTTGTATTACTTAATTGATCGATCTAAAATACATTATAGCCATCCATTTTTTAATACCAGTACATATGATATTTAATTAAGATGATATATTGTAATTATTGATTTTTTTAATATTATTTAATATATATATATATATTATTACTTCTAATATTTACTTATATTTAGTATATAACCATGTTATAACTAGACCCATGTCTCTTATCATACATTTTTCACAACTTATAAAAACAAAAAAACTTAAATTAAAATTGCTTAATGTTTGCCATTGTAAAAGTACTTTTATAAATGAATAAATTAAAATCTATATTTTTCTAGGTATTTAGGTTATATTTAATTTTTATTATATGTAATGATACAAAAAAAAATGTATGTGATGATACCGAAAAAAATATATGTAATAATACACATATGTGATACTTTGTGATACTTAAAAATGTGTTAATTTTCGAGCTTTGCTTTCAAAAAATATTTTTACTATATTGGATGGTATGTTCAGTCGATGCGTATTGAGATATATTGTGTACACTTTTCCAGCATATGTTTGACAGTTAATGACTTGTAGAATGTGTCACATATTGGTTGAGGCTTTTTCCTAATTAAGTACGAGTTTATAAAAAAAAAGTGTTCATTCTTATCTTCTACAAGTATAAAATAGTATAAAATAGTACGATTTTGGGTTTATTTGAAAATATTTTTAAGACGAAAAATCGAGTTGCAACCCACCGGTTGAACTAGATAACAACATCATGCCAAATTAAAATATCATATGATTTTCGGGTTACTAACTTGATATTAAAAATAAAAAAAGGATTATGAAAGAATGATTAGAAAGATGTGAGTTCATCCTTTGAATACGATATGTCTTTCCGAAGGTCCATTTAATTTCATTTTCGAAAGGAACAGAAGAGATCCAGTGAATTTGTTGTCCCATAAAACAACCCTGTGTTTAATCAACGAAATTCAAAGATATTCTATGTCCAATCCGGTGTTATAATTCTTCATCGATTTCAGATTAAGTCAAACCTTCTTGCTTAGAAACATCGACTGTTGATACTGTTAGTACACGAATGACGAATGAACGATCGGTATACGAAAACAACAATCGGTCGCTCGTTTTGTTACCAATCCTGAGGCGTTCCAGATGTAAGCGGTTTCGTATAGTGTAGCGAAGTCGAAGTGCACACGACAGTAGTTTTCGAAACTTATATTTCATGCCGCAACACTTTTGCGTTCAACGGAGCGAATCGGTCAGCGCTACGCATTTTCAGTTGTAATCTTGAGCACCACGAAAAGTAGCGCGATACTATCGTATCGATCGATCGAGGGCGATCGAGAACAAGCCTTATTCGATTGATGTTATTCGTATTTTAACGAATAACGCCCCTGTTAGTGTTCCTACACTACGACTGATTTCACTAAATTAACTACGTGGAATGGATTTTCTAGAAGCAAAGCATGCATTTTTATTTTACAATATAGAAAGTGTATTATATTTTCTTCATATGAAAACATATTTATCGTTTATGGCCATAATTACGTCAGTACTCGGAAGTATCGCCCTCATCCCCACTTAAGTAAAAATACTCGTATTATTCTAATAAAATTAAAAAAAAAAACATTAATTAAATATACAAAAATAATGGTATATTTTTATAGTTTTCATTATATTTCAGCTGTTTCAAAAAATATCTAGCCGATAAATTAATGATAAATTTTTGCCTAACCAGTTAGTTATCCGGTCCTTACTGCACTAACGCCACTGAACGATAATGTATGCAATATTCACATATTTTTAGCGCAAACATATTATTATGTATATACATACAGGGTGAAACATTTCAAGAAAAACGTTTCCAGTTTTATCCACTTACATGGATTACTCTAGATATGCATACATTATCATAGTTTTTAAAGTGAAAATAATAAAGAACTATAAAGAACTTGGTTTTAAACATTTTCGTGAGACATAATAATCTGTGGTATATTATAGAAAAAATGTTGATGTAATATTTAATAAAAATAAATTAATCAAAATGATCGACTTTCTAATGAATCGTCGGATTGACAAGTGGTTGAGTGAATATAAGTACCACAATAATTGGTTACAAATTATAACGATAAAAATGAATCAATTTAGGAGAAAAAGGAAAATATTTTTAGAATTAAACATAATACGAACGAAAAAGAACGTAAGAATATGCGCAGAATACGGTTCAAGCGAAAAAGCAAGCATGTACGTTACCTTCTCAGAACTTTGATCTCGTTATCAAGAGAATCCTCTTTGCCCTTCAGTGCTTTCTTGTCAATGATTTTCACGGCGTACATTTCCTTTGGTTGTTCCTTGGTCACGGCCAAACGTACCTCGGAAAACGCGCCCCTGTGAACAAACCAATAATATAAAAAACGTATTTTTTGATGCGTATAACTAATATAAAACAATAATAAATAAATAAATAAATAAATAAATAAATAATATAATAATGAACACCTAAAACGCTCTAATTTAGGGAACGAGAATATTAGTATATTACGAGAAGTATTTACTGTTATACGTACACATCATAATATTATTAAATACAAATATAAGAGTTAGTCGTACTCGGATGCAATAGTATCAGTTCAAACATGTACTGAATTACATTTATTTTCAGAGACGAGAAAAATAATTACATTTTATATTGAACTGAATCAAACTGTACATAGTGTTAAATTGAAATGGAATGGACATTTATTCAATGTACACTTTATTATTGTAACAAACGATTTTGACTTTCACTTACATAAAATCAATTACGTTCGTTTGAGTGTTAAATAGATATGCGAGTTTCAAACACTTATTTCGAGTACGACTTCTTATACCGACATAATATGATTTCGTCATTAATTATTGATGACGTTTTTAATTTTCATCGGTCCATTTTCGTAGCCACAATACGCCAGTGCGTAATAAAAGCATTTTGTGTATTAATAATGCATATATTTTAGCTGTATAATGTACCTTATAAAATTTGGATTATGTAAATTAAACAATCATTGGTAGACGGTGGTATAGCGGCAATGTGATCTCTCTAATTGTTCGATCAGACAGTTTTCGCAGCAGCACTTTATACAATATAATCCTTTGAACCGCCGCCGACAAATGAACATATATAATACATAAATTGTGTTGGGGAAAAGGTAAAATGGAATCTAAAATCTCCAAGCCATTATATGATATAATTGTAATAGACGGTATTAAACAATGACATTTCGACATATCGTATTTTCTGAAACAACTCGACGGTGACGGCATTCGCTGTATCATATGCTAATTCGAAACATTTCGTGAACAGATGCGGTGAAAGCCTGTAGTAGCGCAAACAAATCAACTGCTTTTTTTTTACACAACATTAATTTATGTTCTTTTAAAAAATATAGGTTTGGTGTTTTTAATGTTAGTGGTTATTATTTGGTAGAAACGGTTGATGTAGTTTTATACTCGTGAATAAAATACATAGAGGGATAGTGTACAGAAGAAATATGTATAAAGTGATGTACAACGCATATAAAACCTCTTTCAAACATTTTATGTCCTAGATGTGCACATCCGTCGAATGCTCTCCGTTTCCGGGCAATATTAATATACGACTTCGAGAAACGTTCTGGCAAAGACATAAACACTTATGGAGCGGATCCTCTTAATAGCGAACACCATTTGTATTCTGATTTTCTCCTACACACATTATATTCGCACCATCGATGTTATTGAATTATACAATACACGGTTGCGTTAAACGTTCACAACAGCACAACGCAACCGGACAAACGCTATCAAATGTTTCTAGTCCGTGACAATGAATCTGCAATAAATGCCCTACGTAAGAGCAATTATAGAGATATAATTTTTAGCATTTATCATCATTTATAGATATCTTTAATAGAAATCAATAGTTGAAGGTGCATATCAGTTAAACGTGTAGATAATAACGAAAGCTAATATGGGTATAATGAATACTTGAATTTAATTTCAATGTGGACTAACACGACAAACTGCATCATTTTTTTTTTCACCCCAGAATTATGCGATCACGATCTGTGTGTGTAGTACATTTTATTCGTGTATTAATAAATTCAATTACGAGACAAAATAAAAATAATATAGGTCAATTGAATAAATATATGCTAAGGAAAATTGCATTATTCTTTAATTTTCAACAATAATACTATGCCAATAACATAGTGTTATACATCGTTGGTATACAGGTAATTTCGGACGAATTAACAACTTCCAATAGATATTCATTAATAATACGGTAAAAATGTAAAAACAATTTTAAATATTGTTATTATTATTTCTGGTCCACAATAATTATACGGCGATTTACAAATGCCTGCTGCTATGGGGAAATTACCGTTAATACCGCTTATCGGTACCGGGTATGTCATCAGATATCGACTTTTTCAAGATGTACATTTACGAAAAGTTGTTTCATATCACTTTGCCGTCATATTCGGAAACGAAATGGAATTGTTTTTGTTCTTTTTTCTTGTTATTGATAAAATTGTATTAAGTCTATGACCTTACTTGTCACCCATAAATATATAATATAGGTACACACATATATATAGTACACCTATAAACACATATTTAGCTTGGGAAAAATAGTTTGGGACCATACATTTATAGTGTAGCGTACGGATTGGTTCAGGCTGTTTTTTTTTTTGTTTCTTCGATTTTAAAAGTGAATTCATTTTTTGATCTATCCACGAACCAACGCACATATTTTATTAAATAATACATAGAAAATATTATCTCAATAATAATGTATTATGCTACTTTCTTGGTTTTTTTTTTTTTTTTAGGGAGAATTATACGTTTATGTTGCTTAGTTTTATTTATTTTTACTACCATATGTCGTATACGATACACCAAACCCTATTATGTAATTGTTATTTTACAGTAATCACTTAAATTTAGTGCGATAAAAAAGGAGTGTGGGATGTTTGACGAGGGAGTGATGAGAGGGGGAAGATGGACTTCACGGATTGATTGATCTAAATTTATAAGTAATTTTATTGTTATTATAATACTATTATTATTATTGTTCATTAAATAACAAAAAATAAAATAAAAGAAAAATAACAAATAATATAAGCACTATGTATAAAAAATCGTACCAAAATGTTGAAGATTTCAATTTTATTCAAGAATTGGGTAAATGATAACTTTTATCCCGATCAAAAATAAAAATAAATTTATCGACCTATATAAAATTTCAAGAGTTTCATTTTAATTTTGTATACGCACGAAAAAAAGTTTGTATTTTAAATTATTTATTAACAAAGGCAATAATAAATTAATCAACTTTTATTGAAACAAATATCAAATAAAGGTTAATTTAATAAAATACTTTTTAACGCTGGCATTTTGAATAATTAAACACGATGAAATACAATGTGCATTTATATTCTATAAACACCGGTTATAATACGAATTCAAAACGATTTCCTGTCAGTAAACCACCCATAGGAAATCAGTTTTGTTTTTTATCATCAAACATTTATCTAATAAGTGTATTTTATTGGTTTCGATATTGTCAGTATAAAAAAGCATGAAAATGTAAAAACTCTGAATCATATATTTATAAATTTGTATGTATACAACTATGAATGTCAATATTTTATAACCATCTTAGATTAACATTTTATAAGAAAAACAATTGAATACATTAAAATACTAAAATTGAATATACGAGAATACTTTAGACAAGGAAAATTATACATTTTTAGTATTTTTTTGTTTTTTATTTTATTTTTATTTTTAGTTTTTTAAGATTTTTAAAATAACATTTTGTATTCATAGTTTGCTTTTTTAAACATTCATGGAATCCATTATTTCGTATCCAATGAACCAAATCATTTTTTATAACTACTATTAAACATTCTACCATAAATCATCCATGCAGTACAATAAGATATAAATATTTACCCACACACAGAATTACCATGGAAAATTAGTTAAATCACATGCTCAACTTGTGTAACAAAAAATTAATAATTTTAATTTCTTTCGTGATTCTTCAACATCATTATTATCTACATGTCTTATTCATTTTGATTCATAATATTTATGCCTTTAATTATAATTTATTATATTGTTAATTAATCTGGTATTTTTATTTAATATCTACTACATTTTTTGACTTTTGAAAACTTATTTTTTAAAACTTTTGGGGGCCCGAGGCAGATACCCTTTATGTCTCCCTTAAATCCGGCCCTGGCAGTATTTACGATGAAATAATAGTATTAAATACTAAAAAGTATTAAACAACTACGAAATTATTCGTCTAAAATAGATACTTCACTGAAATCTCTAAATGTTGTCCCCACACATATTTTTTACTTCAGGTGGCTGGAGAAAAAAGGCGATCGGGACATCTTGGAGTTACAATATTATGCACACTATCAACTAGTAATATTCCGTAACATAAATATATATTTATCAGCACTCGATAGTAAACGCACAATAATTACGCCGCATCGTAGTCCGAATAATATAATAATTAATTTCGTATAAAATGCAATTAACGGTCAAACCGCGAACCTAACCTAACCACGCTGTAATATACTTATCCACATCTATGTAATCGTCCAACCATCATGTCACCTTATAATAGTCAACATTAATGATTTCCCAAATCTTTTTTCATTAACGCACACTACTCCTTTCGACCGTTAACTCATTCACAACTTCACGGAACCCGAACGATTTGATGACTAAGACGACGATTCGATTACGAACCATTATCACGTTCGTCCAATTTTTTTTCTTCTCCCATAATATACATATAATACAAATGTGTAATAATATTATCTGTAAAAACACTAATTTTGATTCGTGACTAATTTTGTAAAGATTAATTCAAATAAATTACATAGGTAAATGTAATTAACGATTTAGTAACGTGCAAAAGTAGTTTTTCATTTTTAATAATATACATCGTATGACATGTTTTCTATACCAAACATTTTAAATCAATTGAATTCTACATTATTCCACTATTACACATTTTTTCGAGTACCTACTGAGATTATCTTCTCGCTCGAGGGTAAACAGTGTACCAGTGCACGTGGAAAAATGCTAGTCTATGTTATATAATATGATATATTTTGTTTGAACACTTAACAATCAAAAATGAGCGGAAACACGAACTCAACATTTAGCCGTTCGCTCCCGAGGAGAGGTTTCCGAAAATCTAGATCTTTATCCATTATAAGCATTTTTCAAATATTATTATTCTGTAATCTGCTTAATCCAAAAGGTCTATTGTATATATATTGTGCATATTGTTAACAATAATTATAAGTTAAAAATAAAATATAAATTAATTACATGTTTCAAATTAGTAATAATATTTTAATAACGAAAGTTTTTGCAAATGCTTTGTAAATAAACCAACTGTGTAACTACGAGTAATAAATCCTAAAAATAAAATAATTTGTGCTATTGACTATCAAAAGTTTATAAAATATGCATTATTTTTAAAATAAATTCATATTGTTCATGAATTTTAATTTCGAACACCTAATTACATATGTATATAATTTAATAATGAAGTTTACAATAACATAAATACAAATTTGTTTTTAATGAGTTTTAACATTATATACATTTTAAATTAATAAAATATCGTACTTTGTAATAATCCCTTTCATAGTCGAGTTTTTGAATTTGTATTGTAATAAATAACAATATACAATGTATTTATAATGGTTTTATTTTTATTTCACTTACTCTTACGGTATAAGAATTTAATTATTTAAAAATCGTCCAACGCACATTTAAATTTATAAAATTGTTTAATAAACCTAGTAGGATTTATTACAACATTTATTGGCCACATTTCACACAAAACCATTTCTCTGAGTGAATACTTTTGGGATAAAAAAAAAAAATTATCAGTAAATTTATGACTTCGAATCCATTATTTTACAATATATTGGAAATAATTTTCTCGTTCAATTATTTTTTCTTTTGTGGACCAGAGTAAACTCAGCAGTCTTACCATCAAACGTAATTGTGTAATTTTTGTTTACGTAGTCGAATCTACGTACTACAGGTACTCATAGGGATAAAGTGATGCTATCTCTATAGCCGACCAGGAATAAATCTTAAAATCAGAATCAAATTGCAAAAACCATGTTTACAGTCTTTCCTCGCAATCTTGGTTTTGAAGACGATGATAAAAACACATATTTTTGGTTAATATACATTTTGCTTCGTATGCACATACACCACACACTTATGTAATATACTCTATAATTGTATAGTAATATGACGTCACACATATGACATCATAGTAAATATGATATACTGACACAATATGAAAATGTCATGGAATAGAATAAATTAATAAACCTTGAGCTGTAAGGAAAAAAAACATGTTTTTATCCCAAACATAATTCCGAATAGTCATTTGATAGGACAGACCAATGAAGCTTTCTTGATCCCAACTTCTCACTGAGCTTCTCCCTTTTTTCAATACCAAAAACCATGATATATATTAACAGCTCCCAAAATTTGTCGGATCATGTACCCCCTCAAAAAAAAATAAAATAATAATAATAACGTCTCTTGTGAATACAAAAAAAAAAAAAAAATAATAAAAGAATATTATTTCAATATAAGCATGATATTAATTTTTTTCATAACAACAATAAGGGTATCATTTGTGTAGCATATAATCTATTATTGACCGTTAGATTGATATTTTTATTTTAGTGTTTACTGATAATGTGTTCAAAACTCAATATGTATGATTCTATGCCAATCTTTAGAAAAAAAAAACTATAAGGTAGAGTATTTGATTCTAGGTTTATGATAAATCGTGATTTTAACGTCAATTGTAATGTAAACCGCTCGATCCGTGGGATTAGACGATATTAATGTTGAAACGAAATTACTGTCGATCTAGAAATCAATATATAGCATGCAATATACATTTTTACCTTGTGCCTTCACTCCCCTCCCAAAACTTCATCACAAGGGAGGTGCACTGCGAAGTTTGGAAATCGCCGGCCTATATTATTTGTATATTTTGACTGGAAAATATTTCCACTGCTGAATGCGGAGATGTCCATTATGAGGTATAGTTTTTTTAAAATATTACGAAAGAGTGCGGACCGTCCCGTTGAAAACAACGGTAATTGCTCAGTAAATTGCGTCCTATTCATCTTGACACGGGCGCGCGATATTTTATATTGTTTGCGAGCAGAGACCATTGCAGCCATAAGAATAGTAAATAATGATAATATCCTTTTCCGTCACACGCACTCTTTTCTTCTGGGTACATATAAATATTATTTTTTTCTTACTCGGTACCTGCCGTTTTTTCTTTTTTTTTCTATTAAAAAATAATCATAAAACCGGATTTTCGTGTTTTAAGAAAAAATGAAGCGATATCGATTGCAGAACCGCAGCAAAGTTTATCAGCTTAACCTGGCTATTTGACATATTTCCGCCCTTGAAAATTTTGTTACCCTCTCATATTACACCCAAATAAAAATTGTATACGTAAATTAATTAATTTGATTTATTAGTTATAACTAATAATGAAAATATAAAATTATAATATTTAATAAGGATAAAAAAAACGTATTACTGAACTTATTATAACCTATAAAAAAAATAGTGCTTAGGCATTTTCAAAATTTTACTTTTCGAGCTTTTTTTGCTGCAAATTCATCGGTTACATCTTCAAAGTTAATTTGTGAAGCCAATTCATGTTCTACAGATACTATTCCCATATTTGTTAATTTTTCTTGTGACATTGTTGACCTTAGATAGTTCTTAATTATTTTTAATTTACTAAAACTTCTTTCGCAAGTGGCTGTCGTCACCGGTATAGTCAAAAATATTCTTAATGCAATTTCAGTATTAGGATAAACATCTTTTAAAGAATATTTATGAATATATTTTAGTAGCTCTATAGGAATAGCTGTTTTAAAATTAGCCATTCAATTCGAAGCTTGATTTTTAAAACACTCTAACTGTGAGTACAAATCAAATCCATTGAGGTGTTCTGAGTACTTCATAGCTACATTTTTTGACCACTTACATACATCTTCTGATTTAATATTAAATAATTTGTTTCCATTTAAAAATTGAAAATCTGACACAACATTTTCCATCTGTTAATACCTCCAGCTAAAATTAGAAATAATCGAGTCGATAGCTAAGTAGCATTTTCTTTTTAGTTCTTGTTCTGCTTTTAATTTTCGTTCGTCATTCGGTGAATCGTAAAATATCTTTTGACAATTTTCGAACGTTTTTCTTCAAATTGTGAAGGAATATTTAAAAATGTAGCTTTTTCTTTTGCTATGTTCATTGAAGACTCAAATCCATTATTTCTGATATTCATTATAGACGATTCTAACCCTTTTAACAGAAGTGAAGCCGTATCCATTGTTCATATTATGAAACATAATAATTTTTACATTGCCGGAGACTTAAAATTAATACTATTATACACTATAGCGATTTGTAGGTTAATTTTCCCAAAAAATAATGTAGGGGCTTCAAGGAATTCTAGGGGGGCTTCATCCCCTCTAAATCCCCCCTCTAGTTATGCATATGCTCGTGACACATACGGCCATACGGAAGAAATTGATAAATTTGATCAAATAATAGTAAATATCATACTATAAAAGTTGGAAGTAAAGGCGATGATGGTTGAAAATTGTTTCATTATTTAGGATAGTTTCTAGCATAGGAAATAGTTTTATATATTATAAAGAGGAATTGAAAAGTAAAAATACATATGATATTATAACTCAAGTTTAAATCAATGTCAGGTAATAATAAACTGGCAGATAACTTGTGTATCAGAAAAATGAAGAGTTTTTTAAGTATAGAAATAAAAATCAACAACTATGATAATGCATTTTTTGGAGTAGGAGAATATGTTTCGTCAATTGAAAAATATCGTAGATGTGGTTTCAATTATTATTATTATTATTATTAATATTATTATTATTATTATGAAACATGATTAAATACCACTATATGGAAAATCATGTACCCTCTACTCTTCAACAGACCGAACCACATAATGAGAATTAACCAATGAAACTACGAAATGTAGGAGTTGTTCGCTCAATTTGTGTTAAATTTTTCGATTATTCTTATTGCATTGAAATTTCCGGATTACGATTACATTTTTCTCCAAATATAATTTTCCAATAGAATTTAAAATCATTTAAATTAATTTGACAAAATATAAATTAATAATTATAACAGGTATAATTGTAAGTTTCATTTTATTTTAAAATTACGAAGGGAGTGCTATCGCACCATCGCACGCGTGCCTTAGCACGAGCCGCCACTGCATATAAATAATTATTTTGTAATAAAATCTAGAACTCTATAGCTCTAAAACTTATATAAATATATGAACTATAATTTATTAAATTTAATATAATTATAATAGTCAACTATTCACCGTATAAGTTTTTGAAGAGCTATGCAACATCCAAGCTTCACGAACTCGTATAAAATTATTAAAATATATTGAAATACGAGTATCTATATTATTATTTTTCTGTGTCTGTGATATTATTACTTAATTTTTGGTGGAAGATTTTAGATAAGGACTTTGAAATCTACTTTTATCTATAATATACAGTATACACCTAATAAACATACACTGTATACAAACTTTAAATATAAACACATTATCGGCCACTAACGTTCAACAGTTCTTAAAATATCAAATTATCTTTCGGTACATTATTATGACGTCATATAATTTTGTAAGCATAGGTATAAATTGAAAATAATTTTGTGTATATTATAAATAAAATGTATTATGTATATTATTAATAAAGACATATGTATTTAAATATTTAAATTCTGTCTTTTGCGCCCCTTTTTTTGTTGCGCCTCTGGCATGGATCAGTCTCGCCAAGTCCTTGCTACGGCTCTGATCGATTGCACGAAAACTGCAGTCGAATCGAAAATTTTAAATATGAATTAAATCAGATAGCAGTTCTTAAACACTCAATACATTCTCTCGAACTTTAGTGATAAAATGTAACATAAATTCAATTGGAAACACTGTCAACAATTAATCGATACAAGAAAAGTGTACTTATATTTAAACACAACTATATTGAAAAACGCAACGATTGTAAACGTATAATAGATTCAGCGTCCATAACCAAGATTATTTGTTGTGTTCGAGTTAAAAAACGATAATCTTACCGCAATAATAGTTATGCATTCATTAAACATAAAAATTGTTCGTGCCGCAAGTATTTAGCGAAGGGTGTGATGAAACATACATCTAATAATAAAAGGTTGAAAACCATTTCTTTCAACAAGATTCTCTGATTCTCTGAGATCTCGGATATGAACAATCAAACAAAATTCGATGCACCTAAGATAAGTACGACAACTATACAAACATGATACATGATTTAAAGCAGTTAGGTATATTATTTCGGTGCAAAACAAAGTCGCAAGCCCATCTCTTTTATACTATAATTTTATAAGGTAAAATGTATAGTTATTGGTACCAAAAACTGTAAATCTTTATAAAATTTATAAAGATAAAAAAGAAGATTAATAATAATAAAATTTTTACTATAAATATATTTAATTATTTAATACTTAAATCACCATTATTTTGGAGAGTTTTTTTGTTATTTAGTTTTTATTGTTTTTGGCATTAAGTACCATTAATTTAATAATGAGTAATTACTATTATTTGTATTATTAACTCTCTGTTATATTTTTTTTTGTACCCACTAAAATAAAAACATTTATTTTTACAGAAGTAACGGAAAATTAATGTTACCTATATTATAGAAATACTGAAAAAAAGGAGAAGTTTTTTTGAAAGTTATTTAGAAAATGCTTTATATAGTGTTTTAAATTATGGAATGAGTAAATAAAGCAGTTTTCAAGCAATTTAACTTTACAATTTAGATTAAACAAATCTTAGATTTAAATTTACTTGTGGTACTTGTACTGTTCTAATTGTAGAAGAAGTCAAATTTTTAGAGACTTGAATACAAGAATATGGTAAAAAAAGATTCTTAAAAAATTATTTTGATATTGCGAGACCAACTTATATTAATATAATTTTAATTATAGATACCTATGACACGAAAAATAAAAATATTGTTTTGAATAATTTTAATTAAATAAAAATTTCATTTTAAAATATCAAAGACCAATATATTCTATTTTTCAAGTTAGGAATATAAAATGTTTAACTTTCTTTAAAGGTTTATCTAGGTAATTCTATAAGTAAATTTATTTTTCATTCACAAGTATATAGGCAACAAACAATTTAATATATTCAAAAATGATTGTTGTACTCGGTCGTTATAACTCTTTTTAGGATTGTTGCAGAAATTCATATTTTATAAACAAAAACGTATGGGTGCCAATAACTATAATATATAGCGCCAATAACAGAATCAAGGTACCAATAACTGTATTTTTTTTGCATTATTATAAAAATCCAGTAATTTAAAAATTAATATTAAATCTATAAAATTTCCGATAACAACATTTGAAAGATAACATATTTGATTAATACGAGCTAGTGAGACATTTGCGACTATGGTACTCGTAACAGATTAAGAATACTGATTTAAACTTGTATATTTTCTTAAGGTGCCAATGACTGTACACTTTACCTTACGTGTACCCAGGACGAATCCCTAAAAGTACCAGAAAATGATTATTCAAACGTATACACTTCCTCAAATGAATCGACGCAATATGCATTGTCGTTTTTATCATTCCACCTTCGTCCTAGATAAGGATTGAACATCCACCTGTAACTTGACGCTAAATTTATAGCTTATATCATATAAGTGTTTCAACGCTGGAAACGACTAGCAGTAGTAATAAATTATATTAGAGTATATAATATATTCGGTCGCTGCACATTGAATGATTATTAATCAAGCGTACTCAAAAAACTACCGGAAAACTCGACGTGTTTGTGAAAACCAAAAAACCGTATTCCAAACACATTTTACTCACATAATTTACGCCTCTTCAATATCGAGCTTTATCTGAATAATATTTCGTAAATAGATTTATTTATTTATTTAATTTTATTTAATTTCAATTTAATTTAATTTCTATTTCATATCATATGAACAATAAAAAAAATTAAGTTTCTTAAACAATTGTGTTGTCTCAACCAATTCATGCAGATAAATAAATTTTGCTTAAATATATTGGTCGGTAGCTTTGATTTAAATAAAAGAAAACCATAATTTTAGCTTTGAATTTAGTTTGTAGACTGTATATTTATTTTACGATTACATTCTTTCGAAAGGCCTACTTTGGCTCGACTGACTGCAGAACTCGTATATAATATAAAGACAGTCAGTCGTCGCGATAACCCCCTACCTAGCTACAATATAAACTTGGATTTAATCAATAAGTAGATTAGATCGACCATATGTTTTTTACAAAAAAAAAATAAAATAAAATAAAAAATGTAGACCAACAAACTGCGTATAACAGAACAAAATATGAAGTTTTTTTTCCGCATCGTATATTTAAATTTCCTAAAAATACCCAACGTAAAATAATATTGAATCGGTGTGTAACTTTTTCATCTTCAAAATATAAATAAATAAAAGTTTGAATTGTAAAATGTATAATATTTGTCTTTTTTTTTTAATATTCGCTTATTTTAATTCGTTTGTTTCATATTTCAATTACCTCTATTTTATCTATGCACATCGTAAACATTCTTAAGTTGATCCAGTTAAACACATCAAATGATGAATTTTTTTTTTTTAATAATATTTTTTGAATAAACACGTATTATATGATCAAATTGAGTTTTTTTGTTACAAGTTATACATTTACAATCCAATTTCAATCCCAATAAGTGATCTCTCTAAATGGCTTGAGTCCTAGTCTTAGATAATGACAGGAAATATTTTTCAAAATTAAATCACTCATAAAATATATATAATTCATAGCTTAAATTTATTCAACAAGGCATGTGTACGAATGATTGCTACACGGAATCTAACATGAGTTTAACGAATTGCGGTGTTTCATAATGCAAAAACTTTCAATATATTTTCAACTTCCTATCTATGATGCAAGAAACTTTTGGTACAACCAACTACCTAACTTTTTTTATACTTACACCTGAGCATAAATGTACATTTATTACGAGGCTTTGCTAATAAATCTGACCACTACTCATTTTGCTGATAAAATATACTTTTTATTCACTAAAATAAGTGCTAGTTAACAAAATAAATATAACAATGAAAGAATAATTAAAAAAAAAAAATTATGATTAGTTACAAAAAATGTGTTGACTGTCCAATTTTATTCGTACTTGAAAAATTGAACTAGAACGGCAACAGTCGAATGTTTGAAAACACGATTTAACACGATCTGACGCTTTATTCTTAAATAATATCCCAAGGTATTCAGCGTGTACTTTATGAAGTAAATATATTAACATAAGTATAATTTAAGACTTGTATTGGTTGCCGATTACGTATTTCGATGGATTACAAGTGTAATGAAATAAATTTTGAAATAAACCTATTCAATTTATTTATTTATTTTTTTAGTGTGTGGAATTAAAAATAAATTTAACAATAGACTTTTACACATAAATGCATAGTCCACAGATTTAGTATCATTAATCAGTAAGAAAAAAAACGTTATTTTGCAAAAATAAATCGTTATGATAACGTTCAACGGACAACAGTTATTTTATTCATTAACAATAATAATAATAATAATTAGTAACATATAATGTAATATATAATGGCGCTATATTATTATAAAATAGTTTTAATAACGTTTTGCTTATCGTAAGAAGGAAACGCTTATTGTATGTACCGCATAAACGTGTTTTTCCGCTCGAATCGTTCCACGTGAAAACGGTCGTAAATTATAATAAAACGCATATGATAATATTTTTCAACCCAACGCTTCTGTATTATAATATACTACCATCGTTTCAGCGGCCGAAAAAAAAAATGCCAAAACAAGTTTTCTCTATTTTTTGTTTTCAAAAAAACGTCGGTTAAAACCGTCTACTATAATGACGCATATTAAAGTTGTAGATTATCCTATTCCATTAGAAGTCACATCATCAATATCCCTAATCAATCCACTTTCTATATGAATATAGATACCTCTTGTATTTAATACCATTAGTTATTATAATATTGATTTTTAGTCTTTGGTTCACATTTAAGTTGCATTACTTAAATTGACGAATGATTTTGTTAAGCTAAAGAGGAATTGTGAAATCGGTAAATATTCACAGTCGTGGTTAATAATAAATGTGTAGCATCTTATTATACGTTGAAAACAATTGTTTGTTTTTAAAAATGAAAACCCACTCTTGGTATCGATGTGAGAAAAACTGAAAAGCGTGTACAATGTTTTTCACTTATTATAACCACAGTTAATGTTATCAATCGTTTACTGTTACCGAAAAGTTTAAGTAGTGATTAACATAGGTCGATACTAAAAACATTCAAAATATTCATATTATAGATTTGAATAAAGCTTTTAATTGACTAATCTGTTTTCAATTGATACAATTTTTTTATACGATCGTAATTGAATAAGAATATACTTTTTAATTCTTATGGATGTGATTAGAGAAGTAATTCGTGTTGAATTTCAAATTACGAATTAAAGTAAAATAGATGTTGCGAGATAAAAAGTTACCCATTTAAAAAGTTTTATCACTAGTAATTACAATAGCTTGAAGATTAGTACATATGATTGTTGTTTCAAAAACATTTTTGAATATTTCAATGATCTCCTACGTCTATAAAACTTTTCATTTAATTCTTCAATCGATTGACTCCATTGACATTATTAATGCGATTAAAACGTATATTGTTTCGTAAAATGTCCTTCAGCAGTGAAATTTGGTCATACATACGTATGTATTCACATGTATGGAATGCACAAGAGAGACGCTCTAGCATATTCATGGCGTAAAAAAAAAAAAATAAATAAAAATGCCACTGTTTAAATATTGTATTATAATGCGTTTATATTATTGATAGCATCAAACTTGTGTAAACACATTTCTTTTCCGCGCACAAAAATAAATACTAAAAAATATATTTGAATTTCTATCACAAACCATTTTCGTTTATAATACTCGTAATAAAACGTGACATATACCTGCATGATTTGGGGTATTGAATTACACATATTATAGTCAGTGACATCCTAATGCCAATATAAAATTATAAAATAAATTATGTAAAATAAAATTGTATAATACCATTTAGACAATTGTATTATGAATTTGTTAGACCAACATTTTGATAAACTCGTCTTTCAGAGATATTCGAAAGTTCAATAATATTTTAACATATTTTAACGGTTGTTTAACAACCTACATACAAAGGTGTTATGGACAATACATGGACACTACTATGGATAGGAAAACAATAGTGGGTAGAGGTAGGCGCATAGAAAATAATATGAAATATGAATAAATTATATTCAAATATGAATGGATAAAGAATATTAATAATCAGCGGATGGGCACCCAATAATGCAGGGCTTGAAATCGATTTTAAAATTGATTTCAGATATCGATAAAAATCGTTAAAAATCTTTTAGATAATCAAAATTAATGTCAAAATCATTAATGTTTGGTAATGATTTTCAAAATGTATATGAAATTTAAAAAATCAAAATCATTTTCATAATTAAAACGATTTTAAATCAAATTAATTTATAATTCAACAGTCAACAGGTATATTTATATTGTCAATTGGTAGACATTGTCATATTTGGTAATAATATTTAATATACATAATAATAAATAACTAGTATCTATTTTGTTTTCTTAGAATATTTACGATAAGGAATCAGCGTTCGATGAGCCATTGTTGTTTTTATATACACGACTTATTCCGTATAATATACTATTTATAGACATTTTATAGTGTATTATTATGGATAAGATCAGTCGCGTAGCTAGGAACTTTTTATGGGGGGAAGGGGGTCAGCAAATTTATATATATTTAATCGGGCATGGCTGTTTTCGACCAAAAACGTACCCTTCCCTTTTCGGCCGATTCACTTTTCGACCAAATTTAAAATAGGCGGATTCTCTTTTCGACCAAAACAAAAATTAATATAATAAAATAATGATGTACAAATTTTGTCAATAATTATTAAAATATTACTATAAAAGAAAACAATATTTTGTATCCTGTTTTGATTTCTTATCGCAATGAATATTGTTTCATTTTTTTTTTTTTTTTGAAAAATCGGAACTTTAATTTTAAAAATTTTAGAATTTCGCTCATTACGATTGCCGGCTCTACTCACAAACTCGAGTGCCACCGGGTGGCACTTTTCGGGGGTGGGGCTTCGCCCCAAGGGGAATTATAGTCTAAGCCTAACCTGGTTTTTGTACAAACCTTGATACTGTTGCAAATGGGATTATGCTCTGTATGTGAACCTAAAATATCGCAACGGGAGTACAACTCTAAAATTCAGGGCCTGAATTTTCGTAAATATATCATAGTAGTTCCATCATAATCAATATAATTATTTTATTATTTTAAATTTATTATATACATTTTTGTTTTGGTCGAAAACGAACTGGCCCATTTGATCTTATCACTATTATTTTGAATAATATATTTGTATTGATTTCGGTATTTTTAAGTTTGGTTGACATTAGTTTTTTTGATTCAGGTAAAAAAATAATTAATTTTTCTAGTCTGCTTTTTTGTTAGAAAATTTGCCTATAATAAATAATAATAATAATAACAATTTAGGAACTGGGAACTAATATAGTAACATAAATATTAAATATTAGAATATTTTCTGTCCACTTAGGTATACTAAACATTTAATTTTAAAAATATCTTGCCATAATGGAATGTTTAGACGTCTTAGAATGATGTCAAATTAAATTAAAACAAATATAATGGAATAAAAATGTCAAATATAAATGAATAAACGAGTGGTAAGTAAAATAGTGAGACACCAACGGACAACGACCAACTATTAACTAATAGCTATTAGTTTTACACAATAAGGTGTTTGTGTTAAATTATCGGCGAGTCGCGAATGCAATAGGTATACTTGAAATAAACTTTGAATACAGACAAAGATATCGCTTTTATCTCAGTTATCGGGACCAGACGACTCATTTAGAATCAACAATTGTAGAAAACATAAATATGTTCCCAAGCAAAAATTATCAAAGTAGTAGTAAAGTATCTAAATATGATCATAATATTATGACTTGTGTGTATATGCGTGTTCAGCGTGAGTATAATACGTTTATAGTGTTTATACAAACTATTAATATGATTTCCAAGTAAAAATTCTAAAATATAAAAATGTTACAGAAAAAACCGACTTTCATGTAAAAGTTAATTTACCATCTTAGATTCATGGGGGGGGGGTTGACCCCCAATATCTCCCCATGGATACGCCACTAGGTTATACTAGAGTTATACTTTTAACCAATAATATACAATTAAATAATCTAAAATAGTTTTATTTTGTACTTTTGCAGTCGCTACAGTCTACAACACTATTATGCTAATGTTATACCAAAATTTGAGAAATTATTATAACTTATGGATAACATTCGGTTGTGAACCCGAAATCGAAAATAAATAAATAAATAAATGAATAACAATATTCGAAATCGAAAACGAAATTGCAAAAAATAAATATCAATATTTGAAACCAAAATCGAAATTAATAAAAACTAATATCAATTATCAAAATTGAAATTAAAATCAAAATTTTTTATTTCGATTTTAAGCTCTGCAATAATGAGTAGGCATAATCAAAGGATAGGTTCACAATAATGATTAGACTACATTCTGCCTTTTTAGAAAAGTTACGACTCCGTAACTGGACATTATAAATACGAGTATACCACATCCGGAGTTTGACATAAGTACCTATACAGGCAATAGTATAGAGAATCGATAAGTATTCACATTCATTCGAGATCGGAGCATATATGGGAGTTCTGTTTAGACCCAAATCTAGATGAATTTTATCCCAATCATAGTTACAACTTCACAGCAGTTTTCTAAATAAATTAATTGTATGGACTTAGAATATTCTTGATATATTAATAAATAAATAAGTTGAATTAATACTTAAAAGTTTGAAGCATTAATCAATGTTAAAATAAATCATTATTAACCAAGAGATGCTTGATAATAATCATGTTATTTTTAATTATTTAAAGTAACATTTAGGATCGTAACTAACCTATTCTTTTGAATGTATTACAAAATATTAATTTCAGATCTAATGAAACAACCACTGAGTAAAAAAAAAAAATTGTGGAAACTAATGATATATTAAATAGATTTTAGTCTAAATTGGGTAAAATGTAAAATTGTTTGTGCTCTTCACTTAAAATTTCGATAAAATATCTTCAACTTTTGAGAGATTTCTAATAAAAATGTCATATAGAAAATAGTGTTATATTCTTTCGCCTGATCAAAAATCACAAAAATAATAATAATACCATTCTCATAGTTGTTTTTCGCGATTGAAAACGAAATTAAGAGAAATGCGTGTTCCGAGAAAATCTCACGATGACAGTAAAATTATAGTTGAAATAGTCTAAGCTTGAAAAGTGTCCACAGTGCTGCGTTAAGTTATTACAGATTTGTCGTAGCTGTTATTCTTCATCCCTTTTTCTGCGAACTCACAGAGCACATTTCTCGAGTGATTCAGACAATAATAATTGACAAAATATAACGATTTGTCTGAAATTCGCCTAAATTTGATATACCATTCCATTATCGGAGTTCGTAGTAAATAATCGTCTGAAGCACACATTTGGTACATAACGCAGCAGAAACCGTTAAAAACAACACCGTAAACATTGTTAATTCGACTACAGTCTATTTGCATCCTTTTTATGGTTCCGGAAGTACGCGTTTTAGTTTCATTGTTGACATAATATATCAGCACGACGTGTACAAATGTAACGTATTTTATCGGTCTGTTTAATGTCGTTATAAACTATTCCTGTACATTATTAGTATTTCAAACTAATGCTTTTGACAAAAACATCGTTTTTCCCTGAATGCCTTAGTGAAATAAATATTCGCTCGGATCACAAATATTGAATTTCATCTTTGAGCAAGATAATAAGCAACTCATGAAAAAAATTTACAAAATAAACCTTTTTTTTTCTTTTTGAAATAGTTCAATTTTAGATTTAAAGTGGAACAATGAGGAGAGTTTATAAAATTTTATACTTTTTATTGCATTTTCGATATAAAATACTCTCGATCACCACCTCAGAGCATTGATGACCCATATTAAATAATAATAACAAATAAATTACTACAATTTTTATTTTTTCCGTGTCTGTTTACACAATTTCGACTAAAAATATTGCTCCAATCATCAAAATAAGTTCTGATTGCAAATTTTATATAGTTGGTGCACTCGGAAGATAATTTTTTAATTGTTTAACGGTGGCAAAATGGTAAAATGTACGAAAAAAATCAAACTTTTTTTTTCATCTCCAATCAAGAAATAAAAATAATCATAAGCATTAAAAATATTTACTGAAGGATAATATCAAATGTAAGAGAATCATATACCGATATTACGTATCAGTAAACTCTTTATTGTATCTCACTCGGTTTATGTATCACGCCTTTATTTTCTTAATTTGTATATTTTTTATCAAACACGTGTACACAAGGTTTTTATAACGTCTTCTGATCACAAAATCGATAGGTTACTGTTTGGTTACTATTTTTAGAGTATTAACTGATGAGAAGAAGATATGTAAAACATTTACCTGTAAGACACAAGTTAATCGTAAATACAATATAAACAAGATACGAAATTTATATTGTAAGAAATATTTAAGCCTCTGAGAACATATATTAAGCGGTATTAATTAATATTTAAATATAAGATAATGTTTTTTAAATATATCACACCCTTCAAATACTTCATTAAACATTATGTATTTTTTTTAAAGTATAGGTACCTGATATTTCTAATATAATTTTACATATATATTATTCAAAAAGTGTTTAATGTTCTCAAAAGACTGAATACGTGTATAATAAACGTATGTATATTTTGTTTTTAGAAATTCAAATACATCATATTTATAATTTATAATATACTTTTATATTTTATGAATATAAATTTAAAAATAATATGGCCTTGTTGTTATTATTTTTAAAATAATAACAATTATTTTTTATTTATTGAATACATAAATAATTTATAAAAAATAATTGAATATTTCTAATAAAATATATAAATGATATACAACTAACATTATACTTTGAAAAAGAATATTTATTATATATATTTAATATCATTGATAAAAGGTAACTTTTAACGTTTTTAAATACTTCCGAAGGCGTATCCAGCCATTTGGGTCATAATAAATTCGATGGGCATTTCCTATACATCATTTATATATTAATATTATAAATCATTGTATTATTCTTCTATGAGATTTCTAAAAAAAAAAAAAATGTAAAAGGAACAAATGTAATTTTATTTTCATTTCATTAACGTAAGTAGTGATGCGCAAATAATATCGATATTATCGATATGTCAACATTGTGATAAAAATAACAAAATATTATAAATTGTGAAAAATAATTATATCGATATTTCAGAGCGGACCTAAATTAAGATAAGGGCCCAAAAATATTGTAGGCATCCTCTGAAATTTATGTCTACGCACGCCTATGGATATGACGTTTACGAAAACGGAAAATGTGAGCTCTGCAACCACGTCTCATTCGAGTGACTTTTGAAAAATATAAAATATGACAGTGTACAAAGAAATTGTATTTTCCGATTGGACATTGATCAGAAACGCGTCCATTTCTCTCAATTGTCGGCGCCTGTTCGGCTTTCTATTTTCTCTTCGAGCTTATTTTTTTTTTCACAAATGCTAGTCTCAACGTGATGAAAAATCGCCCGTCCAAATGGAGAAATAATAATAGAAATCGAGAACTTTTCGTCTACCTTACTGAAACTGCCCAGCCGGTAGATTTATCGCACTAACGTCCGCGCTCCACCACGGACCATCCTTGCTCTTGTACCGGACGGATTAATTGACTCCACCAGATTGCAAAACATTTCCAACATTATCACGGCTCCTTTTGTTTGGAGACGGAGTCAAACATTGAACGTATATAATACGATTAAATATTTTATAATTCAGGTGCTTGAATTTTCTCAATACCGTGGAAGCCATCGGTTGGAAATTCACCGGAAAAAAAACATATATTCTGTGAGTACCCACTGAGTTATGGCTTTAACAGAAATGTTGACATTTTGTTGAAGATGTTTTGAATTATATGTGTATTTTTCCTTGAATATTTCGTTTTTATTTATTTTCTCATTGATTTTGTTAGCGTTATTGTAACTTCTTTCACCGCAGAACTTTGGCAATAGAACGACAGATAATTAAATAACCTGTTATAAGACTCCTATATTCATGTATTTCTATTACCTTATACATTCCCATACGCTTTTAATCTTTTTCTGTCCATTATAATTGTATAATGACATTTAAAACGAATTGTGCCGCAGGTAGTATTGAAAGAGTAGAAGAAAAGAAGGGAATATTAAAAAAGAGCTACACTTTGTTTCACATAACGAATACCCTCAGTTTTTGATGCAACAATATCAATGTCAAAAAAAATAAATCGCAATGCAATTATATCAATAACATAACTGAATCAGAGACGATATCGAAATTATCTAAGGATATGAAAAATACTTTATCTATCCGTTTTGTTATAGTAAAGTTTTTAATTAGCCAAATAGTGTATATAAAAAAATTAGATATTTGTTCTTTTATGCAAAACATGTTATTAACATCGCGTTTTCGTTCAATTCGTTTCAGTACTGTCGAAAAACTAAAAAAGTAGTTACCCCCAAATTAACAACTAGAATCCACTTGTTTTATTTTAATTAGATCATGATCACAGAATAAAAAAATCAAAACACGCATCATGGTAAAACCTATACATTTCTTGTTCCACTAATAATCTAAAGAAATTAATAACAGTTATCGCGTGCACACGTCGTTTACTGTAAGCGAATGACAGTATGTTTAACATCTCAGTTAAATAACTGCGACCATTACGATCACGTGTTGCGTTACCATAAACAAAGTGGCATACATCAGTTTAGGTAGAGATGCACTACGCGTGTGTTTGTGTATATACATAGGAAAAGCGTCTCCGTTACCGCGTCCGGAATAGATCTCTCAACGGTAATTAGTTTTCCCGGCGAATAAATTATTAATCAGTATTACGACCCACCCGGGCAGACTTACGGTTGCCAATAATTAATGAATCCAGTATAATTAAAAATGTACATTCTTTTAGGTCGTGCGTAATCAGCCGGTTTATGCTTTTTCGTGACATCTTTATGGCCGCGATAAAATTACCGCAGACCTACCTCTCTCTCCCTAGTCACCATTCTCCTTTTCATCCAATTTTTCTCCTTGTTCTTTCCCGCTCTACCATCTTTCTCTTTGTTAGGACGTCTGGTTGAATTTTATTTCAGCTCGGAACGCGCTTTTAAACATCTGTTTCCATCAACGGCCATAATGATCCCTAATTGACCGTAGACCATCAAGTCGGATTCTCACACAATCGAGATATGATTTATTAATTCACTCTATCCGTAACCCACTAATATTTTATACCATCCTATTTACGACATTTAATTATCAACGACGTACCAATAAAATTGTATTGACTTCATGAGACAAACACTATTAAGGTCCATATAATTTCAATAAAATGAATCTTTTTTTAAATCATAACTTATGTATAGGTGTGGCAGAACAATTCAAAAAGGTGGCAAGACGAAAATATTTCAGTGGAAATCGCATTCGAACCAGGGGCGAACTGGCCTGGCGGAGTACCGGGACAAATCCCGGTGGCCCGTTACAATAATAGATTAAATGGCCTGATAATATTTTAGAAATTAAAAATATAGTATTACGATATTTTAATCGGCAGAATTGGGGAACCTAGTGAAGTTATGAAAAAAAACCTAATTATGTAAAAAAGGAATTACTTTTAGAGTTAATTTTAATAAATAGATATTATGTTAAAATGTGTACACTGTATCAATGAAAAAAAATTTCTTATATATTATGTGTAATTTTATATATCTACATAAAACGTTGAAAATATTTTTTAAATAATAAAGGTTTTTTATCATTATTATTATTTTTGCATACTTATGAATAGGGATCAGAAGTTGCTGCATTTGCATACTCCATTGGATTTATTGCTAAGTGAGTTAAAAATTCGTTCCAAGACACTACGAAAAACATATCAAAAGTTTTTAGTGCATATTTTTGCATACTTAGTGATTTTTAGATTTTAGAGCATATTTCTTAACTTTACAATTTCTTAGAGCATATTTTATGATTTTTGAAGATTCAGTATGAAAATTCGAAAAATAAAAAAATAAATACATTCATATTGAGAGAACTTTCTTAATATTCTTGTATTGTATTTTTAAAATTTCCATTTGACATTAAAAATAATGTTTTTCCCCTAATGGTTAATTATTATATTATAATTATATAATTATAAATTACAACTACTGCTAGCTTCATCTAAAATAAAATATTATACAAATATCAAATAGGAGTAGCTGCTACCGTAATACAATGATTTTCTATAACTATTTTTCTAAGTAAATAATTCAATGATCATTGAACATTCTACAAGTGAATTTTTTTTTTCAAAAAACATTTTTAATGCTATTTTATTATTATTATTATTATTATTTTTAAATTATGATTAAAATTTAAAAGTCAGAATTATTTTTATTACTTTACTTTTTCTATATTTATAATTTTATAAAATATTTGTGGAAATGAAAATTTTGTGTACAAAAATAAAATATAAGTATATATTTTTAGTGCATATTTGAACATTTTTAAGCGCAAAGTTCATGCATATTTAGTACTTTTTAAGTACATTAAGTTCCGAGCCCTACTTATGACAAAAAGCGTTGGTTTCCTGTTAATTTTTGGCTTGTCAAAAAGAATTTCCGGCCTGAAATATTAACCCAGTCCGTCCCTAATTCGAACCGATATTAAGTTGAAAAATAATTTATGTCGTATGTATTATATTATATATTGTAATCGTTATAATTCAATTTATATAGGACCGCATTTAAATACATGTATTATGTATAATATAATAAAGTTATTTTTATAAAACCACTTGAACAATTTAAATGGCGAATTCGAAAAATGCTCGCATCACGTTTATAGTCGAGGGTGACCATAATATTTAATACCTAATATTAAAAACCGGACGTTTTATTTTCAATTTTTAGTAGTGGTGGGTCGAACCCCGTTTTTTAAATCAAACCGAACTTGAACTGAACCTATTATGATTTTAAGTCGAACTTGAACTCGAACTCAATACTTTTTATCATGTACATTGTACCTACTTACAAATTAAATCAACCATAATTATTAATTATTATTGTATTTTAAGTTTTCGTATTACCTATTCTCAGTATATTTATAAGGAATTTTCACTGAGTGACAAAAAATGTTTTTCTCAAAATAATTAATGTATAATACAATAGTACGATTATAGTATTACACGTTTGTTTTGCATTATTTCGCCCAATCTTTTAAAATACTGTCGACAGAGTATAATCACTGGGTGACATTTGTGTCGCCTAGTTAACTAGTTAAATATGTACTGCCTATTCTACATTTTAACTTTTAAGTCTAAGTAATGTATTATTTACAATACATTTAAATTATAGATAATTTCTTATTATTATTATTATTATAATTATTTTTCAAAACCAGTATTGTGCTCTCTCGTATTGTCTTGTAGCTTATAAAATATTCATTGAGTATCGAGTATTGAGTGTAATATGATAATACAATCAGTACATTTTAATAATATATATTAAAAAAATAGTAATAATAACTATAATTCACAAATATAGAATGATTAGTAGAATTTATAATGTAGGACGTAAGTTGTAAACATGTTTTTATTAACAGCAAAGTCGCGGTATCGGAATATTACCACGGATTTACCCAAAATAGATTTTAACCTCTACAATAAATATGATAAAAACAAAAATAACTAATTTATGAATGTAGATACACTGCCTCAATTGGCGATAAACAACTTATTAATGTTTTGGTTGGTGGAGGGTGGATGTGTAATATGCGACTGGAAAAATAACATTATTATTAAAATAATAATAGCATTATTATTATAAATAATGCATAACGTGCCCTTTACAGATAATCACTTTCTATCGCCAATAGTCTAATTATTTCTAAATAATCATTATCAATTTTTATATTTCAAAAATAACTTTAGAAGAATTGTACAAATATTTGGTTTTCGAACTATCGTGGCCAGTAAGTCTGGTTCGACAAATATTTTCAAGTTCTATTTTCGAACAGTTCGATTCGATTTTTTTTCATGCCGAATTCGAATTTCGAACCGAACCGATTATCAAGGGTTCGATTTGGTTCGGTTCGAGATTCGAAGAGTTCGACTAACTAATTTTTAGCTTAATTGATCATAAAAAGTTAGAAAATTATTTGAAACTATACAATTTATAATAATATATTTTACAAAAAAAAAAAAAATAATAAAATAAAAATGTTTAACAAAAATTGTTTTATTTTTATTCAAATATTAAAATATTTATTGCATAAAGCTTATTGCTTAAATGCTTTTTTAAACAAATTGAAGAACAGGAACTCTATGAAATGAAAAAACTTCTGAAAAATATATGATTTAATATAAACAATTATTCATCTCTGCTCTTACAAAATGTTATTATTTTTCATTCAATTGTACTTACATCCTCACATCGCATCAATTCGTAGAAATAGAAAATCATATATTTATAACTGATCATAAGGACATGAATAACGCAATAATCAACTTTCATAATAGTAAACTCATACATAAGTTGAAACGCGTTAAAATAATAATCAATGAAAATTATCAAGATTATTCTGTCTGTAGGTCATTGGTATTGAATTGATAACAATCATATTAGTTGTGGGGTAACTGCAGTTTTCCTGTTCAGAAAAAAATCAAATTTTAAGATTAATTCTTCGATTTTTGATAATTATTCGGTTATTTTAGAACGATTCGAATCCGTGCCTATATAGACTTGTTGAAAGTTTTGTATGAAGACAAAGCACTTTCAATCACGAGTGCTCAAAAACATTTTAAATCCTTACAGATAAAAAGTAATTCGACTTAAATAAAATCAAACTTTGAATGTATTCCTATAGCTATAACCTATCTTCAAAAATAAGGCATATCATTATTAGAAGCAATAATAAATCGTTCAAGGTATTTTAGTCAAGTTTAGTAATTTAAAAAGCCAAACTGGAAATATTATTAATGAGAAATCACAAACATAAATAAATAATTAATAAATAAATATATATATATATATACATAAATAATTTAATAGTTTAACTATTTATAGCCCAAAAAGGTAGTCTGTAAACTATGTATTCACTATTTCAAGTGGTGAAAAACTAGAAGATTATTAATTCTTCATTTAATTGTATAATTATATCTATATAAATAAAGAATGGTGTTTTGTAAAACAATTTTAATTATTAATCTAAATATTTACTTTTTCAAGAAACACATTTTTAAAGAACTTTTTTTTTGGAATTTTTCAATTCATATTTTAGAGCATATATTTCCTGTTTTTAATACGTAAAGGCATGCATATTTAACACATTTTGAGTGTATACAATTTACAGCCCTGATGATAATTAAGTTAAGATATTTATAAACATGACTTTGCATGTATTTTAACTAATTAAGAATATATAAAAACGATCTTCGTCATTACTAAGATAGACCTAACTATGAATATGCAACGTACAGTTTATTTTACTTTACATTATTTACCATATTTTCAGATTTTTATATTTTTAGGTCGTATTCTTGGTATTATTAATGGTATTATTGTTTTTGTTAAAAATAATCTAGACGTGGACTTTTTTTTGAATATGACTTTATTGAAGCTAACATTGCTAAACTCTCATTTAAAACTCTTGCCAAGCAACTTGACAATTTTTTGTATGTATAGATCACCCTCCACAGATGTTAGTAACTTTAATAACACTCTAAAAATAATTTTAGGGGAAAACACCATAAATACACCATTCTTATTGGGGATATGAACTTTAAATTGATTGGGGAAAATTTACTAAGTAATGCTTATCTCAAATTATTGTCTGAATACGGTTTTGCGTCATTTATAAATGTATGTACTAAGTTACCTAATGGACAAAATCAGTCGTGCCTCAATCATATTTTTGTTCGCGATAACGAGCAATTAATTAGATTAGTAAATACAGGTGTTCTGCAATTGGATATTACTGATCATTTTTTAACCTGTGGTTCTATACCAGTTGACTTTTTATAATAAACGTCTACTGTATGAAAACTAATCCTATAAAAATTATATAGCACTGGTTGTTCTTCCAGCTAGCATAATTAAATTCATTCTTTCCTCTGATTAATTATCTATGTTAAATTATATTATATATATATTTTTTTCTAGTGTAATAGTAATTGTTTTCATGTAAATATTCTCTCAAATATCTTATTAAGTTAATGTTTAAACCATTCGGTTAGGTGCATCTATATAGCTTCATAATAATATTGTACAGGTTGAACTTAAAAACAATTTAATAAATATATACTATTTATGACACGGAAAAAAATAATTTTGTAATAGTTAACAGTTGAATATTTTTTAGTTAGGTTAACTATTATGTAGCTACCGCAACTAATTGTTTAGTTGCTGACATTACAACTAATAGTTGTGTATACTATTCAGGAATAGTTGAATAATATCAATCTAGTGGTTCATACTGATATGCAACGATACGTAATGTTGAATACAATGTAAATATTCTGTTTGATTCTGATAACCCGTATCATGTTTATTAACATTTCCCACAATTTTGTTATCAAAACGAAAAAATTTAGATGGTTTTTTTTTTTTTTTTTGTCACGTAATTTATTTAAAGGTAAGTATATACTATATTAATTAGAATAAAAAGATTCATATTTTGAGATTTATAATACATATAAAACTTTGGGTTAAGGTTCTTTTTTTAAATATTAAACTTAAAATGGATGTGTGGGGCACTATGAGACGGGGCACAATGAGACACAGTTGTTTTTGTCTTATTGTGTCTCATTAATATTTTGCTGAAAATATTTAATACTTAAGTTAAATTTTATTGAAATAGTAAGTATTATTTAATTTGTGTTTTTTTAGGACTATTCATGGTACGAAACAGGGTGAGAAAAAACCACAAATGATACATTTAGTGTAGAAGATATGGAAGAAGCAGTTAGTTTAGTTATAAATCAAAAATATTCAATTAGAGATGCTGCCAAATTAAAAAACTAAAAAGTTTCACACTGTACATAGGTAATTTCTATTAATTATGTTATACCTAACTGAATATTTTTTTAATGCTAACTAAGTAGGTACTTATAATTTTTTAAATTAGGTATGTGAATACAAAAAAATAAAAATATTGATGCTATTATGAAACCAAACTACAACTGTCGTCAAGTTATTCCTGCAGAATTAAAACTTATGCTAGTAAAGTATTTGGTAAACTGTGTTAAGATATGCTATGGCGTTGGTTATGTTGAATGCTGTAAGTTTGCATATAAACTTTCTATAAAAAATAATTTGAGTGTATCTGATACTTGGAATAAAAATAAAATGGCAGGGATTGAATGGATGCGAAGCTTTATGAATAGAAACAGTGACTTGGTCAGTTTACGCAAACCAAAAAGTTGTAGTTTGTCTAGGGCCACTTCATTCAATAAACATAATGTTTCAAATTTTTTCAAGACTGAAAATATTATTTAAAAAGATTTTTAATTATATTTTTTATGTATTGTTTTTTTTATTTATAATGTATCAAACTTTTTCAAGACTGAAAACATTTTAATATTACATAATAAAGTTTTTATAATTATATGATATTATGTTTTGTTTTCTTATTTAAAATATATTTACACGATTTTCAAGACTCTAAATATAATAATATTATAAAAAGAGGTTTTAAACTATCATATTTTTATATCACGTCTTCTTTTTCTATTTAATAATTTATTGTCTCAGTGTAGCCCACCCCAAGTCTCAATGTTTCCCATCACTGGGGTACATTGAGACATATTGATTTTTTTTGAAAAATGATTATAAAAAACAAATTTAAAAAACTACATAGAAAACAACATTATACTAAAATGTACATTAGTTTAGGAACAAAATAAAATAAGAACTGTTTTTATATAATTAAAACTGAATGAGATATGTCCATTTGGAAATTGAGTGTGTCATTGTGCCCCCCTCTCCCTTACTACTTATATTATTTTATTTTACAATTTAATTTATTATATAGGTAAGTGGTTTTCACAAATTAATTATTTTAAATATTTTTCTTATAGAACACTGATAGAACTAAAAAAAATGTACGAGTCAATTTTGAAAATGCTGTCCCTACTAAAGTGCCGCTCTAGGCAGGTATACCTAGGCTATACCTTGAGCCGGCCACAGGCATATAGTCAAACGAAAAAATGAATCTGAGTTTATATATATTATCTTATGATAAAAGTTCAAACATTTTTAAATTGCTCGAATTTTTATTATTCTCCCACACTATAATCTAATTTAGGAACTTTTATTGTTGACACTACATTTTATCTGATGAATTTGTAATAAGTGTTACAGATGTAAAATATAAATGTTATTTTGTACCTATATCATATAAAAAGGCAATTTTAACAACATTAGTTCATAGTATATCTGAGTTCTGCTAGTTATTTATATAAAAATTGTTAAAATTCGGTATCTATTTTATTTATTACATTATTATATTTATTTAATTGATTTATTATATTTAAATATACTATAACATAATTATGTATGTAAATATGTTTATAAAAATAAATGATATTTGATCTTGAAAACTGTATTGTAATTATAATACCTATAGGTTGTTAAGTACCTACCGTTGTCCTGTCCTTTATTTATTTAATTTTAAGTTATAATACAACCTACATCAATATTTCAAAGGTCAGCAAAAATTCATGTTAAAAAAAAAGATACCTACTTAAATATCTTTTAAATTTTTGTGGGAATTAAGTAGGGATTTTACAAAAATCTCAGTATATCTGATGAAATTAAAATCAGTTAAATAACCAGATTCTTGAATTCTTGGTTCATAATTTTAATCAGGATTCATCAAAATATTTGATGCATCAAATATTCCACAATATATTCAATATACTCAATATATTTCTATATCAGTAGTTGATATTAACTCTTAAAATCGATGTTTAATAACCTTGTATTCGCTTAATTAAAAAATCAGATAGGTAGGTAGGTATGTTAAATGCGTAAAGATTATGAGCAACAGATCGAATCACGGGAGACGATTTATATTTTTTGCATTTTTTTCATATTAAATAATAACTTGCATGCAACATTCTTGTAGTAGTAACAAAAATGTATGGTTGATATAAATAAATAACTGTAACTAAACCTGAACAGTAATAACAACTAAATGAGTAGTTGTCACTATGCTAACCCATAATTTTGGGTTATATTAACTATTTAAATAATTACCACAACTATTATTTTTTTCCGTGGATAGTTCTAGGTATCCCGCTTAGGTATTTGTCGATCGAAAGTGGTCAAGTTTCTTAAAAATGTGCTTGAAAAATAGCTTTAAGACTGCACCGAAAAATTACTATCAGGAATTTCGCTCAAGATACGAGTCCATATGTCAATATATAGTGCTTTTATCTTTTCTGCTCATTGATTTATTCAAAATTATCGATTTTCAAGTACACAATAGTATAAAAACATAATAATTTTAGTTGTTAAATTTTCGAGGTGTGGTTCAAAGATCGATCGCAGTTAAAGCTTTCAACTGATATGATAAGATAAAATCTTATTGGTCATCCATAGACAGTATATTAGTTAATGTATATAACAAATATATATAGGTATACCTATTAGTGGAATACAAGAAAATATTATTTTGACAGGTGACGTGGAAGAACTCTACAAATCAATATGCAAAAAGAGGAGGAATTATTTTGTTAAAAAAGGAATTCATCCGTTGTATATGTATAGTAACAACAAGTTCATTAATCCTAACTAATGAGTTCATATAATTTATTTCAAAGATGCTGCACAACACTGGTGACTTGATAAACAAATGAAAGCAATATTATAAAAATGTAACACGCGCGCGAAAACCAAGCAATAACGCCTTTATTTACCAATGATTCGAAAAATCGAAATAATTTTAATAAAATTATGTACATCATAACAATCAAAATTTTTTTTTATAAACACTTTAAAGAATAAATGATACTGTAAAGTAGGTAGTATTATTTTTAAAATTTGTTATTGAGCTTTTTAACACGCTACATTATGTAATTAAATACTACTTTTAATGAGAATATCGAGATATAAAAGTTGCTTGTACCAACAGTCAATAACTTGAATGGATGTTTCTTTTTCAACGTGGATTTGTCTAAGTATGACTCGATGAAAACCAGAAACTCAAATAATTTATCAATCTGTTGGCATTGCTCTAAACCATTGTAACTCTATATACACTTGTTTGCACGACTATACATTGTTTTTGTTTACTCAAACAAAACAAAATGGAAATCACTAATTTACATAATTTGCTTGTCTTTTCCTTTGTTTGACCCACATCCAACGGTCGGTTGGCCTATTATCCGTGAAATCAATAAATACTAATATCGATTGACTACGGATAATAAACAGGAATACAGTTACGTAAAAAAAAAAACGTCATCTATTGAATTAATAATTTTAGTCAGACTACTAAAGACCACATAAATGGCATTTCTACCCTAGGGCGGCAGAGACCTCCGACAAACCCTCAATCAATTCTCAACAGATTACCATCAGAGAAAAATAAATGTATATTTTGTTTACATTCGGGTTGTAAACTAATAAATAATACTTGACAGATGATCTAGAAAAACTGTTTCATTACAAATATTTTTTCAGGATAATATTGAAATCGCTAAGAAAATATCTACAACTAATATTGAGGTGCATATAGGAATAATCTGTAATCATTGTAAACATTAATCATGATTGTTATCCTTTTGATTTTGATTTTTGGTAGAAAAATGTTCACTCGCCTATATATTGTAATTGCGAATTGCCAATTGTACGTGCGAGTAAAACTAATAAAAAGTAATTAATGATGAAAGAGATGAAATTGCTCTCGAAATCCAATAATATGGCAAGCACAATGTACACGCGAACACTGGAGGTGTGGCTCGTAAGAGAATAATCGAAGTCCTTCAGGAAATCGGGACGATGGAAGCGTGTTAACGTAATTTTATTAATATTTAATATTCGAAGTTCTGAAGATAAGTCTTCGCAAATGACAATGGGACCGATCTAACGCACAATCTAATACCTAGATAGGAAAAATAACGTATTATATATACTGCATGTTACGTAGCTACTATTTTTTTAGTTACGTTTTGGTAATATTACATTATGTATAAGTAATTTTCGCAAACAATGCATTTACATTTTGTGAAATTACTAAATAATAATGGCAATATTATAGTATTTTAATATCATAACTGATTGGAGAAATAATTCTTACAGCGAATTATAAGAAAGCATGAATACGATTTATATATAAATATACCATTGACAAGACGAGAATGCATATAATTATTGTTAGATTATAATATAAATCCCAATGACAGACACCGAAATAACAACTTTAAGATCATCATTAATAATTATTATTAATTCATCGAGTCCGTTTACTCAAAGGATAATGGAGTTCAAATTGATTTTCATCATTTACATATAGTATCAATGTCTCGAAAGTTTTATCGTCTCAGTTAAATATAAATGGTGATCTCAAAAAATGATTGTAACGTTTTTGTAATTAATTACTTTTTAGTTCGATAAACTATTTAATACGTTTATTTTATTTAATATAGTTTTGGTGTCGAATAAATAATTTATTTCAATTTTTAAAGTAAATTGACCAACATGAATCATATAATACTCATATAATAGAGCTTATAACTTAAATAAACGTTTCTTTTTTTTTGTATTCTTTATTTGATTATTATTATTATTGTTAATATTATTTTTATTATTATCATACGTGGTATTTTACCACGGTTTTTTAGTTCTGAATTTGTTTTTAATTTTACCGACGTTAAACAAATAACAAACAAAAGATTTTCCTTTGTCACCCGCACTTGTTATGCTAAGAAGTATTAAATTTCTCATTCGACGTAATTGGTCGGGTCATCGCGAATTACGATTTGAATAAGTGCTGTATTGACCTGTAGTCATAAACAGCATCTGAACGCAGATCCGATCGCATCGGATAATTAATAATTACACGTCTGCATCCGACAAACGAGAATTTTAAGACCAACGACATAAATAGATAAAACGAAATATTTAATGAAATATGTTTGCATCGATGGCACGTCACGGGTTCGTTCTATCTTTATTTTTTTAACGGTTAGATATTAATGGCGATCACAATCATAACGCGATAGAAAACGCACAACGATTGCGCTATCGTATGAAGATTGTTTTTCACGTGGTACGCTGAGAAAACGTAATTTTTTAACTATATATTTTCGTTTGTTATCGAAATAATAAAGTATCACGTATGCATTTTATATAGAAAAAATAATAATCGACAAAGCAATAAATCTAGTATTCTTACATCTATATATACTATAGGTTCGTGTTTCCCAACTGATATTCCGCGGAACCTAAGGGTTCCGTGAGCTTGAGCGAAGGGTTCCGTGAGAAATTTGGGAAAATATAAATTAATTAGCAATATTTTGATTTTAACATAGAACTGGAATTGAAACATTTCCCGATGTGTGGTGCGTAGTTTGTAGCTTTTCGGCGTATACAAAGACTAAGAAGTTTCAAAATCAACAGAACGCGGCTCCGGACTTACGAATCCAACTTTCAGGAATAACTCCAAATTTAAAAACAGTTATGAAAAGATTCCAATCTTCTCATTGAATTTATCTTAGAGGTAATGAAAGATAAATATTAAATTTTAAGCTTTGATATGTACATTTATAATATTATAATAGTAATAAACAAAATAAAATGTTAAGGCCGTCTTGTTTTTTTTTATATTAATAACACTCTTGTGCTGAAAGTGTCCGGTAACCCACTCATTTAAGTATATAAAACATATGTCTGTGTTAATATTATAGAAAAAATATTTGGGTTCCACAAAACGTTCAATCTCCTGCTAAGGTTCCGCGGGTAAAAGAAGTTGGGAAACACTGCTATAGGTATCTATACTCACTATGAACACTTTTTGCATAGATACTTACATGAATTTAAATAATTTACGTACTTCCAAGCTATGGACTTTTAAAAATTATTAAATTATTAAAGCTAATATTTGCATTATCAAAAGTTAGCTAGTAGGTTTATATTTAACATTAGTAACGACGAAGATGGAACACTCGACGCTTTACTTTTTTTGAGTGTGGGCATTATAAATTAGTAGGTACCTACCATGTCAATAATTCGTATTCTATATGGGACAAATGGACGTCAAAAAAAAATATATATATATATATATATATATATATATTTATAAGTTATAAAACCATTGATATTTTATGTTTATAATATAACTAATGGTTATAAATTATACATTTATAACATTTACATATTATAATAAATATAAATAACTTATTTATTTTATTTACTGATTTATATATTTTTTTTTGTCCCCACGTCCAAACGGCCATGTCCAAACGGCTACGTCCATTTGTCCTAGATCGATGGTCTAAGGCAGGGATTATCAAACTTTTATAAACACTGTACCTCTTTCTATCGATAAACTTATTATGTACCCCTTTTTAGTTAGTAAACTAAAATATGTATAAAAAATTTAAAGACTTACACACATAATGCAAAATAAAAAATAAAAATACCACCACTATGGTTATTTATACTGATTATATGTACAAACAATACGGCTTATAGTGGAGGGGATATGATCTATTCCCCCAATAGCCACGGCACTAAAATAGTTTAGTAAAAAATGCTGCAACCGACAGTATATAATTTTATAATGATAACTAACAAAAACATCTATTACATTTTATTAAATTGGTTTATTAATTATAACACTTGGATGTTTACCACCTTAATTAATTTAATAATAAATTGATAAAATTAAAAGAATAATAATAATGAAATACAAATAGGTATTTTTGTAAAACGAGAATAGTCCTATAAAAAGTTTATAGCATTGTTGACCGAGGACAAATCAAACAAATATTGGACAGTCCTGCCTAATGTAGTACGATTAGCAGCCTTAGCATAGCTTAATGTCATGCAAATATAATTTTAATATATTCGACTATGTACTAGGTATAACAGCAGACGCGTTTAATCAATGATGAATTAAACGGTTAGTTACGATATCGTTTTAAGCCTGAAATTCACAAATGTTAACTTGAATTTTGGAGTTTTTCCCACTGTTTAAATTTAAAATTTTGTAAGCCAGACTCGTACCCCTTAAAAAATGTCGACTACCCCCAAGGGGTAGGCGTACCACAGTTTGAGAACTACTGGTCTAAGGACTAAAAATATTATTTATCCATATAACTGTCTACGAGTTTATAATCTCTCCTGAGTTGTAACTCTTGCTAAAAACAAATCATGTTTACCATGGCCACCGAACTATATTAAAATGGGTTGACCGTCGACGCACAGACGGGGGAGGGGATATTTTGAGAAATGCCAAGAAAAGGGCATCGCGCATGCACTGCGATAGTCGTTCCATAAAGTTCTCTTTTATTAATATTATAACTGAAGTCCGGATTTGTATGCGAAAAAAATGTTTTTATGATGTGCTAAAAATGCATTACAAATATATTACAATTATTATAAAATAATAATAATTAATAAAATACCATCATTTAAAAATTACGGAATGAGTAATTATTAATGAAATATATAAATTCATAATTAACAAATAATAACCCGAAGTTACAAAATATAGTTTCAGATTTTTAAAATGGCAAAAGCTATGGAATTACGGTTGTCACATAACATAAACTTATACTAAGAAAAACATTTTAAGAGACACTATTAACACATATTTAAAACAACAAATCTTCAATGATTTCATTTTCATCACTTATTCCTCTGCTTAATATTTCACAAATTGTTCTAATTAGAAAAACCCCTAGATCTTTGGATAATATTTGGAATAGTTTAGCTCTCCCATAAGCGTTCCAAGCCCCCAAAAATTATTGGCAAATGCCAAATTTTAAAAACACTGTATATTTGAAGACATATTTTTAAACAAAAATATATATAATGTTTAAGAAAAATAATTTTTTTTTATTATAGGTAATTTTTATATTATACTTATATATGTTATGGGTAAAAGTCGAAATCGGGTAAGCCTCAGAAGTGCCTGGGCAAAATAGCATATTTCGGCTTTTGCCCGGGCAAACCGACGTAGTTATGACCAATCCCATTTGGGCAAAACCGTAGGTGTCTTAAATACGTTAATGTTAAATAAAGACAGGGAAAGATCAGGGGAAGGCTTTGAAGGTGGTGGCAAAAACTCTTGGAAAGTCATAAAGCCAAGAAGAAGAATATTAAATACAAATAATGCTTTTATGTTATATCTACTCATTATTTTATACAACATTGTACTGTAGTTCATATTTTATTATTAGCTTATATTAGTGTGTATTTAGTAATGGCTATGAAATGGAGGTTTTAAATGAAAATGAAATTGAAGTTCTAAATGAAAACCATTCTGAATAAAAACAATATTTTAAAAAAAGGAAGGGAAAAAGTTTCTGATAAACTAGTGGTGCAAGCGAAAAAAATGAAATAAATGAATAAAAATAAATTTCCACATCTAACATTCGACGATGGATTCTATTGAATAGGAACCGAAAATTGAATTTAGTCATCACTATAAGTCAAAAACCAGATATTTCAATGCAAGGAACAATTAATTATTAGCAATGATGTACTGAATATTGAAATATCATTGAGACCTGCTATTATTAAAATCCATTAATTGGAGGACGATTCATTTTTTATTTTTGCAAAACTAAGTGCACCACGGGAAGATGCAAATGTCAACTACAAAATATTCTGTGTAGTATCAAATGCCATGATTCCAATATATGCCAATATATGTAGCAACAAATAAATAAAAATATATTTTTATCGTATTTTTATAATTAAATGCATTAAATGTTTAATTCTTTAAACCAGGGTTGAAACGTTTAATACGGTATAGTATAAAACACGTATTATAAGTACGTATAAAATGTATAAAACATATAGTATAGAACACAAAATTATATACGTTATATACTGTATAAAAATTCATTTATAATATTTAAAGTTCAAATTAAACTTATTAAACTAACAATAAAATAAGGAAACATACATTATAAATAGACAATTGTGGTGCTATTATATATTAATAATTATCAGTATCTTATCGCAGACATATTTATAGTAAATCCATTGTACTTGGAACTTGTGATATTTATAACATTTTCAATATTTTTATTTTTGTTGTCATTCGATTGAACACAAAAAATTAAAATAGGTTTCTGCCTTCTGGTATAGTATATTATTTATATTTTATTATTACATTTCATTAGTCTGTGTCTTGTTATCGTCGCGTTCGCACGTTATTGTGTTATACACAAACACAATTTTGAATATAATTCAATATAATTTTATTATTTTGTAAGTAATTTAAAAATTCAAATAAACAAATATGACTGTTCGTCTAACACATAGTGGATGGGATGTTAATTATATATGGCACAAAGAAGAAGCAAAAGGTAAAAAACGTTAATTAGTGTATATAATAATTACTTAAAAAATAAAATAATACAAAATCTAATATATATATATATATATATTATTAATTCATAGGTAAACAATTAGCAAAATATTTACTTTGTTCAAAAATATTGTCCAATACGAGTAAATCACGTTTATTGATGCACCGTAATACTTGCAATACTTCAAAATTATTCAAAATAGTTACAACAGGAATTAAAAAATCTACTCATTCTACTGCTACTAAAATTATCCGTAATGAAGAACCGCCAGTATTAAAAATAATGGGTAGAGCATCTTTTCCTATCTTACCAGTAGCGTCAAGTTCAACATCTGAAACTCAAACTCAAGGTAAACGTAAACATATAAATATATTTGAATCGGATTCAGAACCAGATGATCCATTTAATAATGCAAATTCATCTACTACTATGCCTAATTTAAGTTTAAATACATCCACTGTATGCTTATCGATTCCATTAGAAGCTGACAATGATGTTCAACTCGCAAGTTCTTCACGTGAAAAACAATTAGAAATGTCTAATTCTAATGATACTATGATACTTACTCCTGAAAGTTTTACCTCAAAAAATTCTGATACATTCGTTACACTAAAAAATAAAAATAAACAGCAGGATACTATTCAACGTTACCATGATAAAATAACAAATGCTGAAATTGATTTAGTTAATTTTAAATTGGGAAAATTGTTTTTTGGATGCAATATTCCATTTTCTGTAGTCGAATCGGTACATTTAAAGATTTTTGCCAATCATTAAGACTCGCATATAATCCACCATCACGAACTACCCTATCAACTCGCGTTTAAATGAAGTACACGATAGTTTTTGTGCAGCTATAAAGTTTCATTCAAATTCAGCTCTTCTAATAAATAGTTGGAAAAATGAGGCAGCTAATATAAAAAAATGTTGCTTGTTTACTGCATAGTTCTAATGGCGAAGCACTTTTCTTAGAGTCTTTTGATTTAACCGGTATTAAAGAAACTGCAATAGGAATTTCTAATATAGTGTACAAAAGTATATCTTTAGCTTTAGAAAAACACAGCACTTATATTTACACAGTAATTAGTGATAATGCGGCAAATATGATAAAAATGAGTAAACTTTATGAGTATAAAATTTAATAGGAAAAGACTTATTTTTTATGTATACAAATAGTCCATACTATTAACTTGGCAACTGCAAATTTTACTTAAGAATATGAATATAAAAATATATTATATTGATATATTCTGTCTGTAGCAATATTTTTTATTATTTTCTTTTTTAGATAGGTATCGATTCAAAAGAGTGGAAAAAGAAAACAGCAAACAAAAAGATATTTTTAATTTTTTAAGAGTGAATTTTAAAATCAAAACATATTATACGTTTTAGTCATTTTATACGTTTTATACGTGGTGTATTATACGTGTAACGTATTAAACGTTTTATACGCGTATATTATCAACCCTGCTTTAAACTAGCATTGTACAAGTACTTGATATCATTATATTTTCATTATTATTTAAGGATATTCAATTATATTTGTACAATAATATTTATTTTATAATCATTTGTATTTAATACAAACATAGGTGATTGGTGTCACAGCTAGGTTTGCCCGGACAAAAGCTGAAATATACCATTTTTCCCAAGGAGTGTGGGCATTTCTGAGGATTGCCTTATTTCAAATTTTGTCCGTAACATGTATTTTGTATAATGTTAAGAATTGTACATAACATATTATTAAAAATATAAAACTTAAAATATAGATATTATTATTAATTACGACGTATATGAACGATTACAAATTAAGAGGGTGTGGGGGCAAAGCCCCACACCTCTTAGATATATATAAAAAATATAATTCCTCCCATTATTTACAATAGATATCCGCTTAAGATTTAGATTACGTAGGTTTCAATGAACATCAGTCGTATTCAAATAGAATATAGAATAAAATACGATGTTAGTTCATGGCTGAAACGATTTCATGCGGTTCGTGATCAACCGCATGGGTTTAAGTTTGAGCGACCTTGGATTTATGAATCATGATGTGCACTCGTACATCATACACAGTATATCGCTACAGGATAGGGCGAAAAGAGAACACGTAAGCACATGCATTTGATTACGGTATCGGTATAATTATTTCGAAAGTTGGACAAAAGCGAACTGCAGTAGAGATGGTGCGGCGGCGTGCAGATGAGAGAGAGAAAACAAATTATGTGCGATCAAGCCGGTCGGAGGTGAAATAATAAATCAATAAATTCGAGGTGTCTCGCAGACGAATTGTGCGAAATACTATTATATCAATAATTAATAATAGGATAATGATAATCGGACAGAAAACACAGCGATACACGTCCAATACAACCTGTTGACGTCAAGCGTTTGATCGTGGAATAAAATTTATCGTTCGCAACTATACAACTACGGGCAATGAGACTACTATAATTATACTGTTACGATAAAATATTAAGTGTATTTACGATAAAAGTGAATATTAATCATTAAATTATGAAAAAAGAGACGTGTGGTAGTTTTCCTAGGGCTCCTCATCAAATTTGTAAATATATTCCAGGTGTTAATAATAATCAGATAATGAACGCCGTGGGATAAACTATGAATCAATCGCGAACATAATAAGACACATAAATCATCCAAGCATAAAACTATGAGAATAGACAGTGATTTCTAAGTAATCTTTGGGAATAGTACACACTTGAGTTGTTGTCCATATTAAAACTGCCCAATTCGCTTCGGAAACAATGATATATAATTTGTCAATGATTTAAAACGTTCAAAAAATAACTTTATAGACGCAACTCACGGTATAATGTAAGTGGATTTTGATCCATTTGATACTCGCCTTTTGTGTGCATTTAATTTTAAAGAATAAAATATTAATATAATTAATGCGCGTTAGATCTATCGCGAAGATTAATTTATTATTTATTATAAACAAGTCAAGTCACGCCTACTTGTATTTTTATATACAATCGCAGACGTCACATTTTTTTCCCTGGTCATTTAATACGGAATATTGATGTCAATATCATGTACGTATTTAATAATGATTACCGATCCAGGTGTAGTTAATTTTGAATTATATAAATTAGATTAAAAAATACAAAGCATTCGAATCTCTAGTGGACTTCTAACACTGATACAGTTTCGTAGATTCCATGTTCCGATTACGTAGATACGTAGAGATTTCAGCATCATATAATTTTAAATAAAATATTGTTTGAAAATTAATTATTCGTTAAGTTCAAACAGGTAAAAATGCAATAAAATGACCGGCACAATGCAGGCTACTGTGAACTCTCGCTTGACAAAAATTCATTTTTTCATTCTAAAACACGTTAAACAGGCATAATTTCACACTACACATTTAATCCCGTTTACAACAAAAGTTATTAATTCAAATTATAGTACACAACATGTTGAGCTCGTTAGATCGAATTTAATAATATATGCCATTACTTATAATAGTAGTAATAACAATAATTATAATAATGCGATGTTATTAAAACTAACTTTGGACGCGCTAGGCGAGTCAAAAACTCTACAAATGTAATGATGAATTTACATAAATAATTTTATTATTATTATTATTATTATTAAAATGCATATCTTGTATCGTTATTATCCCTTAAAATACAACATTTTTTTGTACTGAGTCGAATGATAATGATTAAAATGATGTTCTTAAAATGGAAAGTGAATTTAAATTATAGCATTAAATAATCGCCAATGGGGACGAATGGCGGAGTCCCAAACTGACAAAAAATTATAAGCCACAAATCAATTACTTGCATCGATTTCCAACAATTGATAGACCTCTTAGGACCATAGGGCTTTCATGCCGTAAATGATATCGATTCCAAGATTTTTAATTGACACGTACGAAACCCTTATTAGAAACGTTGAGAAATTTGGAGCCGAAGACAACACAGAGTATAAAATTTTTATTTCTGTAATATTATTTTATTTGGTTGGTTGATGAGTGAAGAAACCTTGTACCTGCCGATTAACTTTATTCGATCATCCCAATATAAAAATAAAAAATAAAATTAGTTCTTTGCTTCACCATAAAATAAATACTGCCCAAATCCAAGTTGAAACTTTTTTTTATTCTATTGATCTAATACATGCTACATTTTATAACGTTTAGTAACAAAACCGGTGCACTGTTATGCGATTATAGTTCGATTTTTAACTCGAGCATGCCTTTTATTAGCTATGATACGCAAACTCGAGGGTTCCAAAAATAATTTCTAGTCGTAGTTATCATACGCTAAAATCGTTACTGTATATAACTACCGTTACCATATAGAATGGGTCGAAAGTTAACACAATATTATCATCGGGTCTCGCGACAATGAACTCTTAGCAATGATGTAATAAACGGGTGATACCTTTAAAGGCGTTATGTTTCGCTGTAAATGTTTTTTATGAATTAACAATGTGTTAATATACTCTGAAAACGATTAATGAAAAAAATTAATATGTTTTTTTGAAACCGTTGCTAGTACCGTCGTGTGAATGATTTCGAAAACTCATTAAAGTTTTTGTTCAAAACGTTTAGGACCAAAAAACTTTTCAACTGTCGAACACACCTGAACCATAACTCGGACAAACTAACTGCTTCTCGAGCGCTGATTCCACGAGTTGTTTTTAGGGTGTTTAGTATTATCATGATGATTATAATTTTTATTTCGTTAAGATTTTTTTTTCTTTTACACAATGCCGACGATGCGTTTTCCGAAAAGTTTTTTGACACTTAAATCCGGCACTAGCTTCGGGCCATGGAATTTTTCTCAATATATAATATTACATATATATTGTACAGTCACCCCTATAAGTCGGGCTTGGATTTCAACCACTAATAATGCGATATTGCCTCATTTTTCATTCGAGAAATTGAACATCTATAAATATAGCATGCCGCCACGTATGTATGCGACGAAAGACGTGACTATACAGATATATTATACATACTTATAGCAGCAGATGCGAAACGTTTTAAAATAATGAATAGGTTTATTACAGCGTGAACCCTACATATATACAAACACATGCATTGATCTCGAATTATATATAATATAAATACATATACATAAATGCGTGTATGTGCGTGCGTGTGTGTGTGTATGTGTGTGAGAGAGAGTAGTATTTGCAAGTAGTAATTCGCAGTACTTATGATATACGAGATACAGAGGTGTCATATTATATATATATATATATATATATATATATATATGCTGAATATTACTATAACGACGTGCAGTTCCTACGTATATTATTATAATCATTACAATATAAATGAAAATGTGTATATCTAGTGACATTTGTATTTATACAGAAGTATTCATTTATTGTTGTTATACATTTAGATGACTCCAAAATATGCAAGTAATTCATATAATAAATATTTAAGTAGTAATTGTTGTGGATAAACGAGAACAAATAGAAAGAATTTGAGTATAGAAGAAATGTATTTAAACAAATCGTTGATAGCCTAATTATCGTTATCTGTAAGTTTTTTCAGCATATCATTTCAAATTAAGATCACTCAAATAAAAATTTGAATGATTTTTTTTTTAGAGTTTACTGGAGCAAAGTTGAATTCCATGATCCCATTCACTACGTACACACGTAGTTTTGATATAACATAGAACGGGAGCAACGAAATTATACCTTTATACCTTTATATATAAATTTTGATTAATATTATCTAAGAGCTGCAGTGTTTATATTAATTCTAATACGGTTGCACGTATTTGTTTTTCCATTTATGTATATGCATCGAAATACTTCGGAGGAACATCTGTCGTAGTCAGATTACATATTTTATCGATCTCGCCGTCCTCACATTAGACGTGACTACATTATAAATTGTCGTCTATTATTGTTCTACATGCTGTGAGATATGTGCACAACGCGCATGCCATCATCACGGATTAAAATAGAGAAATAAAAAATATTTGGATACTTTTAAGGATAAGAGTGCGTATAGAACTTTGTGAAAATGACTGAGTCAAAGACGGCAATATCAGATAGTCGTTTTAATGTTTCTAAGCCCGTAGGTACTTTACACCTTTGTTGCTTCGCGTGGCCTTTGCTTTTACACCCCTAGCGTGTATTTTAAGTGTTTTCACAGGCATCAGACGAGAAACACTTAAAACGTTTTATGGCAAGCAGTTTGTTACTACCAAGAACCGGGTCGTTCAAAATGATAATAAAAACAAACGCGTTCTGGCCTTTAAAAATGTCGGAACAAAAGCACACTATCTACCTTCATGAATGTAAATAATTCACTCAAAATATTATTATAATTATATAATATCGTTATAATATTATACGATTATAATGATATAATGAAATATTTAATATCTATATTCAGTGCCGGATCTAGAGGGGGAACGGAAAGTGAGTATGCTTAACCCAGGCGCTTTTAGTATAAGGGTACTCTTAAGCTTATGAAAAATAAAAATAAAGTAATGAAAATACACCGTACATTCACCAGCGTAAGGACGCTGTATTTTATCAGCCCTGGGCGTCAAGTTTCTTAGATCCTCCACTGTCTAAAATATATAATATTGTTACAGATAAACGTGGAACGCAGAATAGCGCTTATAAGGTATTAGTTAGGTATTACCACGGTAATTACGAAGACCTATACCATTCGGTAGTAAGCGTCAAATGTATTAAATTTTATTTTTTTCATTAAGTTATATAAACGAAAGATTTCCATAAATACTTGGACTGACAATAACAGCTATTACGGGTATGAGCGGTTCTGAAAACGTCAAGTAAAAAAATCGGATTTTTGGAAACCACCGTAATTTCACGATATTTTATGTTTAATAATAGATATATTTTACAATATATTTTAATCAAATGGATCAGATGGAATGCACACTGGCGTAAATATATATTGCTAGCTTGGAATAAAGGCACGGTGAGATGTAAATAAATTTAAGAGGTAAGTATTATAAAATAAAATAAAAAATGGATTCCGATGATCGTCCGACATTTTGCAATGCCTGAAATATATGTGTTGCGATTGTAGTGATATGATCCTTGGGAAACGAGCTGCAATGGAACAGATAAGATAAAATACCGCCAAAAATAATGTAGACGGGTATTTATTAGGTTCGTGAAAGCTTAAAGATGATATTAATTTACAATAATATTATTTCGAAATGATGCCTAAACACATGTAGGGTAGCTTTCTCACCCCACCGGTGATGAAACGTCGAGTAATCGTTGAATATGAAAAACATGTAACCAATGTTACTAGCAGATCGTAAAACATTAAAATGTTAATATTTTTTATTAAACTGTTATGTGCTCATAACTTTTACTGTCGAGAAACGGCGTCTAACGAATCCACGCGAAGTTGTTATTAGCAACGTCATCAGAAATGTATTTTCAGCGCGACCTTGCGGTTTTCAAAGGAACGCTTACACTTAAATTGTTATTTTTTGACGTCCGGTTAGATTTGCTAAAAACCTTTCTAGACTTTAAAACGTTTGAATGACCAATTGATCGCAATGATCGGATTAATTCTTGTCGAATATTCACAACTCATATAGAATAACGACGACGTTGTCGTTATTAGTTATAATTAAAATAGTATTTACATAAAATGATTTTTAATGCCTATGTTCTTGGAAGTGATTTATAATCTTATAAAAAGACCTTATAATTTAAATTAGATTTGTTTTTTGTAAAAAGTATTCGTCGTAAATATATTATAACGTTCCCAAAAAAGTACCGAATTTTGAATATTGTTTACGTACCGTCGTTTTTCATTTGATGAAAATAAATATTTTCTCAGGCTTAGTTTGCGTCCCGTTTGAAAAACGTGGCCACTTGACGTGTATGAAAAAATCTGTGCAGTCTTCGCTTAGAGTTAAAAAAATTTTAAATTAAAACGATTAATTTGAGTATTCACTATCTGCGTATACTTTTATTTTGCAGTAATCTCGATTTTTAATCAAATAAATTGTTCTTACACCCGATAAATCTGTATTTCAGGACAAAACTTGACAGACAAACGAATGGTAACGAAAATTAAATTTAAAATAAACACGGACAAAAATTGTATTTTCACATCCAACACCACGGATATATTATACACACTTTCGTATATATGTTGATTATGTGTGTAAGTTAGAAATAAGTTTAGAATGGTATACTTCAGAGGCCACGATATTTTAGTTTGAAAAAGCAGTCAAAAACTATTCCGTATGTAGTCATAATTTAAATTTGCTTCATACCTAATTGATATTAATTTTTCAAATTATTTCAAACCATGACACATTTTTTAGATTTTAAGTAAAAATATTTTTAACAATATTATATGGTTAATAATATTTTAATGATTCTAAGCTGTAAAAAGGTATTTTAAATTATAAATTTTTCCAAATTTTAAATGGTTTTTTTTTTTTTTGCAAAGGTTAGAATATTTATACCATACGTAGACAATCATTAGAAATATAAACTGATCTACTCAGCCTTTTCACTCAGAATCTTTTTTCGAGAGCAGTAGTACATACGCTAGTTTAAGATATCAATATAGCAATATCATTCGCCTATCTTTATATCTCGTCCGACCGTAAAGTCTCGCCCTTTTAAAGATTTATTTTTCAGATGAAATATTAATATGAAACAACATATTGTCATTTTTTTCTAACAGTTCTGACTGAAACTTGAAATAATCTCAAAAATGGTTTGAACTTTATAACAATCTACCAATCATATTGAGGTATCTTCGTTAAATCATGGAAAAATAATAAATATCATTGATAAACTATAATTATTCCACAGAAAATAAAAGATATTTATTTTTAAAAATATAATCAGTTTTACCGGATTAATGATTTAAAATCAAATATATCGTTTAAACTCTTATGTTGTAAATGCTAATTTATGTTAATTATAATAAATGATGTAATTTGTAAAACAACTATACAACACGTATATATTATCGTTTATTTCTAGTGAAATATTAAAAATATTTAATCTGTATAATGACACACAATCAATATACAATTTTGCTCGTGGTATATGTTATCAGGTCACATTGTGAATTATAATAAAAAATAAATAAATCAAAAATTGTTGTATTTTGAATTATCAAGTTCTGTGATAGCAGTCAACCGGTGCGCACGCGTTCTGTCTGTGTGCCTCTAATGTGTTTACTGTTCTTACCTACCTCAAATTTCACGAATTTGCTTACAGGTTGTAATGTTATTCAACTTTCTTCTGTTTTGTATGTTTTTTTAAGTTTATCTTATTCACTTGCTTCGTTACAAGTATACAACACAAAATAAATATTTCGCAAACCGCCTGGTGCGTGTATACACGTAATACCGTATACGTCGTTTCTTATCAAGTGCTACCGCGGCGACCTTGTTGTTATTGTAATTATTATTATATTAATAAATACGCTATTGCTGTGCAGTGCTACGACACTATCGTAATTAAACTAATCACAGTTCTATCTGAAAATGGAAAATTATAATAATAAACCTGCTACCTCGTCCATAAACGTAAATAAAAATATTGTATCACATTCAAAAAAAAATACAAACAAAACTATCAGTTCTTCAGATGCCGAGTGGAAAACTCAGCAAAAACCAAAAAGAATACTCTCGGGCTCTTCAGTTTCTAATAATCCTACATCACCCAAAGTCCAACAAATACGTAAAAAATTATTTTCTACAACAAATCGATATGAAGTTCTCTCTCAAAATGTTAATACAGATGAAAACTTGGACAATCTTATCGTTTTAGAACCGCCGATTATTCCGGATACAATAAAACCACCTCCTAATTCTAACAATAACAATTCTGTCACTAACAACTCGCTTTTAATACTACAATTCAATGCAAATGGACTAAAAAATCATGCCCTTGAACTAGAAACTGTTTTAAATAAAAAGTGCATTGATATTGCTCTCATAAGAGAAACTCACTTCACTAAATATTCTTATATTCATATCCATGGGTATACTTTAATAAAAACTAACCATCCAGATAACACCACGCATGGTGGCGTTGCTATATTTGTAAAATCCACACTTGCTTTTCATTCTTTACCAAACTTTTGTCAAGATTTTCTTCAATCCTATGCTATCAGTCTTATTGTAAATACTACTTCACTCACTGTTGCAGCAATATACTTTCCTCTAAAACACACAATTCACGGAGTACTTTAACACAATTAAAAATGACTTTATCATAGGCGGCGACTATAATGCTAAACATCAGTCATGGGGTTGCCGTGTGAATAATCCGCGTGGTCTTACATTATATAATTTCATTAATACTAAAGAATTTAAAGTATTAGCTCCACCAGGACCAACGTATTGGCCATCCTCCTCCTCAAAAAATCCAGATATATTAGATATCTTTGTGTCCAAAATCCCAAATAATTTATATCACACCACTAAAAATATCCTTGATTTGAATTAGATCACTCCTCTGTACTTCTAACCCTTAATACGACTCCAACTAAAAAAGAAACACCACAACTTTTTAATAAATTTACAAATCACCATCAATTTTACGACATTATAAATGCAGAAATGCAATTAAATATTAAATTAAAAACACCCAAAGACATAGTTTAGCGGTAAATAATCTAACTAATATCATTCAAAGAGAAGTTTGGTCTTTAAGTTTTTAAGAAAGTATTTACTTTCCTTCCTATTCTAAACTCGCTTCCGGTGTACATACGTACTAAAATTTCTGAAAAGCGGAAAGCCAGAGCCCTTTTTCAACGCACTCGTCTTCCTTCCCACCGTCAAAATTATAACCATTTATACAATTTCTAATTTTTCCAAGAAAAAAATTCTTGTTAAATTTAAATCTAAAACCTTGCAAAACCATCTATCTAATCTTTCTCCAAAGGAAGGTAGCCTCTGGAGAGCAACAAAACAAATATTACATTACAAAGCACCAAATCTCCCAATCAAAAATCTGATGACAGTTTAGCGTGCTCGGACTCTGAAAAGGCTGATTTTTTTAAGCTTCATCTACCTGGCATATTTCAGCTACACTCTAATATAAGTGATGATGTTCATTTAAATACGGTTGAAGAGTTTCTTAATTCTCCACTTCCCGTCTTTTCCAGTCAAACCATTCACACCAAACGATATCAAATATACCATACAAAAAAGCTCTCTGAATAAATCACCTGTCTTCGATCTTATAACCATTGAAGTAACCAGAAGTCTCCCAAAAATAGCCATCGTCCATATCTCACACATATACAATGCAATTCTTAGACTTGCGTATTTTCTACTACTATGGAAATTTTCAACTATTATATTAGTCCCTAAACCAAATAAGCCTCCTGATCTACCATTATCCTATCGTCCAATTAGCCTCTTACCATTCTTTACTAAAATACTAGAAAGATTAATTCTAAAACGTATACTACCCATTATTATTGAAAATAACGTACTGTCTGATACCCAATTCGGGTTTCGTGCTTCTCATTCGACTATACACAAAGTGCACAGATTAGTTGACGCTATTTCCTATACACTGGAATACAAATTATATTGTACGTGTGTGTTTTTAGACATCTCTCAAGCATTTGACAGAGTTTGGCATGATGGCCTACTGTATAAGCTTAAAAGATTCCTTCCACCTGCTTACTATCTAATTATAAAATCGTATCTCATAGAACGTCATTTTCAAATTGGCTACGGTTCTGCTTTCTCCGATATAGCAGTTATAAAAGCAAGTATTCCACAAGGTAGCATATTATTCCTTATTCTATATAACATTTATGTTTCAGACAAACCAACCACTCATTATACGTCAGTAGCCGATTATGCATATGACAAAGCGATAATTGCCATCAACAACGATCCCCACTGCTTCTTCAAATCTACAAAATTATCTTGCCTCCATGGAAAACTGGTTTACCATAAGGCATTTCAGAGTTAATCAAAGTAAATCTATCCACACTACTTTCACCCTCAGACAGGCTCCGTGTCTAAATGTTTCTTTATATGGTACACCCATTCCTAACTCTCCTACTGTTAAATATCTTGGTCTAATACTTGATCAAAGACTTACTGGGGCCCACCATATAAGAACCAAAAGACTAGCTCTAAATAATCGCCTTCGCATGCTAAAAACGGTATTATGCAATAATAAATACACCTCTACGTGCACCAAACTTCTTGTTGAGTGGAATCGGTTTATAAGTAGATACAGACACATTTAGGTTAAATTAATAAACAATTTAATATCGTGAGTAATAAAATGATACACAACGCACTTCGTACAACGGAAACCGGTCGCATGTCTCGACAGACTGCCTCCGTATAGCTGTGTTATAATATTTGTATATATGCCACACTCGACATAGAGAATGTGTCATCTCAACATTAATTGCTGACTATACTAATGTATATATATACTTAAAACTACAGTATGAATATAAACTAATACATACTAAATATACTGGGTGTATTGTTTAATTTCAACACTTCTTATATATAAAAGTCTACTCACACCAATGTGGACGTATGGTCTGCAGTTATGGGGTAATGCAAAAAAAAGAAAACTAACGTTAACAAAATTCAAGCATTCCAAAACATTGCCCTAAAGAAACTAACAAATGCACCTCCTTACCTCTCAAATTTTTCTCTTCATTCAGACCTAAAATTAAAAACAATAGCAGAGGAATCCAAATGTTTCTATAAAAGATTCTACAACCACCAAAGCACTGATTCGAATCCACTTATCAAAAAATTGGCCCTCCGCTACCATACCAGGTAATCCCCCAGAACGCCTAAAGCGCAAGTGATGTCGTGATTTGTTATACTAAAAAAAAAAAAAAAAATATATAAGTAAATAATTAAATAACCATAGAAAGTGTCATCAGTGGGTGACTCCTTTTATCAAATTATTTTCTTGTGTATATAACTTTTAGCATACATTCTTATCGTATTAATGATACAGATTGTATATTACTTGTAAAAATAAAAAAATAAAAAATAAAATAAAATATTATCAATTATGTAATGTTAGTAAAAATATTAGATGTTTATTATGAAATAATTATAAATTCTGTATACTTAAAAATAAAATATCGGTAAATTTAATTAAATTAAAATTGAAATATTCATAAATTATAGAAATATTTTTTTTTATGCCACATAAAACTACTATTTCATTTTTGGTTATTAAAATTAATATAAGTTATCACAACCAATTTAAACTAGTTCTTTGAATGTATTTCCAATCTATATTTATTATATAATATAATGTTTAAAGCTGATTTCGAAATTTTTAAATAATTGATAAATAAGTTGTAAGCCTACACATAATCATTCTTAGTTAAAGATTTTGGATAGCTATTGTCTCCAGATTCTAAAAACATTCGAATCAGCAATGAAATAATTGTGGTATATTATTTACTGATTTTATGTCCCTAGCGTCAAAAATACGAGTACAAAACACTCTATGTTATGAAGATAAAAACGCTTGGAAATAATGTTCACAACCAATGTTTAAGAAAACAAAAATAATTTTTTGTACATATGTCGACTAACAACAATATTCTAGAATAAGGATCGACAACCTTTTCATAAAAAAGAACCATTTTTTTTCCAAAAAGTCACCAACCCATGATGCTCAGAGTTTGAATTTTTTTTTTTTTTAGTCATTATTATTATTTTTATTTACAAAGAAAAAAAATTTCAATGTTGAGGTGTCCCCTAATGAGCCACGTATTGCCCACCCCTGTTCAAGAAGATTCTAGACTAATTCGACTGAAAAAAACTAACGTATATATATATATTATCGTGAATAGGATTTATAACGACTATAGATAGAAATAGTTTAATCGTTCGCGAAACTATTCATTAAGTTATGTACAGTCAACCAACATCGCATCCGGTATTTGCCGATGGACGTTACAATACATTGTTATATTATTTGACGCCGACGAAAACGTTTCGCCCGCCACAGCAGCGAAAATACACTCTCCGGTCGTCTTGAATTTAATTATAAATCCGTATAATACTATCCGCCAGTTTAATGGAATTCCTGGCGACGCGCGACGAAGGCCCAAACATTCCAGTCCAACTCAGGACTATGGATAATGTAATAGCCGCTTAATCACCACGCACACTCTTAACCGTAACATTTTATGATAAATACAATTGGCCTTGATACCGGTATAAATTGTATATCGTGAAATTCCTAACTGTTAACATTTTGAACCGAGTACATTTATCTAATGGACATTTTGAAATGTTAAGCACATATAATGGATAGTACAATTCTTAAAAAATGATAATCAATATTGATATACAAATATTGTATGTAATAATTTGTAGTTTTAATATTATTGTAGGTTTTTTTTTTGATAAAAATATGAGATCTTTCTACATGAGTCGAATGTGTAATAAAGCGTAATCGTTTCTTCATTTTATGTTATTTTATTACAATTGAAACATAGTTTTTAAATTATCAAAAACAGCCAAAATCGAAACAATTGTTTCTATTGTTTTTAACGACCGAAGATATTTAAAGCGAAGTTTGGCAAAGAAAATCAAGCGAGATAGAAAAAATCCGGCTTTTTGGAAGCCATTAAATGCCTAACGCAGTCCACGGGTATACGATATCCACGTTTGTGCATTTAATGAAAAATATTAATTAAATTAAAAAAAAAGGCAAACATTATGTTGTGCCCATGCGTAATAACGGTGCAATTCTAATATTTCGTCCAGGCTTCACCATTAGGTAACGCAATCGTTTTTCTCGTGTTTTCATTGAGGTAGTTAATCATCGTGCACCGAAAATAGTACACGGCAGTAGATTGTATTATTTTTATGAAAAACATATTACAGTAAAGGTAAATCCTCCTTATAACGGATTCCCGAAAAAGGAAACTTAAAATGACGATTTCGTACTTGGATGAACCACTAAAGTTTTCAATTCTGACTTATTGGAATTGATAACAAAAGTTCCAGATTGTGCCACCCTTAGTTATAAAATATTAAAAAATATTAGAAATTATTTTTCAAAATGATAAGTGTGCGTAAGCTAATAAGTAGAATAAGTAGAATAAAGTAATAAGTAATAAGTAGAAGGTAATTTTGGTTTAAGACTTTAATAAATAAAGTGATAATATTTTCATATATTTATAATTTCACACATTTCTTTTTTCTTTTAAAGGCCCAATTAAATGTTAAAATTAGTCTACCTATAACTTAGCACACGCGAAAAAACAAACTGAAATTATGCCCATGGGCCCTACAAGTGCCCTACATATCCGATATAATATTTCATATTTGTACGTACGTGGGTTATTGGCGGCTGTGAATACCTACATATTTTATACACTTACGTTGATGCCGTATTACAGGGTCCAAATGTTTTTCGACAATACTGATGTAAGTACTTACCTGCAACAAACATAAAAAATTTTTTTTATAATTCATAGTTTTATGATCATTAAAATCAAAATTCGTTCGTGTTATGTATTTAAATGTATGGCCACAAGTCAATAAAAGATTTTAAAACTAAATGTAAAAAGTAGACATTGCAGACATTCGAATAAGTACTATTCGGTATCTATTTGGTATGTATATATTTAAATTAAATTAATAAAATTTCAAATTTGTCAACATTACCTTTGGACTAAACCTATTCTAAATCTTAGAGTTGGAATGTGAATAATTGTATTTGTAGAATTAAAAATAGCAAGAAAGATATAGTATGTTAAAATATACTATATAGTCTATTTACAATGTAAACCTTTCAGGTTTATGATGGTTTAAAGCTAATGTGAGACGGCAGTCTTTCAATGGCAACAGGTGACAGTGTAATTTTTTTGTTTTTGTTTCTGAGACCGATTTTCTTTTTCGAGCTTGCACATAATATTTAAATATAGATGTATTCCATAGTAATTTATGTTAGACACTTAGTTCTTAATGTAAGTAAACAAACCCACCATAATAGTTTCTGTAACCGATCATACATGTATATATAAATACTAGCTAAATTACCCGGCTTCGCCCGTGTGTAATTTATAAATGAAATTCTTAAATCAACACACATTGTTGTGTTTTAAAGATTAAAAACGTATCTATATAATTGAGCTAGTCGTGGTATAAAAATAAAGTGATCGATGTTTTTTATATAACCATTATAATATTAAAACCATTATATTACTCGTAATTTTTAGTTTTTAATTTAGGTCATGGATTATATACGACATTATGCGTAGATAATTGTAACTGAAATGACGAAGAAAATGAAATTATGAATAAAAGATCACTCGTAGGAGTGATGAAAAATAAATTTATATTTATAACCTTATGAAAAATAAAAAACGTTAAATTATTTAAATTACATGCTAAAAACCTTAACCTTTAAATCAAATCCCTTTCTACTACTGTTCAGACAAAAAAATAAAAAAACCGGGTGATGTAGTGATGCTTAGAAAGGTATATGGAACATTTCTGTGAAAAAAAAAATTGGAAAAATGTTAAATAATGTCGTCAAAAAATCGAAGTATAACAAAGGCCTGATATTTTATGCATATAAGGATAAAACATGGTGTGTAAAATAATTTGAAATAAAACGTAGAAAGTAATAATGGCAAAATGTTCATAATTAAATATAATTTGCAATGTATTTACTTTTTTTTTTTTTTTTTTATTGGAGTAATGTTTATTTTTTCGGTTCCGTGGCTTGAATTTAATTTTTACAAAATTAATGAACGCATTATATTAGCAATATATATATATATATATATATATTAGGGTGGTTCTTATTTATAAGGTCAAAATATTTTCTTTAATTTTCTCAAGTCAGGCCCCTATATTATTTGATATCATATAAAAATAATTTATGTTAATTTTGGTGATGATAACTCACCCCCTTCCTGTGCCTCAAGAGGATTGAAAATGTCCAAATAGGGTAATTTTACAGTTTACTGTATTTTACTCTAAAAAAGTTACAGTTATGAAAAAATTACAAATGAGCTTTATTAAAAAACATATAATTTTCTATAAGTGACCATATTACAACATTTTACCAAAATCTATTGTTTTCTCTGAAAATAAAGAAAAACTAAATAATTTAATTAATAAGGAAAAATGTTGGTAATACGGTGTTTAAAAATATATTTTGAACGGTTGAAGATACGATCAAACGTTTATTATTATACTTAAAATAATGTGAAATTTCCGTTATCGTTATCGAAAGTAGTTAAAACTCAGATTGCAATAAAATAAAATTTAATAAAAGTTATGAATTATACAGATTACGATACAATTTACGATCAGACCCAAGTACATGGAAAGGCATAGAAGAATATAAACAAGCTAAAGAAGTTATATCGTCATTAAAAATTGTTAACGATGCAGCAGAAAGAGTTGTTAAGTTGATGGAGGAATATAATCAAAAATTTTCCAAAAATAAAGAACAAAAACAATTTACTTTACAAATAAATATAAAGAATCAATCGAATCTTCAATCAGAAATACCTAATAATTTAATATATTTTTCAGGTTGTTCAACAACAACAATCTTCAAGAATATCACAAAACATGTTCAGACTGCAGTCGTGAAGTTTAAAAAAAAAAAAAATGAATATTAATTTTATTAATTATAATTTATATAATATTCTTGTAATTAACCTGAAAAATTTAATTGTAGCAACAAAATTGTTGGTTTGATAATATTTTTACTCATAATATAATTTGTGAAAAATTCAATTTTATTTAATTAGTGTATCAAAAATTGTTTTCATTACTTCAACCGTTCATAAAATATATTTAAAAAACCGTATTTCCAATATTTTTGCCTATTAATTAAATTAATTAATTTTTCTTTATTTAAAGAGAAAACATTACATTTTGGTAAAATATTTTCATATGGTCACTTATAGAAAATTACAATTTCTCTAATAAATCTCTATTTTAATTTTAATATAACTGTAACTGTTTTAGAGTAAAATACGGAAACTCGTAAAAATATCCTATTTAGCCATTTTCAACCCTCTTGAGGTACGGGAAGGGAGTGAGTTATCATTACCAAATTTAACAAAAATTATTTTTATGTGATGTCAAACAAAATTGGGGGGTCCTAGCATCAAATTTTTATAGTTGAAATTTTAGGACCATCCTAATATATATATATATATAATATATATAGGGTAAGATTATTTTTCTTTGTTTAAACTGAAACATCCAACTATACTTCAGCTAAAATATTTTGAAAGTAGGAATAGTCAAAAATTTAATTTTTATTTATAAAATTTAAATGAATAGGATTTTCAACCTGTAGCGTATATTTAATGTATTCAAGTGATGCATGCTCGTTAACATCCAGTCTTTCGTGATTACCATGAGTATGTTGCAAAGCATAGAAACTACTAAAATTACACAGCACCGAGTATAATATTTCTTAGAAAAAATCTACAGTTTGGCATGCTGGTTTCTAAAAAATTCAATCCATTCCATTAAAATCGAAATGTTCAGCACGATGATATAATATTATGATATTCATTTTGAGTATTATCCTTCTCCGATCTCCATATTATGTATGCGACGAACGGATAGTGTATAGTACGTATACGATGTACAGGTCACATCGTATATAATACACGTGCTACATGTCGCGTATATCGACGGTTGCGGAAATCGGTATTTTTGTAATACATTCAGGTTTTTTTTTTTTTATATTTACTTTTTTGCTCTCCACACAAACTACTGGCGTTCTCGTTTGTAATTCAACGCGTTACAGGCCTATGGCACGTGACTCATTTTTTATTTCTTCACCACCGCCGTCCTCATCTTGTTGCCTACGGATATCCCCTCGTTTTTCGGGTCCGCAATGCGAGTTATAACCTAGTACATTTCATACACATATACTCCAAGGAGTTACGAAAACCACGCGTGTCGGCACACACGCAATATCATGCATTTTCCGATCAAAAGCCACGTACAACAGACATGAATAAATGTGAAACGCTAAGAACTAGGAAAAGTCACTGAGGTGCCAATCATCGTGACCTAGGGGTACTAGACTATTATAGTGCTTTCACCTTTAAGTTTAGCCTAAGAATTACTAAAACTACGAACAAGCTCATTAATAAATTCGTATTATTTAATGGTAAGAATAAAAAAAAAAATTAATTTAATTGAATCGCACAAAATACGAGCACTGGACAAATACAGCGTAGGGGGAACAATAATACGTGTGGGTAACTTATTAATTTGGTGTTGAAACCAAATGTTTCACCCATGAACCATGTCATGTATTTAAATCTGGCACAGAGCACTTCAAACTTTTAAATAAGTGCGAGAGAAAGCGGAAAACGCACATAAATAGGTTAGATATGATGAAATAAGTCTAGTGCTCAATTTATATAAAACTCATATGAGTTGTTAAGCCAGCGCGCTTCATAGTCTTATTTTTACATATTTCTTGAAAGAGGGTAGAACAGTATACAAAAAAATAAAAATATTCTCACTGAAACCACCCCCGGAAAGGGGAAAGAAATATTAAATCGTTATTGAAATATGATGAAAATGGTATTTGTTTTTACATTATAATTCACTGTGGTATTTAGTGTAATAGAAATAATATGTACTTGAGTGTACTTATAGGGTAAAACCAAATAATAGTTTGATTGATTTTGTCAAATCAAACAATTTTCTAAAGCAATTTTAAATCACTTTTTATATATTTCGTCTTATTTTGAAGTATGTTACACAGAACTTTAGATTAGATACTCTAGTGTACGAAAAGTTTCGACTTATCCATGAAATACCCGGACCGTTCAAGAGGGTCCGGACCGATTTATGACACTAATCATTCTGTAATAAATAAAAAGTCATGATGGTTTCGATGTGCTATCCATGTTGCTATCACTGCACGACTGAGGCGTGATGTGGCCGTTAGGAAGGCGCAAGCAATTTCTTAGACTGAAAAGTGATTTTTTACGACTGTCAAATCTCTAATTCAAACCAATTCGACGTCCTTTATGATCGAGAAAAATCAAAACGTTTTATTTTCTATGAGTCTAACAAACGGCAAAAATGTAAATATCATAGAGCATGTTATGTATCGCGGTATACAATCGATGCACAACTGCAACGTTTAAGCAATAAGACAGGATTCTTGGGGGGGGGGGGGGGGAAGAAAAGAAAGTATTGGCAAAATTTCTTTGAGTTTTCAATGTATATGACACGTCAGGGACGGAGTAGCTGGTCTGGAATTGGAAAATTTCCAGATGGCCTGGACCATATTATGGCTTTGTTGCCTAGACATTTTATATTAGATTTTATTTACAAAATTGGTAAATGCGTCGACAATATTTTTGTATAAAAACTTTGAAACTATGAAAATTTTGTACTTGGTAAATTATTAATACAATTGTGTTACATTCTAATAGTCCCATATGAATATGATAAAGTATAGGCCATCATATATAAAATTACAAAATATTACTTGAATATAGATAACAAATAATGTCTGGCGAGCTGAAGACACGCTAATTAAGAAGTCACGGAAAGCAAAATAACGGGGAAAAGACCAAGAGGCAGACCCCGACAGAGATGCTGTGATAGAATAGAAAAAGACCTAAAGAAGGTCAACCCATTGCTATATATGGGAGCGGCATTGGATAGGGAGAGGTGGAAAGGCATTTTAGAAGTGGCGATAGTCCTCAATAGACCGCTTTAAGCCTAAGAAGAAGAAAGATAGATATCAAATAAAATCAAAATCGACGACACGTCGATTAGTTATTTTTATAATTAAACATCCGAATTCTGAGAAGTGTAGGTATTATCTCAACTCTAGAATACAAATAGCAGAGCTAATTACTGAGAAATTATAAATTACTGATTAAACGTCTGTTGAAACCTGAAAGTTTTAAATCTCTAAAGTGGTGACGAATATAGCAATACGGCGATATATAATTGCTGTAATTGAATAATATTTAATATTACATCTAAATAATACATCATTTTGTAATATTGGTCCTATTGGTTATTGTTATTTTTATAAATAATATCTGTAATAAACCCAAACAAATCTTTGCATGCAGATGTGTTGTGATTAAGACTATGATTGCCAAATGTTATATTTATTAATGTTTGTGCACTGGTGATGAGTGTTTCGTTCAACCGCATTTTTCACGTTTTTATAGTAAGTTTTTTAATAAACATTTAAGATTTTAATTATTGGTCATACGGTAATATTAAATTATGGATAAAAAAAGAAAAGGAGGGACAGAAAGAGATCGTGAAAAAACGTGTAAAAAATGTTATGAAACCTTGTAATAAGTCTTGTAAAAATTGTGTAATATGTTGTTATACTGTATTATAATAGTTAAATATAATTTATTTGCAAATGTTTACTCTACATTAACTATAACATTTATTTATTTATTTATTATAAATACATTTGTTACTAATAATACTTGAACCATTAAAACACAATATATATATATAATTATTAATATTGCGTTTCTTTCAAGTTTCAACTAAACTAATTCAATTTTTTCTGTATTAGAGGTATATTAATATAACATATTATAAATTAAACGAAATAGCAAAATAATGATTGAAATATTTTTATAGTTTTATTATATTGAAAGTATAATTATTATTATAAATAAAATTAAATGTATTTTTAGAATTCTATTGAAATAAGCAAATAGAAATGTATCATTCGAGCGTAGGAAGAACATTTTTTTTAGTGATTTAATTGATAAATGGTAGGTGGCCTGGATAAATTTAAATTTCCTGGCCTGAATTTTATTCCCACTACACCCTTGTGACACGCCAACCTTTTTGTTCGCGATGAATTGCCCGTACACACACCGTTTAGGTTCGTAATCGCAATGGGTGAAAATAAAGAGATTCCCCGTCGAAACGACTTAATCAAATACTTAATGTATTATTTATTGTGTACGTACGGTGTCATTCGTGATCCCGGACGTTTGTTGTCCAAATCGTCATCTGGGAAAACGGCAAACTTCCATCGTCTTCTACACCTCTACCAGTGGCGTATCAAGAATTTTTTTTTTTTTTTGGGGCATTAGAAAAAATGTAACTATACGATATCTTGAAAGAAATGGGGACTGCTGGGCGCTTGGGTGTCGATGCCGCTGGGTGTTGATCGATCATTAAATTAATTAAACATTGAAACATTTTCGGTGGAAGTTATAATCCCCCCCCCCCCCGGATACGACACTGACCATTACACGAGCATAGTTTAATCATCCGCAGTAAACCATAACGGATCGTGTACGTACGTACCGCATCGATCTTCGTACACAAACGACGCGATTAGTACAGCGTTTTATTATTTTTTTCCTTTTGCTTCTTTGGAGGGAAACTGGCGGTAGTCCTTGTCGGGGTCATCACGTACCCTGCTGCGGCGACGCGTTAATGGCGATCCGCGTTCGACGTTTGTTCGGGGTGAGACCGTTCGGTTATTGTTCGCGTTCCGACGAACGCACAAAGACGGACCCGTCGCACGCACTTGTCCGCCATTTGTCAACGTTAGACCGTTCGGCGAACGCGAACCCTTGTTCACGGGGCTCGCGGCAAGTCAACCGTTATTCTTGTTTATCGTTTTCGCATCATTTTCTCGACACCTTCTCACGCATTACAAACACACAATGGTAGGAGCGACAAACGGATGGCTGTACGTAACACGTAATAGGCGTAAACAATAAAATTCTTTATTCATCCGACGGTCGTTATAATATCACACGCGTCCATGCAATCAATGATATCGATTAAGTTATTTATATACGACGGTTCTTCTCTCTAAATATAATATAAACAGGTAATCGCTTAAAAAGGATTGTTATAAATTCAATTATACCCAACGAATGAACGCAATATAAGAAGCGTTTAGTACGTCTTATGCGATTGTTAGAATAAAAAGAAAAACAACGACCGCACATATACGTAAAGAAATTTTAATTGATTTTAAATGAGAGTAATTTGATGATATTCAAACAATAAAAACAAATACGACAGATAACTCGAACAACTGAAAGTTGAAGACTTTCAATATTGCTTCAAATATCGACAGGAGCGTTAAAATAAGTGTATAACATCAACCGGTAAGTACTTAGAAGAAAAATAATATTTAAAAATGTATTTTCAATTTTAATTTTTTTTAACAAAAAGGATCTCTATATATTTCTTTATCACACATCGTACCTTCGAAATAATTTACGATTCGCTGAATATTTATTTCAGTAAAAATCGGCAAAATGTTTTATAAACGTCAGAAAATAAAATTTTAATGAAAACAGGTATTTCAACAATATTTAATTGTTTTATACATACTAGCCGTAATATACACAAAATATTTTTCGAGTACTTTTAAATTAAACCAATAAAAAAAAATGTCTACATTATTAAACAATTTGGTTTTACTACTATATCATCTTCAGAAGTATAAACTGATCGACTCGAGCTTTTTCACTCAGAATCGTTTTTTTCGAGAGCAATATTACATAGGTTTCAAGTTTAAAAAAACCAATAGTGACATAACTTACCCATTCTTATATCACCCAATCTGGGAGTTTTAAAATTTCTATTAATTTAGTAAATAATTAACTTAGTTATAATGAAAAGTCATAAGTACTGATACGTTTTTGTTAACTGAACTACGAGTATACGAAGTTCTTCTATAGTGATTAATCCGTTTTACAGTACATTCTTATACAATTGAAAACTTTACTTGAGTCCACTAAATGTATAATAATTATGTAAATATTTATATTCATCGATATAATATAATATTATTGGTACACATAATATCATCAAAGTCATTCATTATTGACTAATTGTCTTCGTTATATGATTTATATTAATTATAAAATTAGTATTAATGAAATACATTTTAATACTACACATATACATATTGTTAATCTCTATACCTCATTTTCCAAATTATTGATTATAGTTTCCCAGTACAATCAGGAGAGCTTCTTGAACTAGTTAATGATCTATAAGGTAGTTTTATGAATTTTATTAATATTTCGTCAATTTTATCTGTGTTTTAATAATAAAAATATACTTTGGTGATATATTTTACGTTTTAAACTTTTTAAGGAAATATAGATAAAAAAAAAAAAGTTTTACCTTGAAATAATGGTATAACCTCTTTTTAATGTTTTTTTTTTAAATTTTTGTTATGTGGTTAGGAATTTATTTTATCGGAATAACCTGGTACTGTTTGCTACGTTGCCATAACAAATGGTACACCCACATGCCCGGGGGAATTTTTTTTAAGACCAACCTCTGGCCACGAAATACGATGGCACTTAGGAAAAGAAAACCACTCTAGTCGTCCTACCAAGAATTTCTTCAGTGTCACTACCACAAAAACTTTTTCTCGAAAAAATCCATGAAAATTAATCGTAGTCGACCACGACCGTCGTTCGCTAACGTATTACATACGGTAGAGATTTTTGTAATCAAGTTGAAGAGATGACGGAAGAATAAATAATAATATATCTGCGGTGCACGGGTTTTTGCTCATGTTTAGTAAATGGTCGTTAAATAAAAGTCGGTCCTTCGAAAAAAATCGGAAATCGTCAATAACAATATCCGGCAAAAATTTTCGTAACGGGCTGAAGGCTTACGCATAACAATAGAACTCACAAAGAAGATAAATAAAATAAATAAAAAGATAAACTCTCACTATAAAATGCATTCGGTTTTTAGTTAAAACTGTATCAAGTCCGATGGAACTTGATTTGATAAATCCAAACCCTGGGTGAGGATGTAAGAATGCACCTTTTAATGAATCGAAAACAAAATATGAGTCGTTAGGGTTTTGTCATGCACTACATTTGATAAACGTATCGAATCTTATTCGTAATAATGGGATTTGTATATGATAAGTAGGCTTAAGGACTTATAGCTCTAAAAAATACACAAATATGCATGTAAATATGCTTCTAAAATCATTAAAATACGCATTATAATATGCATTTATATGCATTAAAAAAAAATAATGATCATAAAAAAATAATATTGATAATAATCGGATGTAAATGTATCTTTAAACTCCAAAACAAAACTTTGTAGTCGGTTACTCGTAGACTGTTGTACTTTCGGCATTACACAATGTTACAAAATACGTATGACGTTTTATGTATGATTCGACGTTGCGTGGTTGCGAAACGCAAAAATAACGACGGATAATAATCGACTGAACTGAACACTAAATAAAAAATCTATTATTCTATATCAACTATCTTTATCTGGTCGATATTCAGATACGTTCGATACGGATTTATTATATTATTTATACTTACACAAAAATTATAACGAGATATGTGAGGTATTTTGCAAAGAGCATATTACTGGAAGTATTAAGTACTAATTGTTAAGTACATTTTTTTTCGATCGTTTGAAATATGTATATATAGTTGTATGTATCAATAGTTTTTAATTTTAAATTTAAAAAAATTGTCAAAATATGCAAAATAAGCATAAAAATTTTGAAATATGCACTCTCCTGCAAACTCTATCAAATATGCAAAAATATGCACATTTAAATTTTAGATCTGATATCATGGCATCGTGAAACAAATTTATTTCGCACTCTGCTATATTTAACAATAATTAAAAAAAAGTATGCAAATTCTAGAAGTCCCTAAACCTAATGATAAGCATTCGATTTTTACTGCGTGTACCTTTGCATTCAAAATTTAGTGGTGAACAAAGAAAATAATCATTATCCCCAAGAAGAGCCAGAGATAAAACATGTCTTATGTGTACACTTGTATTCCCCGGGCACAATAAAACACTTTCCGCATGGTAATGGTATTATTATTATTACTCCACACGTGTGAATTCAAGTGCGCGTTATCGAACTGTGCATAATATAAAAAGCGGATAAACGATCAATGCTTTGCAGTAATACAGAGTGATTCACCAAGCGTAAAACACTCATTATCACAAAAACTATTCACTTTTTTCAATTTTTTTTTTTCAAAATATTAAATCCATGCTCTTCTTGAATTATATATTTGTTTAATATTTTTCACCCTTATATTTATTAGTTAAACCAACATCAACTACTGATTTTTTAATGGCAACCTATACTTAAAATGTCTCAATTTAGTAAGGCTTTTTTTCTTATGAATTATCATTTTTAAATTTTCATTTTCCGTTTATCCATTGAAGAGATATAATTCCTCAAATTTAGGTGGTTTTGGGTGATGTTTGTGGGTTAATGTGTGATATCTAGTTGGTAAATACCAGAAGCTTTAAGTAATAAATTCGATATTGTTTCACTTCAAGATATATTGATGATAATCGTTGTACCAACTCGCTACAATAACTTACTGTCGTAATATCATATTATAGTAATTGGACCATTACTGTCACTTATCACATAACGCATACCTACATGCGTGTAATCCCCTTGTCCCCACTTCAAACTATCTGCGGGCATGGAACAATACGTTGATGTCTCATTAGACTGATTCACGATTAGGTAAAAATTATAGATTAGTCTTTGGGTTAAAATTAACTCATTTCGATCAGCTGTTATTTGTAATGTTCTGTGAACGATTACAGATATCGTTTTTCATGGTTACATGATATGTAAGAATACCTTATGCCAGGTTATCTTCAAGCACATGACTGTATATTGAGTAGATTAACTGTTAGGTTATAAACTTATAAGATTATAAGAAATAACTGAATCGTGCTCGTGGATCGTTAATGTAAATTAAGTTTTACTTTTTAATATTTTCTCTTTTTTGTACACCTATATTGTTACGTATATACAGTGGTTAAAGTGGGAAAAATGTTGTGGGGGGGATTGAATGCATCAAAAATTGAGGAGCGTTTCGCTACCTAATTCTAAATCTTACCAAATTTTTTTAGGAAAACCACGAGGTTTAAGCCTCTTCTGTTACACATATATGTTCTTAAAAAATGTATTTTCATAGGATGTAAAAACAAATTTCCACCAAAGAAAAATAATTCTATACATATGCCTGCTCAGTAAAAATAAATTGAAATACATTAGTATTGTAATATATAAATACAAATAAAAATAAGTACTTTATATATTATAACTACATATTATTTTTTTTTTTCCACTTGTTCAAATTAATCAAAAATGTCATGTAATATAGTCATATTATAATAATTATTGTAAATTCAATATTATATTTTAGTGACCAATGCCATTAAACTTCCACCCGGACTTTTATCGACTTAAATTAAAGAGGACGCATAATTTTACCTTAAATAAGAAGGGGGACTCCCCCTTCCGCCTCCCCCCACTTTATCCACTGCGTATATGTATAATATGCTGTTTAAAACTTATATACATCGTAATAATATATATATATATATATATATGGTTTGACGGATGGCCGGAGGGAGCCAGGGAGAATAAGCAGCGTATTACAGACGCTATTGAAATTGGGTTTACGACAATAATTGCCGTACCGCGCGCCGTTCTTAGTCGTCTCCATAATTGAATGTATTTTTATTGTTTTATAATTATAACATGTCTACTATAAGCATAGTATCTTCTACCTGATATTTATTATATTTGTAATTATTTTAAAAATGCAAAAAGACCAAATAATAGATTTTTATTAACTAGCGGATAACTAAATATGTAATACTGTAACATAATTAGTTTTTCAATAAAAGGGTTTTTCTTGTTCGTTGTTGTACGGAATTTATGTTAAATAGTTTTAAGTCTCCCCAGAATATTAACTCATAAGCCAAATACTAATAAGTAATTAATTATTTTATTTATACTAATAAATACTTTATTAACTCAATGATCTAAATGGACGCTTGTTATTGTTGAAGCGGTTATAATAAAAATTATTAGAAAAAGAAAATTTTTGATGTTTCACATATGCCAGACGTCCCGTGACGGCTCATTTTATAGTTATTAGTATATATTTCAATTTCAGACTAGATAGTAATATGAGGATAAAATGGTACATACTTAATTAAAATAACATTTTATTAGTAAAATCACTTCAATCAAATATCAAATTTTCATCAAATATTTTGTGACTTACTTTCCTATATATTAATTTACTATACATAATTAATAAACAAAAATAATCAATCCTAGCTCAATCATATTATTGAATTAAATATATAGATACAGTGAAAAATGGAAAATTATAGTTATTTGAATCAATAAACGTAATAAAAACATTATGATAACTACCATATAAATACTTCATAATTAAAAAATAAATGATTAAATAAATAGATAAATTAATAAATATATTATATTATGTTTATTCGTATACGGAAATACGTTTCCGAATGCCCTATTCCCATTCGGATGTATCGTGCGGAACTTTTCCACATAACCGAACGCATTCGTATATGGAAATATTTCAAGAATACATATTAGTTGGATCATGTGAAAATTCGTGTGGAAACCGCGATTTTCGAATACGGATCCAATTTGAATGATTTCAAGAATAGACCCACAGGGACGACTGCGGAATCTACGAAACGATTTTAATTGGTCTGTAGGTAAAAGCGATGTACGTAATAAATAAAAATAAAAATTTTGCGTTCTGTTATTGGACTTTGAATTTCGAACATACTTTATTAAAGTAAGTTCATAAACTTATAAACAATCAACTATCATCATTATGTGCTATAGCAGTAAACAATTGTATATAATTGCCAGACAAATTCTCAATGGATCGAAACTATAACATACATAATAATTTTTATTATAAAATATTGTAAAAACCATTGAGCATAGAATAAAACTTGAATTGATATAATCTAATTTAGAGAGGCCAGACTCTTCAAACATCTCAGAAGAAAACTATTCTTGCCTCAACCCCCACATTCTGTTCGTAAATTTATTTTAACCCAGAGTTAAACCGATATGTATATAGAAATACCCAGTAGAGCCTCGATTATTCAGAGTAATGGCAGGAAGGAGTCACACGAATAAATGAAGACCCCGGTTAATCGAGATTTTTTATTTTAATTACATTTTTTTATTCATAACTACATTTTATTTTACTTAACTATATAATTATATTCTAAAATACCAGGAGTTGATATTAAAGTAGGTAATCAGTGTTTGTTTTTTAAGATTTAAAATTATTATTTTCTTTTTTTTTTTTTTTACTTAATTTCTAATTTTTTTTGAACTGATTACATGGAACAAAAGATTTTCCTCCTCGCAGAAATTTGGAAGGATATCAACTACTTCTATAAATACATTTTTAATATAATCCTCACGTTTTTTATTAAATTAATATTATTTATCATGTTTAACATACGTACAATATATTGCTTACTCACCTATACTTTACTTTTTACTTTACGTACCTTTACTTTTGATACATACAAATTTTCGCAAGAATGAGCATAGTTAATCGAGAACACAGATAATCGTAACAAGTTCAATCGATGTTTTACTGTATATGTATATATAATAGCTATAAGGAAAAATATTGGTTTCGTAATATAGTAAATATCAGTTGGTGAGAAATATAGTAGACGTTAATAAATAATGAATTGTTCATAAATTATTCGAATAAATTTGTGTCACAGAAATATTTGGTGTCTAATAGACATCAACATGTAATTACATTCTGGATAATTACGGAATGTGTGTTGAAAATAAAAATAAGAGAATGCACATCTTGCGCAATCAATGATTATAATACGCCCTTTGATTTATTAATTTAAACAATGCAAAAAATAGAAGAGTATTCATTGTATATCGTACACGTCTTTTAAAAAAAAAAAAATTAATTAAAAAAAAAACCGTTTAAAATATTCAAGTGATCGCTAAAATTTGGTTTTTTAAACACCTTTTAATTATCACTTTTAAGAAATAAATTAATACTTCACGCGACAGATATTGTTCTTATTCGCCAATGAAAAATGAATTATAACACACCCACGTACAAGTATGGATAGAGATAAATTTAGCCTTTATGTAGTATAAACATTGAATGTGACTTCTAAGTATCATTACTTTAACAAAGGAAACACAATACATTTTTGAAAAAATAGAGACCCAAGTACTGAAGTTTGGTTAAATAACGATAAAAAATAAAAAATTCATAACCGATAAAATATTATTATAATCAATAGCCTATCAATATAACCATAGCCTACGAAAATAATCATTATTTATGAAGGAATAAACAAACATTTTTAAGAATGTAATCAACAGAATTAGAAGTAACATCGGTAATAGTATAAAATAATATTAAATGCATAAATAGAAAAGCATCAAATTTGTTCTTGAACATCGTGCACTCTTGTCGGTGCACTTGAGTATACATATATATACGTGATAGCTTGTATTGTCATGGTATAAGGGTGTATATTTCATTTGAACCTAATTAATAAAACTGTTTATAAAATACTTGAATATTTAAAAATAGATTCTTGGCAAACATAATATTACATATCGATATTAAACAAGCCATGTAAGTACTATGAAAAAAGCTACGGAAAGTCAAGAAAAGCTTAAAATAAATACTCGACAATGTTAAGTACGTCTTGAGAAATTTTCCTTATTACATCGTCCGTTACATCGAGATATTCTTAATTGCATGTCTTCCGGAGGTGAGCATAATGCTTTGACCCGGGAATTCCGGTGATTGATTTATAAAGCTCTGCGTTTTTTTTTTAAATTGATCGTTCGTTTCCATTTCCTCGAGAACAAAGTAAATATTTTCTTTTCTTATTCTTCTTTTGTTTCACACCTTTCGTTACACCTACGAAATCTATCAATACCAATTGCACGACGGTTTTATGGCAGGAATGATGGATACAACTAACGCTTCACCGAGAAAAAAACAAATTGTTTAGCGCGTATGACGTCGCCGTCACTTGGTATGTACAAATGCGCTTTACAACAACCCGAAGAAAGAAATTGTTTCTCGGTCGGATTAATCACAAGACGAACTATGTGCGCCGGTACAAGTAGATAACCAATGGCGTCCCAATAACGTGCCTGGTCTCGAGAAACGAGTCATGTTTCTGCAGAATTTACATCAGAGGGGAGGAAGATAATACACCCTTGGAAATTCTGAAACGTGAATCTGTGAATCCTGAAAAATCCGTAAAAATCATGAATCTGAAACTTGTTCCGGGATCGAACTTACCTGAATAATTATTAATCGATTTTTAAATTATATTGTTAAAATAATAATAATATATAAGCACATTTTATTTCCAAGCTTTCTTCCCTCGTAGCCATAATCAAATTCAGCTTAATACCGGAGTGCTTTTTAATATTCCATTACGAAAATATAATACAAAAATGTTATAAATAAATAACGTTAATGCATGACATTTTGAAGTCAAATGATACTTTGTTCACTTTGTTAAAAATGTACATTTTGTTCTATATCCTTAGTCTTGTTCTTTTAGTGCAAATACAAATTTAAGTATTATTCATAACGTGAATAACAAAGAAAACACTCAATGTTGAATTATAGAAAACTGTGATGCTCGTACGTTTCAGAAAGTTAATTATAATAAAATAATAATAAATTAACAACACTATCAGACTTTTTTTGTTTTTTTTTTATTCTTTATTTTTTCATAATTAGCATTATTTAACGCAAAAAAACTAATTCTTTTTAATATAAAAATATCAAGAGAAAAATGTATTTATATATGTATATATTATATATTTATATACTATAAACATAAACGCAGTAAATAAATGCAATTTTTGCTTAATTTTAACAAAAAATGTATAGTTCATTCATTCATTAATGAATATATTAATTAATTTTATGCCAAAAAATTTACTCTGTATATTATAAAATACACTTTATTTAACATAAAAGCATGTATTAAGGCGAAAAGTGAACATAAATATTTTTATATGTTTCGTATTAAAATTACTTACATGTTTTAATGGTAATAATACGATGGTGTTTTATAATTTTCAATTTATATATAATTTTAGAATTATATAAGATAAGTTAAACTCAGCCATCAAATAATTCTGAGAAGGTAAAAGACCATGAAACAATTAAAGAACAATTGTATACATTGACTTGAAACGTATTCATGGCGTATAGAAACACGTACGTACCAACGTACAATTTTTATAATATTAATCGGCTATAATTTTGTACAAATTTGTAAAATATTTAAACTCATCACAGTACTTTTTTCGTCTACAATCTATACATTTTTACATTTACATATATATTGAACTCATTGATATATAAACACAAGTATCCATTATTTAAATAGCGCCGAGGTGTTTTGTTATGTTCCTATACATCAACTACGCTACACCACCTAGTATTTTTCTTTGCATGACTGTCGAATACAGTTTTAATTAATTTTATGATTTCAACAGAGTAGATTTCTTAAAAAAATAATTAAAAGAAATTACTTCTTATAAAAATACATGCATTTCGACCAGGATTTCGACCCATACGAATATATTTTAACATGTAGGGTACATAACACGAGTAGAGAAAAACAGTAAATTATATATAACGCATATTCTACCGGCTCGTTTCAATATAAATATAACGATAACTGACTCGAAATCCGTCGGATCATTATGGCCGGAAATTGAGCACGGCTGAAAGATAAAGTCCGAAAGACGTTTGGATCATGGTTACCTGTACATACACGTATAGTTTTCGAAAACCCAAAACTAAAACTGCCGGAAAGGAGGGTTAAAACATGCAAATAATTTTCCCCCGGGTGAAGTTGGTTTGTTTCTTATTTATCCGGTTCAAAATAATAATAATGATTTATTCTGAGAAGATGATAATTTTTACAAGCAAAAATACACTTTTATTACAATATATTTTAAAAATAAATCGGAATGAATATTATTAATACAAATTCATAAATAGTAAACGTCTCTGTGGATTTGTCTTGTTAAGTAATAGCGATCGTATGGTAATTCGTACATACGATTTGAGTTTAATGAATTTCAGTGAAGAATTATATTGGGACTGACAATACAAAATCCAAATTTTTTGCCTATACCAGAAAACCCTCTTATGCTTCCACTCATAAGAAGAAAATCAATATGAAATTTAAATTATTAAAATTTATCACGGGCAAGAAACAATAATGTAGTAAGAATTTATCCAAATGGGGTTTATATACCTATAGTTATTAATTACTCTGGTAACAAAATTAACATATTTTAAGTTATTACGTATCATACGTAGTTCAATGCGTCATAACGCGAAGTGACCAACACGCGCACACCGTGTTTGTCGACACAGTTCAATCGAAATCAATAAAAAAATATATCGTAAATCCAGGCCCAACGAATATTTGTGAGGTAGCCGTCTCAACAGTTACCACTCTGTATGGTTGGCAACAAATTAACTGTCATACAAAAAAATGTTTTCCGGAAATATTCCAAGCAAACGACATATTTTTTTGTACATTTTAAACGTCGTTTTTTAAACCGTGGTACAATAGGCGTACGCACGATGGGTTTCGCGAGTGCCCGAATACCCCCCCAAAATTTTGTAAATGGGGCCTTACAGTTTATGTCTAAAAATAAAGTATTGGAGCAAAGCAGTGGTTCTCAAACTGCGGTACGCGTACCCCTTGGGGGTACTCGACATTTTTAAAGGGGTACGAGTGTGGCCAACAAAATTTTAAATTTAAACAGTGGAAAAAACTCCAAAATTCAAGTTAACATTTAAGAATTTCAGGCTTAAAACGATATCGTAACTAACCGTTTAATTCATCATTGATTAAACGCGTCTGCTTTTATACCAAGTACATAGTCGAATATATTAAAATTATATTGGCACGACATTAAGCTATGTTAAAGTTGCTAATCGTACTATATTAGGCAGGACTGTCGAATATTTGTTTGATTTATCCTCGGTCAACAATGCTATAAACTTTTTATAGGACTATTCTCGTTTTACAAAAATACCTATTTATATTTCATTATAATTATTCTTTTAATTTTATCAATTTATTATTAAATTAATTAAAGTGGTAAACATCCAAGTGTCATAATTAATAAACCAATTTAATAAAATGTAATAGATGTTTTTGTTAGTTATCATTATAAAATTATATACTGTCGGTTGCAGCATTTTTTACTAAGCTATTTTAGTGCCGTAGCTATTGGGGGAATGGACCATATCCCCTCCACCATAAGCCGTATTGTTTGTACATATAATCAGTATAAATAACCATAGTGGTGGTATTTTTATTTTTTATTTTGCATTATGTGTGTAAGTCTTTAAATTTTTTATACATATTTTAGTTTACTAACTAAGAAGGGGTGCATAATAAGTTTATCGGTAGAAAGAGGTACAGTGTTTATAAAAGTTTGAAAATCTTTGGAGTAGAGTAATGGCCTGTATTTTAACTGATGTTTCTCAAATTAAATTAGTTTATTTTAAAATATTTGGTAAAAAAAAATGAATTATATTTTATAGTAGAAAAAATAAAATAAAATATGTTAAATTTCCGTGTAAAAACAAATTATGATTATATATCAGCTAAAAATTTCCTACAAAAGTAAAAATTATAAATAATTGAAGGTATCTGAGAAAAATATACGAGATTTAAGAAAAATAAACTCGTTGGGACTAATATACCACAATATTAAATAAAAAAAATTAAAGTTATCCTTATTTAATTATTTATATATTTTAGTTTATTAAACAAAAATATACCAACATGTTTTATTCAGATACGGCCCAAAAGTAGAATAGGCATCTCTTGAAATACAGATTTACACACGCATATGCTTGTTGCACATACAATTTGGTTAGCATTAATAAGTTGACTAATTATAATCTGATTATTTAATCCTAATTAGATAAAGTACTAAGAAATAATACACTGATACTGGGATTTTCTTTGACTCATTAATTATTAGAACTAAATAAATTGTACTATTTGATATTGATCTGTATAGGTGAGTAAAATATATTGATTTTACAATATTTTCTTACGAGAAAATTTTTATTCTATTTTAAATTTCAATCGATCTATTTTAGCACAAAGCATATTTAGAAGAAGATCGAAAACCTATGTATACAACACTATCATAAAACGTGGGAAAATCCAGATAGGTGCATGTTAAAAACCAAGTCTGGAAGAGCTATCATGAACACACCCATGTAACTTTTCTAAACATTCAAATCACAATCACACACCAATTATTCCGCTATGCGGAATTCATAATTTATTTGAGCCGTACTGTACATTGTTTATAGACACTGAAATATAACGAGAACCCTTGACGGAGTTTCAATCTGAGCAAGAGTATTGGGATCGAAGAGTTTACCGACGAAATACGTCGGGGAAATATCAATATTAACGAAGTCCAGACGGACGAAAAAATAAACTAACAAATACGTGATAGTAGAATATTTTGAAATAAATTACAATACTGTTTGAAGAGTCGAACGACAAAAATTGCACGCGATTCGTACTATCGTGAATATAATATTTTTATTTGGAATCGGCTCGCCGATTTTTTTACATACATATATATGACAACTGCAGTATACAGTCTCATTTACGTTGTTCGACCGGGTCTTATGACCCTCAAAAAGGATCTCTTCTTCATCTCCGAACTCGTATCAACGGAGTGAAAAGGTCGACTCATGTTCGTTGACCCAACCCTTCTGCTCGTCAGCCGATAATCACACCACTGGGAATTTAAATAGATTTAGTCCTGTAACGGCGGTGACGGCTATGGTGGCATGTATGACGATTAATGAGGGATCGCAGTAATATATCATATAGTTCTATGTACTATTTGACGCAGGATGACTTTTTATATTATTAGTATATGAGTATTCGCATGGTTAAACATAATAGCTTAAAACGCTGGTGCGTGCACGTGATATCAATCAAACGACATCCTGGTTCATCCTGCGAGGAAAAAAGCCAAATAGACGGACAAGAGTTTGCAAGAGGGGTGACAAATTCAGAATGAAGTTTACAAAAAAGTTTCGTTCATGATATAATCGCTTCGGTCGCGTTTAACTCGTTTTGAATTACAGAGCAAATACCTATCCCTGTTATCATAACACTCAACTCGAAAAAGTACAGTATCTAAGTAGGTATAATAAAAATTATTCGGCGCTTGCCCATAATTAAATACATAATGGCACAATAATCAACAGTGAAGGTTATAGTATGTAATATAGAAACGCAGTTGTTGTGTAAAGGTTCTTGTCCCGAGGAAACGTGAATTCCACCATAGACTCGAACGATTTATCCGAAACGATTATTTGATCGTAGTGCCGCGGGAGGCAGCCGCTATACTCCTGGAAACATTGTTTTTGAAGTTTAGATCGTAATTGGAAATCCAACTGACCTACAGTGCGGTGAGCCGTACTTGTTTTGTTGCGTTATTAATTCCAGCTGCAGCTCATAGACTCGCACGATTCACCCGAAACGATTATTTGATCGCGGTGTAGTGAGAGGCAGCAGCTGTACTCCTGGAAACGTTGTTTTTGGAGTTTATATCGTAATTGGAAAACCAACTGACCTAAGATGCGGTGAGCCGTACTCATCTTGTTGTGTTATTAGTTCTGAAATAACACGTGATAAATCATATGTAGCGTTCGGAAAACGAGTCCGAGTAAATATCTTTTCGACCGTGTGCGTAAAACGGCAAAAGCTATTAAAACATACGCGTGATTTGTCCAGTAATTTTTGTCGTACACGTTTTATTTGTTATATCACAATATATGAGAAAAGAGTGATTCACAAATATATTGTCGAGTTCTACATTTATTTAATAAAATGCAAGTATACACATCTCACGAAAATATTTAAGAATTGAAAATGGTTGATTTTTTTTTCTAGAAGTAAAAGTGGGATCTACTGGGCTTCACTACACTTTTAAAATTTCTATCGACGGTTGTGGTAAGGCGTGAAAGTAGCGTAAAAAATATTTTAAGTTTTTTTTTTTTTGATATTGCTAATTTTGAAACCATTTGCAAAATGTCTGTTGTAGCGTGACGTAGTGTTCAAAATTGGTTTTGTAAAAAATTATCGTCTATTTTCTACCGATTCGATGACCATACGTAAATTTTCGCACCTGTTGACCAATAGGTACGTATTCTTAGGTACAATAAATAAAAATAAAAATAATAATAATAAAACGTCTGGGAGGAATATTTCATACTTAATAATCGTAATATTTAATATATATATATATATATATATATATTTATATATAGGTATATATATACAAATGTATCTTAAGGGAAGAAATTGCGAACTCTGGAAAATGTATATGCAACTGAGTAACTGATTGTTCACGGAATTCGATGGTACGTCGCCTTATCAGAAAAATTATCGATTTCCTTTTTATGAATTAACCACTGAAATAAGATGTTAAATAATGAAGCCTTTACATACATTTTAAAAGTAAATCATTACATTCGGAAAACCAGTCAAGATTGGTAGTGATATAAATTTAATAATTGAGTATGTTTAAAAATATTATAAATAATCAGCGGAGGACATGGTAAGAGCCTGCACGTGGCGTCACCTGCATCTTGAGTCTACACCAGGACATGTATTGCGAACTAATCTTACCAACACCGATGCAAAACGGCCCTTTTCGGTGCCACCCTTACCAGAATTTAATGTAATTACACTAAACATAGAAGGTTTCTCAGTAATCAAAGGTGAACTTCTTGCACACCTTTGTGAAAAAGAGAAATGCGAAGTGTTATGTGTTCAAGAGACGCACCGGGATAAGGTTAGTCCTCGTCCAAAAATACCGGGAATGAACCTAGTCATCGAGTTACCACATCCAAAATACGGAAGCGCAATATACTCCTAACCAGAACTCGTAGTTAAAAGCGTAGCAACCAGCCACAGCAAACACATCGAAATACTAGCTATTAAGGTAGGAATCTGTACAATCACCTCAGTGTATAAACCGCCGAACACAGACTTCACTTTCGAAAAACCGATCAACTTCGGCAATTGTGTTACAAAAATAGTTCTTGGTGATTTCAACAACCATAGTACCACATGGGGATATCTAGAAAACGACCAAAATGGAGAAAATGTGGAAAACTGGGCTGAAGCTGGGAGGTTGTCTTTGATTCATAACACAAAACTTCCCACGTCTTTCAATAGCGGCCGGTGGAAAAAAAGCTATAACCCAGACCTAATTTTTGTCAGTGACAAAATTAACGCACAAACCGTAAAAAAGTATGTGATCCCATACCAAACACTCAACACCGAGCCCTAACCCTAAGCATCGCAGAAATATTGAGATCACAGACAATACCCGTTAAAGGACAGTTCAACTTTAGAAAAGCGAAATGAGAAAAATGTAGAGAAACACTATATGAGAAAATATGTAAACTAGATCCAAAGCCAGAGAGCTATGAAGCATTCGAAGAAAAAGTGAAAAAGATTTCCATATTACATATCCTACGAGCCTGCAGAGAACGATATGTATGCGGAATGACGGAAGAAACCTGCAAAATAAAGGAGGAATATGAAAAATCTTTTGCCACAGACCCATTAAGCGAAGAAAAAATTATGATAGGAGAAACGTTAACGAATCTTTTATCTAAAGATAGAAATGACAGATGGCATGAGCTTATAGATAACACAGATATGACAAAAAATAGCAAAAAAGCATGGCGACTCATCAAAAAGCTAAATGGAGATCTCGTCACACATACGAACGACATAAATGTAACAGCAAATCAAGTAGCTACACAATTACTTCTAAACGGAAAATTAGGCAAATCGGGAATTATAAATAAGAAAGAAAAACTCATCAGATGCAGAGACAATGAGCAAATTAGTTTCTAGTTTGATTTTCTTATTTCCAAATTAAATAAAAGCCTCAAAGAGATTAAAAACGGTAAAGCACCGGGGCCGGATGAAATCATGGCAGAACAGATTAAACAATTCAGCACAAAAACAAAATAATGGCTGTTAAATTTCTTGAACTCACGATTAGGCTTTGGTACCTAAAACATGGAAAAAGGGAAAGATAGTGGCCCTGCCCAAACCAGGCAAAGACTATAATAACCTTAGAAGCTACAGATCTATATCTCTACTCTGCCATACATTTAAACTGTATGAACGAATGATTATGAACCATATAAAAGAACAAGTAAAAAGAAAACTAATCGTTGAACAAGTCGGTTTTAAGCCGGGTAAATCCTGTACAGGACAGGTAATAAACTTATATCAACAAATTGAGGATGGTTATGAGAACAAAAAAGTTACAGGAGTGGTTCTTGTTGACTTATCTGCAGCATATGATACGGTGAATCACAATCTACTACTAAAAAAGATATATAAGTGTACAAATGACTGGTACCTAGTACAAATAATATCTTCTATGCTACGCAATCGACGCTTTACAGTCACGCTAAACAATAAATGGAGTAGATGGAAAAATCAGCAAAATGGCTTAACACATGGTAGCGTACTGGTGCCCATAGTATTTAACATATACACCAAAGACCAACCCATCACAGAAGAAACAAAACATTTTTTATACGCAGATGATTCAGCCATAGCTGTACATAACATTCCAAGAAGTCGAACGTAAGCTTACAAAAATTCTTCAAGAATTAACAACGTATTATGCGAGAAACTAATTAACACCAAACTCGGGTAAGACACAAATATGCTGCTTCCACCTCCGAAATCGTGAGGCAAAAAGAGAGATCAAAATTGAGTGGCTTGGAAAAACACAGAACGGCCACTTTATCTAGGTGTTACACAGGAAAAAACTCTCACGTTTAAGGAGCAATGTAGAAAAACAAAAATGAAAGTCCAACCAAAGAATAATTTATTACGAAAACTAGCAGGCAGCAAGTGGGGTGCCACACCAAATACAATTCGAACTACAGGACTCGCATTATGTTATTCCCCTGGAGAGTAGGTCTGCCCAGTGTGGAACCAGTCGAAACATACTAAACACGTTGATACTGCACTAAATAAAACTTGTAGATTGATAACTGGATGACTCAAAGCGACGCCAGTTAAATATATATACCCTTTAGCGGAGATTGCTCCATCAGAAATACAGAGATACGCGGCCACATGTATTAAAAGAACAAAACAAATTACCGACCAAAGGTATCCTATGTATGGTTATTTAGAATCCCAAAGGAGACTTAAATCAAGAAGAAGTTTTTTATTTATTTATTTAAATTTTATACGGGCCAAGCCCAATTACATAAATATTAATAAAAATAACAATCATTCGTTTAGTCTTATACAAAAAAAAGAATAAAAAAAAAAAAAAACAATGATGTACTATATAAATTATAATATAATATACTTATAGCTATGAATTAACAAGTAATAAATTACAATATAACTTGAATGAGTTGAAGTTTGGTGATATGAACATATCGATATTTAATTTGTTAATAGTTTTCATAATTCTAAGATGGGGGGGTATTGATTGTGTAATTAGTTACTTCTGTGTTAAGATAAAAAGTGTTTTTTGACCGGGAGTTACAGATGGGGCATAAAAGGAGAAAGAACTTAGAAACTCAGGATAGTCAATAAGTCCTGTAAAGAGTTTATAAGAAAAATATAAATCTAACCGCATACGATGTTGTTTAAGTGTTTCGATGTTGAGAAACGTTAATAATAGAGAATACGAAGAATGGGGTTCTCTAAATACGGAACATTTAAATGAGAGGAAATGTAAAAACTTGTGTTGAATTTCTTCAATTTTATGTTTATAACCCGATTGGTAAGGAAACCATATTATTGAGCCATATTCACATATAGAACGAACCAAACAGCAATATACTGACTTTAAAGCTAATGGCTGCATACGAATTGCGTCCCGCGGCAAAAATTCATTCCGAATTGCGTCCCGGGTTTTTTTGGTGGTCATACTAATTGCGTTCCGAATTTTTTTAACTTTTATAGGTACCAATTGAGTCTCGTATATTATAAAAACTAAACAATATTTCCCTTCCCATTTTTATACCGTTTACACTGCACTGCGACAATAATTGTGTTTGTCTATAGAAATTAACTCACTATAAAATTATCAAAGTTTTAACGAAATCGTTTTTATTAAATCTATAATAAATTGATAATAAGTAATAACCAATAATTTCGACTTTAAAGATATCACAGGTAATGGGGACGCAATTCAGACGTGCTCAAGAAAAACCCGGGACGCAATTAGTATTATACCTTTTTATACCTTTTTATACGGGACGCAATTCGTAAGCAGCGAAGCTAATGAATCATCGAAATCAGCACAGTTACGACGGATAAAACCGAGGATTTTATTTGACCTGTTAACTATGTTCATAATATGATAGTCAAATTTGAGTTTGGGATCAAAATAAATACCAAGGTCTTTAATAGGCCCGATAGTCTGAGATAGAGGTTTACCATTGAGATTATAATCAAAGAAAGAAACTACTCGAGCTCTAGAAAATTTCATTAACTGGCATTTATTAATATTAATAGTAAAATTATTGTAAGTACACCACTCATAGAAATTATTTAAATCGAGTTGAAGTAAATCAGCTTCACTTTAATTATTAACAATACAGAAAATCTTTATATCATCGGCAAACATTAATTTAGTACAATTTTGAAAATGAATGTCATTAATAAAAATAAGGAATAATATTAGCGCTAAATGGGACCCTTGAGGAACTCCCGATGTAACATGTATTGGAATAGACCAGAACTCTTTATAAACTACAATTTGCTGACGATTTTCGATAAAGGAGATAATCCAGGATAAAAAAGAGCCACAAATACCAATCTGTTTTAATTTTAATTTTAATATTGCTAAAACAAATGTGATACAGGACCCCCCCCCCCCGACCAGACCCGATTACGTAAATGGAGAGAAGAACTACGAGCTGAAACACCTGTGCCACCTGATGAACGACTTCCCCAGGCGGAAACCAATCATGGCCCATATGGAAAACATTTAATGGCTAAGAGCCGGAGTAGCTAAGACTAGAGTCAACATGGTGAAATGGGGATACCAAGAAGGACCTGACATTTGTAAATGCGGCGAGAGGCGATTGCTAATGAAAACGCTATATTAATAGCCACCTATTGGTTGAAGCAAAATATTTAGTACTTTTATATTTTACATCTTAATATTTATTTATAATATAATGCAATTAATATTTATTAAGTCCACCACTGAACACGATAAGAAGAAGAATAATCAGCAATATCTGTGAAGATTATGGGTTTTGTCGTTGTTCAGGAATGTTATTGATAACAGTTTACCAAACGAAATAATTCGATTTATGATAAAAGGGTTCAATGGTTAACCTTGTTATAGTTCAGTTTAGAAAACGAGCTTTCATTCCGTACAACAACTCGACATTTTTACATAATGTCATAATGTAATATGAATAAAATATTTATATAAATGGTTGTGTGATATACTGTAACTTTATTTATAGTGTATTTTTTTCCGTCAAGAAAATCGAAAAACCTGTAATCTTTCTTAGTACCTCTTTTATTTGTTTTCCGATCACATCATTGAACTGAGTAAGATACATCCAGGTACAGATTTACGTAATAGAGTGTAAAAAAGAAAAATCTCTGTAAGACTGCATAATTAGTACGTCTTCTGCCTTCATTGACAATTTAACAAACAGATGAAGTCTTATAAAATGTATGTAATGGTATTTGAATCCCACGCGCGCTAAAAATTATTTTGAATAACATGTCGAAAAATGAAGAAGTTTTTGAAACGACAAGGGTTCTTAGAAACACCCCCGTACACACACTTGTGTGTGTATTACTACATAGTAGCGCTACGTTATCAAAAAGTCGATTTATTCATCATTGGGTATATATCAACAGGATTTGATTAAAATAAAGGTCAAACGATAAGCATTTAAAGGAACGGATGTTGAAATAAAAAGGTATATGATAATGTAAAAACAAAAATAAAGAAAATAATATTACGCACAGTAGATTTACAGGTTCATGAAGTCTGCCTCTCCCCACTTTCACCCAGACACATCAAACCACTTTGGAAATGTCGCTATTTATTTTCTAAAATTTGCTATGTCGTGTTTAGAATTTGCATGCCTTTAGTTAGTGAGTTATTTTTTTAACTATTATGATTGGCACCCACTTACACGTAAATAATAATCTTACAATAATACACAATTTATATATAACAACTTCCCGCCGTAACGGCAATAATACAAACAATGATAAAGTAATTAAAAACAATTATTTACGCTCAAAAATTGTTGATATTCGATCCGGGTATTGTTGATAGCGCGATTTTACGTATCACAGATTATCGTTCACACTGTTGCCGCTGACGGAGACCTCGCCGTGACGTAATAAATACGTAATAAGTACGTAGGTACAAACGGGGCGGTACAACAGGGCGGATTACCGGTCCAAAAGTGTACATGTCTAATAAAATTTCCGATAAAAAATATCGCAACTGTTGCAGACAAATATACCCGCACTGCAAAACAATTAAAAATCGTGTGGCAAGTTATAAAGTACATTTTTGTCGTTTACGGCGACACGGCGATCGCACGGCACACAATATAATAATAAATATAGCGATCATACGGCATATAATATAAATAATAATAACGGCGATTGGATGGCCGAAAAAACGCCCCCACCAACACTGAGGTCGTCGACCAACGTCATTATACGACAATCAGTGGCAAACGGGAAACGGGAGGGTATCAACGATTTGCGAACGCGTATAAATTACAATTTTCGATAACTGACGTCGATACCCGATGGTTTAAATTTTGATATTTATAATAATAATCATTTTTCGCGGTATAGATACATATATATGACAATCAGTCAAGAACAAGACAAATCAGTGAAACTAGTGGGTAGAAGACGGGGATTCTTCATGGGTGTAAAATTTTAAGAGTGTAATTTTTGTAATTATTAACCACTAATTTGATATTTTTAACTTTGTTAAATACTGTTATTAGGTTAAAACTCATTAAATATGATTGTATATTAATTATTAGAAAAAAATTCTTGAGAAAAGTATTTATTTAATTATTGATAGGGCGTCTATGATAGGGCGTAATTTTAACATTTTTCCCGAGCGTAAAAATTCCTAGTTCTACCTCTGATGACAATATTACTGATATTAATTTTCTATTTTGCGTCCAAACTTTGGGCTCCTATTTAAGATAGCTGCAAGGGCCTTGTAGTTAATGTATTTGACGTGTAAACGATTAATGTGGCTCAGCGATACCCTCGCCCTCAAGAGTTTCCATAATCATATTAATCGTTAGGCAAGAATGTTGTTGCATGCATCCGACTGCTGAGGATGCGAATTAAGTTTTGTTGATAAATAATCGCTATGCGATGTCGATACTGTATAGTAATTTAAATAATTATAATAATAAATAATACACACTCAATATTGACGACCCGATTAACTTTCAGAATTGGGTGCGTTAAAATCGGATTGAGGTCTTGGAAAGGTTATTTTACAATATGTATACTGTTTATTCGATAATTGTCAACTGTACATTGTGCAAACAGACAAAACTAAAAACATATTACCTTATACGGTATATATAATGATATTTTAACGTGTAAACCTCCCATTATACTTACGAATAATTCACGGTTAATTTTTACTAAATATTCAAAACGTCGTAGCGAAAATAAGAACAAAGTAACAAAAATTTGACAAGTGCATTTTTTTTTTTAATCAATAAAAATACTTTTTCTCATTTAAGAAAGCGTCGGTATGAATCTCAAAGTATAGGCTAATAAAACACATATATTTTGAGTATATGCCATTTTTATAATTAAAACTACTGTATATTTCCATCCAATTCCAAAAAAAGACTATAAAATGTAACTACTCGTATTCATTCGCTTTATTTTTCTGGAAAAATTCAATTATTTTATTTAGATATATGACTGGTCCAAAAGAATCAGTTAAAATTCTAGTAAATATTGAAAATCTAAACATTTTTATGTACTAAGAAAGTAAATTCATTTTTATACATTTTATCCAAGTCCGTTCTTGGAAAGATATACATATTTTATTTATCAAATTAAGTTCACTTCTCCCGCACGTTATGTCACTAACCACGAGTCTGTTGGAGAGATTTCAATAAGGCTTGTTGCGATAAAGAAGTTGAGATAATGTAGAATTGTATACATTTTTAGTATAATAATTTACTACTTCAAATCATATGTTTAATGGAAAACGAAAATTCAACCAAACGACTAGTGAATGGTATATATTACAGGATACGTTAATTTAATTGTTCGGAATGTTCACGCATATATTATGGGAAACATGATTACAATGTACATTGTTGTATGGCCATTATACGTGGTAATATTATAATAATGTTATTTCAGTAAAGATTAATCGCTAGATTTCCGAGGACCACGGTTGGTTAGGTATATATTGCGGTTATACCAGTAGCGGGAGGAGGGTTTTTTAAGAGAAGAGGGATAGATTCATGTGGTCGAAAAGTGACTGCGGGAACAGGAGAAATTATACATAAGTATAGTTATGTTATTATAACCATATATATATATATGTATATATAGGGGTATAGGATTGGTTTCTCGTTGAAAATTATCATCCGGTGTACATTAAAGTTAGCCCTTGGTCATATAAGTGATTTTTTTTTTTTATACATTTTTTTCAGTCTTACCCCCTAAACTGGTTCAAATATGTATACAAGATAAGTATACAAAATTTCATGTGAATAGATTAAGTTTAACCCGTGTTCCTCAGCCCTCAAAGTTTAAATATATGGTTCTGTTCAAGAAATCGTAGTTTTGTTTAAATTATTGACTGCTATCTCGTTATCGTTTCTTACAAGAAAACATATTTGAAATTATTTAAAGTAAATTAAATTTTCTGTAACTTTTGTTCTATACAGTTTTTTGATTAACATAATATTTATTAATATAACTGATTATGAAACATGCAAGTTTTTAAAAAGCATAACAATTAAACAATATTGCAACATAACTAACATATTATTATATTTTTATCGTCTAAATTATTTTGGAAAACTGATTTTATTTACTATCTGAAATAATCGCACTATAATAAAATTATTTTATTTTATTATCTTGTAATATTTTAAGGATTTGAAACATTTTTAAAAATAGACTGGACTTTATAACTGATACCAAATTTTTAGATCTGAATGAAACATTATGATAATAAATTAGTACACTGCGGACTGCGATTAAACAGCTAACCGAATATTGTACATTTTTTTTTTTTATCATGACTATAACATCTACATAAAATATTATTCTTCGTGAGAAAGACAAAATATTTTTGATTGATAGTGATTACAATCAAATTATTGGTAGTAAATTACCTTCAAAAAGACAGGCATTACGTGTACTTTTTTCAATATGCGTAAAGTAAAACTCAACTTACATGAAAGTGCAAAATTTGTTATCCAAGAAATAGTTTTATTTTAGCAAGATGCTCGGTATTCCAGTTAATCAAGAATACAATAATATTAAGAAGCTGGAATCATTATACGAAGAATGGAGAACTTTACAGAAACATGTGGCGAGAACAACAGAAATAAATAAGAATAAACAAGAATGTTTTGTGAATGAGTTGGACGATCTTTTTGGTATTGCACATATGAGTGCATTGGATATTATTAAAATAAATATAGATAGACAATTTTTACTATATCAAAGAGAAAAATACAGAATTGGTTGTATGCTTGGTATAGATAAAAATTTACAAAAAACTGAAGAAAGAGTAATTACTCAGTTGGAAGCAGTAACAAAACGAAAAATGAGAGCTTATACAGAAGTTAAACTAGCAAGTAAATAAGATTGTACTTTTCTATCAAAAAATTTAAAATTATTGTAAACATTTAATTTATTTTAGGACGTACTGTTGACGGTGAAATAATCTGTTCTCCAGGTTCTGATAGCGATTCTGATGCTGGAGAAAATATTTCCGAATTCCCAGATCTTCCTGGATTTAAAAATAGAGGTTATAAAAATGTTATAATACTAAAACTTGCAAGAGCATTGGACAAGTGTAAAATAAGTGATCGCAATGTAGTTCATATATTAACAGCTACTGTAGAAGCATTAGGTAAACGAGTAAGTGATTTAGTTTTAAACCGAACATATATTAATCAAATACGCCAGCCCTTACGTAAGGATATCTAGTCCAGATATTCATATTTTTAAACGTTTTCAACAATTTTGGCCAAAACTTAATGTTAATAATTATAATACCGGATTAGAACATATAATTGTCAGTGAAAAGTTAAATGATGTAACTAATTTGATGTTATTTTTTTATATGAATCAATTACGCAAATCTCGTAATAGATACGATTACAGAGAATTGTTGGAATTAGCTGTAATATTTATCGGTGGTACCCCTACTCGTGGCATATCTTTTCAATGTCCTGGTGCAATGCATCATGCTCGTTAAATGGCTGGGGGCTAAACTTAATATAGCGACATAAAATTTTGTATTCTTAATTTATATATAGTTTTGAACCTATTTAGGGGGTAAGACTGAAAAAAATCCAATATTAAAAAGTAAAGGCTACTCTAGAGTACATGATACGGCAAATTTGCGATCTACACTACGTATAATATAATATAATTCATGTACCAAACGCAGTATATACAATATTTTTACTATTATTATTAAAGCTGTTGTTGATGTTGCAGTTGTTGTTTATGTTGCCGACTGCATTAATTTAATACTATACGTGAGTATACCTTGTAAAAAAAAATTCATGTGGTCATTCGGAACGAATTTACTGACCGAATAATATTTCATCGGCTAGGGAAAGAATCGGCTGCAGATTCACGTCATAAATATGTATTTTAATTTGTGGTACTTCCTACACGACTTTATTGTTAACATTAAAAAAAAAAAAAATTTAATCACATAAAACTATCACCATTACGCTCATTTCTTATAGCTCTATATAATAATAAGAAAAACTGCGTAAAAGAGAAATACAGAGAGAGAGTAATAATGAGGTGCAGAATTTTTGCAGATCGTTTGGACTTTGGAAAACATCCGCGAAATTGTTGCAAAAAAATAAAATGTTTTTACAATTCAATATCACTAAAGTTATGTAAAATATTCTAATAACTTCTTCATGGGTTCTACTCTATGGCCACATCAACGTCGACCTTTATATGCCTGTAGGTTTTCCTTTGACAACATTTTCTAACAATCAATATTTATTTAAAATTTAAAACATTAATAACTATAATACAATTATTTTAAACTATCAAAAAATTAATCTTTAAAACAAATCTAACATTTTTTTTTTTTGCTTCTGTCACAAAACACCACGATGAACGTATGAATTTCGTATTCGTATCTATTTTACTGAATCAATCCATCGGCGTTAATTACTATTTACTCCGCTCCGATGTACACACGTTTCAATATTAATTCATTTAAAAACAGAAAATTTAATTTTTAGACTTATTCCGTGTATCAAAATATATAAATATAAACTCTGAATATATTTTTATACTTTGGACAGATATAACAACTCCATATTCGCATAACAGAGGTTCCGAAGAAACGGATAAAAGTGGAATTTATTCTGAGCTGAATTTGACATTTGTTGCGATAAAAAAAAATATTTGTTTGAGAAAAAAGCGTTATCCAATATTAACATACATTGGACACAGATACACAGACTCATAGATATACATTCGCACGTGAAAACGCGTTTTATTTATTTATTGTTTGGATTTCTTCGAGCATAGAAGTGGGCGACAGTAATATTTATATTTATGGTATTCAAAACAAAAATAATAGAATAGCAACAACAGCAAATACATCGGGATTGCGTGAGTTTTCGGAAAAATATGTTGAAACTATTCAATTACGGCGTCTATCGCGTCATACCAGACGTACGCATTTCTGCGTGAACGCTTGCAAATTGCACCATTCGAAAAATGATTCCTACGTCCACACTCGATTGCTCTATAAATTTGTTTGAATTTATTTTTCTTTCGGCGCAGTGAAATATATACACTTTATTTGACAAATCGTTTAGTTGACTATAAATTAGTAATGTTACTTTGGGTAAAATAAAAACACGGCATGCGCAATAAAAACTTAGCTAGAAATCATCGAAAAGTGTCAGTTAAAAAGTGCTGTGTCGTCCACAATGTGTTCCTGAACACTTTATTCGGTACCACACCTAACAGCTGTTATATACTAGTTACTAATGATTAGTATATAATATGATACATGTATATATTTCTGTCAGGGCCACAAGACGTATATTATGATGGTAATGCGGGGACCTCGATCCATCGTAAATTAACCGTAGCCGTTGTTATAAATAAACGGTAGTTGTGTACCGCGTGTACTCCAGAAGAACAATCTATCAATTTATTATGCATGATGTATAATGACGTAATTTGAGGAGAGACAACTCGTGTCATGTACTCGAACGAGTTTAGTAAATCAAGCTCGACCTCAGGCGAAATTCCAAGTTTCAAATCGTTCTAGGTCTTACAGTCTTTAATCATTAAAATCTTTATAAGCTATTGTAAATGTTACAAAATCTGCAGATATAACTTCAAAAAATAACTTTACTCTCCGGAATTTTTCCATATAATTAGGCGTCGTCAAGCATTATGATTCGATTGGGTCCACTCGACCGTTCGGGTCAACAAAAAAGGACAAATCACTTCTAGATATCAGTGCACGGATTCATAGCCATCTTCTGAAATATCGGGTAATCTTTTGAAAACTCTGGCATTCTTCAGAACTATGAAATCTAGCGTAAATACGCGTTTTTCAAGAGATGATTATTTCCTCGACGCGCTCGACCCGAATTTACTCACATTGTTGTAAATATTATGTGGGACAGATCGCAATACGTTTTGTTGCTCAACAGTTTAGGTACTACACCAAACGCGCACAAGTTATTCACGTTTCGTTACCACCGGGATAAAAATGTACCGCACAACACGCCCGCAGAGGCAGGCGTGAACTGTGGTGGCGATGTAAAGTTCACGAATTCCACGGGATCACGCCGAGATTTCCACGAGGATGTCGTAATATTTTATGCGCATAATACGCGTGATAATTCACCAACGCACCAGCCTAAAAGTTGGCCTGTCAGTATACGAACCATAATCGGATCGAATAATTGAAACGACGACTGACAATGTTATATTATTATTGTATTATTATTCGCATAAATATTTATAACATAATGTATACCAGTTGTGTAACACTTATGTTTTGGAGCACGAGACTTTTAATTAGTTTTAACGTTTTAGTAGTATGATATACAGTTGTGGAAGGATTGTTGTAGAAGGAAAAGAACAGAGAAATAACAAGGTTTAAAAGATAAAAAAAAAAAAAAGGTAAAATACATCATTTTTTTATCAAATAATATATATAATAATTTATCATTATAATAATAATAATAACTTTTAACATTTTACTGAAATGTATCATAAATAATAAAGTAAATAAACAAATGATTGTAAAAATAATAACAATATTATTTGGTTGCTTAAAGAATAGTACCACATAATATATTCAAATCTTAAAATTGACAATTATTACATTATTATTGGTTTTTAAATGTTGAATACTTCGATTTACAGTGCTTGATGCTGTACGTTGTACTGATACAAGTTTTAGAAAATTTTTATTTACGAATGATTTTTTATTGAACTGGTTTACAGATTTTCAAATAGCTTTAAAACTAAGTTTTGCAATTAGACAATTTGAAATGTATATATATAATATATAGATATTGATAAAGAAATAGTGATTTAAAATCATCAAGATTGAACAGATTCAAATGCAAAATGTTTATTCATATATTGCCATATAAAAATGCAATTATATAGATAGAATAGAGATTAAAATTGAATAATCTCATTTCAATGTTATAATCAGGGATTGGAACCTATAGATTTTTTAAAAGAGTAAGGGTTCTAGAACCCATTAATTTCGGTTAATTCTGATTATTAGAGATTTATTAAAAAATAATATGAAATTATTTATTTTTTCTTGTTTAAATTGTAATTGTTTCATTGCATGAAAATAGAAGGTATTATGAATAGTTAAAAAAATAATTATAAATATATTAAATATATAAATTAGCCTATTATATTTCTTTGAGTTAGGTTAAGTTATTTTATTCCAACTTATAATAAGAATTTGTAAAATATTTTGTAGTATTGTGAAATATTATGATTTGATGAAATAAATATCTTTAATTTAAAATTTAATTTTAATTAGGAAACAAAGTTAATACAGGCTACTGCTGTAGCTACAAATTTTAATGTTCCCCAATATAATTCGCGGCATCATTCTATATTTTCAATACCATTTCATTGAACCTTATATGGATATAATAATCCGCCGATTGCACTTAAAGCAATAACGGACCTGAACTGACGATTTTGTGTGGTAGATACACAATTTTGATCTGAAAACGAAAGCTGATCACGTTTGGTCATCGTATAAACCTAAAGTAGCAAAAATGTGAGTCACAGTGTGTAGAGAAACAGACTTTCTTTCTATTCTTACAAAGCATCGTCGCACTAATTATTTTCTCTTTATCACAACATAATCAATGTCAACTGATAGATGATAACTTGTTGCGGTTGTAAGTACCTATTGCATCAGAGCGCACAGAATTCAAAAGACCCTCCGCCCAAGACTTCGCGTACATGTAATAATACCATATATATTAATAATAATATAGACGCATTATCCCTGTACACATTCCATCATGAGGTGGGCGGGTGAGCTCTCAAATTAGATAGTACACAATGAAAGTGTATAATATGTTATGTATGTATTATATGTGAAGCGTAAACGTGACGACGTCGCAACATGAACATATTATTATTGTATATATTTACTATCTATGTAATATATTATATTAATAAGTTGCGTGTACATTACTGATAAGTAGGTATGTAAATTTAGCAAGCACGAGTGCGCGAAAAGTACTGTCAGTAGTGAATATTTAACGGTCGGGATTCATATTATATCCGCGATTGGATCCTCGTGCTAAAATCATAACAAAATAATATGGAACAAAGAAATATGTGATTCGGTAATTTTCCAATACTGCGAAATATTGACCGAGCCTCTTCCCTTAAATTCATCGTTGCTGCCTACGTAAACTGTTGCTAGTAAACCTTTAATGGCGAGAACCCCATCAAAACATTTAAACAGAGTGTTACGGACTTCGAAACAAATGAAACACATAATCTTAAGACCGAAAAAATATGTCATTATAACTATACGCGTATAAGCAACAATATTATTGACTACATTATTTCAATTGGATCGAATTGAGATAATAATAGTTTGCTGTTTTTTAATATTAGTATGGTTGATGGCTGAAAGTGATTATTTACTTGAAAATTTAAAAAAAACTTTATAAAAATAATTTTTACTGGATTCCTTTTTTTTTAACTGTCTTTTCAATACGTTGACTTAAGGAATTTTTTAACCAATGGAAACACCATATTTCTTGTTAAATTACTGTTCACATCATGCGTTAATCGTCTTAATACTAGAATTGCACGACGGGTACTCATTGGTAGGTTCATTGAGGCTCGATTTCAGACTCCTCAAAATATTTAAATACATTTTGTCGGGAAATATATTGGAGATAAATTGTATTTATATTTAAAGTAGAGCAGTAAGTAGTAACTTGAGCAGAATTCGTATGATAACGATGTGAAAATATTATATAATACATTGTCATATTACACGTATTGAATAAATTTAAAATGCGTGGGATGGGACGTTAAGTATCATGTGGAAAAATTATAGAAACGACAGTAATATGTGTGCGAGTCATTGTATATTTTATGGAACAAGATTAATTAATTAATTACCGTGTCTGTGTAAAAAGATTAAATCGACCGAACATTATATTTTGTATGTATAAGCACCAAAGAAAATAACGATATTATCAAACAATGTTACATGCAAAATCTGTATAGAAACATTGTCTTCATTTGGAAAATTATATTTAATTATGATTTTGATATAAATTCAATAAAATTACCTAGGCTCATGGACATTGGAAAATTTTCCATTAATCAATATACCGCTATATATTTGGATTACGGTTTAGAAAACACACGGTGTAGTGAACAAAAACCATGTATTGTTAATGCTTTCATTATTTCTATATTATTTTCTTATTCGTTATTATTTCACGAAATGTAATAGACGTTCGATAGTAATAATATAATATTTAATCTTCGCGAAACGAGTGATGATGAATAATATAATATTATTAATCACAACGCAAACTGAAACACTCGATTGAACGGCGACCTTTTCGTACTCCACTTTTCTCAGCAACCTACGGAAACGTGTCGATTATATTTATATATTATCATCTCCTGTGCGTCTTCATTCAGAATTTCTACTTATATAATGTATTTTAACACTTGTAAGTTATCCAAACGTTCGCGACCCATTGTTGTGTGCGCACCTCACAATTCAAGTTATTCACGAAAACGTCTTAACGATTAAAAAGTTGTCATGAAGTTGTTATTGCACCATTATAGAGGGAACAATAATTTATGTTTCATACATTTTTTAAATTTACACAAATACAATTCAGTTCACGTAACTCATAGCATGAGAATACAAATATAAATTTAGAGACGATAGAGATAACAATTATAATATGAAATCACGTTTTGTAAATATTTAAACTAAATATGTAATGCTAAAAAAATATAGAGATCAATATATGATATATATTAATCGAATTGCATATTAGTTGTAACTATAAAGACGTTCAATTTAGAAATAATACATTTTTCAACTAGTTATTCTACATACTAACTAGATATTTTATATGACTAAGTTAGTGTAAATAAAATTACCATTGATTTAATGTATAAAAAATAAATATTAATTTAAAAAAAGTACATTCTGATATGTGAGAATATGTAAAATTATTTATTATTTGTGCACAATATATTGTGCTAAAAATGTCGATTTATTAAAATTATTCAATTATTATAATGTTAAACAAATTACAAATTTAAAATTAAAATTAAATATTAATATTAGGTTAACTTAAACACGCCCTATATTATTATAATATAATTTGTATTTTTTGGTACACGAACTTTTTGGGAGGGATTTAAATTAAAAAATGCATAGCATGTGCATTTGAAAAACCCTAGTGATGGAATTCAGGCGCCTTTCAAAGAAAAATATCTTCATTTGAAACGTCACTGAGCATAATAAATTATTTTGTACATAAACTTAAGTGTAACCATAACTTACATACTATAAATTAGCGAAAACCCAATTGATATTCTATATATTAACTAGTAAGACCATGGAATTTATATATTAAGAAGCATATTTAAGAATTGTATAAAATAACAAATTATATACATTACCGTAAAAATATTACGATATAAAATTTTACATAAAAAAGTTATGCATATGTACATACCATTTTTTATGCACGGGAATACATTCAAATATCTAACAGACAAATTTGGAACACATACACTATCGTATGAAGATTGGAAATTATATACATAGGTAATGAATTGGAATTGTAGAACAAAGCGTTTAAAATAATGTATCTAATCATTAGTCAAATACATTTATTCAGAACTTAAAGTGAGGGGAGCGTAAGGGGACTCAGTCCCTTACCTCTCATAGCGCTTATAAAGCGCTCCCTTTAACATTTCTAAATTAATTTACAACATAAATCATAACAGATTGTTAAAAGAAAAAAATAAGAACTATTGTAATCGAACGACATTAAGACTAATAAATTGGAATAATACATGTTCCGAGGCCTATTCACTATAACCAAGGTATAGTACTGAAATATGTAATTATGAGTGCAAAAAGTAATATATTATTCTCAATTATTTGAAGAGAAAAATATGTTAATCATAACAACATTGTTTATAAATAAAAAAGTATGGGTAATACAAATATATAGGTGAAAAAAAGGAAAAGAAACTCGTGCCAGCAGTCTGTACGCATACAAACAAATGGCTGCATGAAAATTGCATGCCAAAAAAAAAAAAAAATTCAGACATACACCTCTAAGACGTGGCATGCAATTCGGATAGAACACTCTGAAACCTGGCATGTAATTCGGACGCACCGAAACAAATCATTAACAAATTTTTTTTGCAGGTCATCATTAACATGTGTGTATATGTGATCTTGTGTACAATACACGTACAAATCACAATTTTATTTAATTAAAAAACACATAAGTACTGTGTATATTATATCTAAAATGGAAGTATTTTACATACATAGGTTAATAAGCTTGTCACATATAGTACACACACACACACACATTTGATAGCTTTTATTTATTTAACAATACAGAAGCTTATATTGAATTTAAATAAATGATTATTTTTCACCGGGTAATAAATCGACATTAACCACTGTGAAAATCCAATTATAATAGGGTTTACTTATTTTTATTTTGCGGCTATCGTTTTTTGTAGGAAATAAATACGACGTAATTTCTTCATAAATATACGTATATCGTAATTGTTGAATATTGATGTATTATATTAGATAATTCTAAAGTGTTTATACGTGAAGCGAACAATTTTATGATTTACCTTTATATCATGTTATATTGATCTGCGATAATAATATATATTATTCTTTGAATTCTGTATTTTTTCATCTTTATGATACAGAAATAATTTTTAATGTTTTAAGTGACATATACTCACGTATATGTTTCAAACTATTAATCATAGACTAAGAGCTTCATTTGCCTTAAACATTTAATAAACACGGGTATAGAACGATTTCAACAACAATTTTAATTATCTACTTCAGGAATGTGAATTCAATGCTATTGAATCTTTAACAAATGCATCTAATGAACAATTGAAAATGTATCCAAAATAATGACATTCTCAATACAATTTGTTAGTAAATATTTACAAACTCAACTCAACTCAACCCTCAACTTACAAAGAATCTTCATTACTAAAATATAATCGTTTATTATGTGTGTGTGTGTGTGTGTGTGTGTGTGTATATATAGAAAAGAAAACTAACAATTGCATTTACAATTTATTTTTATTTTCAATTTCATTATTATTAAAATCATAAAATTAATAAAAAAATCTAAAACATACAATAAAAAAAAAAACAAAAAATATAAGATGAATCGAATTTATCATAAAATGTAATAATACTTAAGTAAGTTTACAATTTCAAATTTAGTAACTTTAACAAGCAAATCAAATGTATTATAGGATTTCTATAGTTTTATATATAATATATTATATTATATTGTAAGTGTTTAAAACCAAATAATTCATCATGCTACTTAAATTTTAAAAAGATAAAATTTGTTTTGTTGTATCAATTATAAATTCTGAAGAATTTGAAAATTATTTTGTTTGTATTATGTACGTACTTAATTTATTTATCTGTTTAATATTGGTAAGTAATTTAATATAAATAATGCTGTCAATTCTTAACGAATCAAGATATTTTAATGAAACAAGAATCAAATTAAAGGTTATATTTATCTTTATTATTCGCTAGCCCCATAAATCATTATATATAATACTTATAAAAAAAAAATCCGATTTTGCACTTGTCCTATGAAAAGGGGCAAGTGTGACGTTTTAAAATTTATAAAGAAAAAAAAATATTCCTAAGTTAGTGATATTATAACTTTTTTTACTAAATAAACAAATAAATTCAAATTATGTATATTTAGAGATATTACATAATAAAACAATAACTATTTTAAGTTAAAAACAAAAAAAAAATATTTTTAAATTTAAAATGAGCTTTGCATTTTTGTATCACACACCCCATTTTACCTTAACAAACATTTTGTAGATTAATTTTTAACAAAATATTGTTTGCTAACTTAATACATTATAGATTTTTTTTCAATAGGGTTAGTTTTGATTAATGGATTGCATGTGCGTAACTTAATCAACGACACTTGGGTTATAGTCATGCCCGTGTCACATTGATAAAGTATTTAAAGTTGTAAATTTTGAAAATGAAATAAGACATAAGCAAATTGATGGAACGAAAACATGTGTAAATAAAAAAATAAAAAACATTTTCGGAACACTTAGTTTTTAGATCATCGAGAAAAATCCGTGAAAATCCGTCGCATATATGCATATCATACGAATTTCGTTTATGTGCATACATCATTGCATATTTTGATTAGGTATTGTTCACCCTTCGTCCGAAATGTTAATTTTTTTCCCGGAACGAAAATTACAAAATCGTCAACTCCGGTAAACTGCAAACTATATAAAAAAAAAAAACCGTATTTAATAAGTAGTTACTTAATAATAATAAGGCGCGCAATCAGTACCGTAAATACTGAGTGTGCATAGTGTGCATTGCACAAAGGCCCCAGGCCTCATATTACAATACGGAGCCTCAATAAGTTAAAAATGTACAATAAATAAAGGGTCTCAAGATTTTGGTAGACACATAGGTGCTCAAGTAGTTTAGTTATGGCGTTTCGCACAACAACACGTAACCCGATAATCACGTTTCAAAATACTGTTTACGGAGACATTATTAATATGTATCCGTTGAACGAATGTTGGTAAGGCCTATTCTACTACAGTTGGGTCTGAAGAAAAAATAAATTATAAAAAAAAAAATAATTAATAAAAAAAAAAAAAACTCTGCTGAAATAATTAATTTCGATCATGAAATTTAGTCTCCGTCCACATTTTGTGCATATAAAATATATTATGAAAGCATAAAAGTATGAGAGAAAAAATGAAAAAAAAAAAAACAAATAAAAATAGTGCACGGGAAAAATAATTTTGACATAGTAAATGGTTAAAAATATTACAGTCGATTTTAACATAATTTATTGTTTATAAATATGCTTGTTTAGTGAAAAATACTATGTAGTTTTAATTATAAAATTATAATTAAATTGACTAAATAAATATGTACAGTAAATATTTTCAAAAAAAAACATAGGTTGATTGTGTGTTTATATTATAACTTAGTAATAATTTAGATATAGTTTTTCTTAATGTAGATATTGCTTTATGTATGCTTTTACTTGTATGTATGGCAATAACTAACTGTTCAGTTGAGAGGTCTTTTTCTACATTAAAACGACTCAAAAGTTGCACAGAAAGCTACTTCATGTATAACGTTATATTTAAAAAGATATGGAATTTTAGATTCTGAAATAAAGTATTAAAATATTAATAAATAGTATAATTATTATTTTTATTTTTGTATTTCTATTTTACTATTATAATTTTTTTTTTAATTATTTATCTATAGTTTTTTATTATTATATGTATTTACTTTTCTACTTATCATTATATAAGCCATGCAAATGAATAAATAATAAAATTAATATTTAATTTTTCTTAGGTAGCTATGTATAGAAATTAAGATAATAGATTTTAAATATGATTTATCTTATTTCAGAATTTTAATAGCTATACGGTATACGTATGTATTGGTGTATAATACGAGTACAGTAGAGATGTGATGTTTATTTAAATATTCGAACATTCGAATATCAGTATTCGATGCTACATTACCTATTATTATTAAACGTTTTATGTTGCGCGAAAACTTCGACGAATAATTTTCGTTGCGTATTGTATTGTAGCATTGACTACTGATATTCGAATGGTCAAATATTCAAATATTCGAATTATTTATGCTAGACTATTCGAATTCAAATATTTGTATATTCGAATACTCGAATAATTCCCATCACTGGAGTACAGTATAATTAGTAAATACATATTAAATATTAAACTGCAATATATTGCGAATGTTATAATTTTATATACATAGGTACACGAAATAAAGAGTTAAGTGAACTCTAAAAACTAATGTTAAATAAGCATTTTTTTATGATGAAATTAAAGGTATACATTTGTACAATGAACTTTTTCATTTAGTATGGATAAATAAAAATTATAGTAATAGTTACATTGTATTAGGATAGGTTCAAATAAAACGAATAGTATGGTTACCTTTATTTTATAGTAGAAATAAATTAATAGTATATATGGTAATTATTATATTTCAATTTAGTTAAAATAACATTTTTAATCAAATTTAAGGTAACTATATTACACAGTTATAATAACCATGATGCATCAACCGAATGTATATGGTAACTTTACCTATGGTGTGTGGCTGTCACTATGCCACACCAAAATTTAAGTGTGTAATAAACATTTAAATGGTTATTTTAACCACTTTATTTTCCGTGTGAGTGCTCTCTTGGAGAGATGATAATTGAATGTGCCAACTCAAAAGACATTTTACCAACCCGATGTTCTATCATTCAGTCGATCTATTGATTATTATTTGAATAATTGTCATGCATTATAATTAATTATAATTAATTATAATTAATTTGTAAACAATGTTTAAAAGGAAAGTGTACAGTACGGTTTCGACCATCATAGCGGGAGCACGTGCTATATCTCGCTCCGTAGTCCATATTGGCAACGTCTAATGACCGTAGTCCGATCGTTATTACGCAACATATATTTAATGGGTGTGTAACGGAGCGAACCGTTTCATATCTATTAATATGACATCGCTTCAATCACCACCGGCAACGAATTCTAAACGACACTTGTCTTCGCACTCCAGCTCTCCCAAGTATGAGAAAAAACCAAATCTTTCACCTCGCCAAATCGTTTCGCTCTTTTGTCAACGGCCAATGATGAGCTGGTATCGGACGTATTTACATTTAACTCCAATGCTACAGAGCGCGAGCAACTACCACCAAGTAAAACGTACTAAAGTCCATTCATATGCCGGCGATTTATGTAAAGAACATCAGAAACTTTTCTGAATTTCATAAAAAATGAATACACCTCACGGGTATTAATGATTTTTCATGTAAGTCCACACCATCTTATTTAATAATTCGGGCCAACAGTCACCCTGTCTTCGCCATCATTTCGAAGTATCTAATAAGCACTAGCGCCGAATTTCATACCTTCCGTCCCTATTACATGCGCCACTTTAAGGTAGTAATTCAAAATCTACATCATACCACTACTCTATCCGATATCTCAGATGCCCTGGCGGAGTATGAATACTCTGTGGTACGCGTGGTGAATATAAGAAAGAACCAATGTCCGTTACCTCTTTTCCACATTGAATTGACACTTAAAAATAATAACCACGATATCTTCAACATATCAACATTGCTCCATTCCATTGTAGTCATCGAAAAACGACACTCTAAAATTAATGACCCACCTCAGTGTTTTAAAAGTCAAGCATATGGTCATACCCACAATTACAGTTGTCACTCACCTAGATGCGTCAAATGTGGTGACGACTATCTCACAGCGAACTGCACCAAAGACCGGTCACTCCCAACTAAATGCTCTCTGTGTTCTAGTGATCACACAGCCTCATACAAAGGATGCCCAATTCTCAAGAAATTAAGGTACGTTTTCCTGGCACCACAATGTTGAAAAATCCATAATTTTTTTCACGCCATTAATTGTACCATAATTAGTACCAATTTGTACCAACGAATTTCCCACGGAAAAATCGATTTTTCTTTAGGGGTGCCAGGAAAACATTTCCCTGGCACCCTAAATCACACCTAATGAATTATTCCACATTATTTTTGCGTCATTAATTGTACCATAATTTATACCAATTTGTACTACTCATTTCAAAATTTGTACCAAAGAATTTCGCACGGAAAAATCTATTTCTCTTTAGGGGTGTCTAATTAATTATAATTAATTATAAACCCCTTTAGGGGTGCATAATATTATTGCATTGATTCGGATAATCGACTTAGTACATCTCTCTGTAACATTTTACACAGATAAATTAATCGTTAAATAATAAATATAAGACCGTACCCGTTGTGAGACGTATAAATAATGTTAATCAATACGATTAGAATTTTTTAAACATGCGATAAACGTCGTCGGGGGCTAAATGATAACGCGTTGTATAAGTCATATCATGTTTTTATTTTAAACAGCCGACGTTCATATAATTTATATAAAAATCAGTTTTCTATCAATAATGTTATTTCAAATCTTTTAACAAACATTTAAATTATAGAAATTCCTTCATACCGTACACGAAGCACAATTATTGTAATATAATTATCATAGAAAGTAATACCTAGTAGTAACGTCAAATCCTTGATTGATAAATGTTCACAAGTTCAATCAAATATATAATTAATAACTTAACAAAATATATGCCTATTTTAGCGTACAATAATATTGTTGGTAATATTTATTATACTATATAATGTTATATATTTCATAACAGGTAATGTTATTTGCGGGTTTTCAACCTACAAAATATTATTTACGTTCATATAAATCCTGATTTTGTTGTTTTACGAGTCCGAAATTTGGATGTTAATACGATTTTATTTAATTGGTAAAAAAAACACACACTCGCATAATACGATATAATAAAGTAAAATATCATATTCAATTTTCCGTGGAAAACGTTTCCCTGGCACCCGTAGAGAGAAGTCGATTTTTCTGTAGGAAATTCGTTGGTACAAATTCTGAAATAAGTGGTACAAATTGGTACAAATTATGGTACAATTAATGGCACAAAAAAATTATAGATTTTTCAATATTGTGGTGCCAGGGAAACATACCTAAGAAATTAGTACTACCAAATAAAAAAAAAAAAACAAAAATGCCAGAATCTCAAAGGCAAGAAGCTCGTACTCGTCATTGTGGCAACAACATCAAAGTGGGTCCAACGTATGCCAACATATCTTCAAAGCAACCAACACAAAATATTTCTGATACTATATCTACATTTCTGACTGAAATAAAAATCTTATTAAACCCTCTACTTTCCCTTCTAATAATAAAGAAACTCACAAATTCCCCATAAGTTATCACAATCAATTACCAACAATTGCATTCAACCTATTTATGTAATCTATACGCTCTTATCTTTATATTAACCATATTAATATTATTATATTTTTAGTTTTTTCTTTCTATTCTGTATACTCAATATTATGATACAATATCTTATTGTTAATTTAATTTAATTACGTTGTATATAATAAAATTGTTGAGCTGTAATAGTTGATACTAAAAGCTAAAAAAAAAAAAAAGGAAAGTGTACAGTATATGGAAATATTTTGAAAGATTAAATACGTTAAACGGCGTTTTTTTCCATTATTTGTTTCCGCATGAAATCAACGTAACATTCTGTTCGAGTGTTAGCAACTAAAAAAAAAAAAAAAAACTGAAACATCACAAAGTATATTGTCTTTATGATACCTATAAAGAATACTACTAAAAAGAAGATTTTATCACGTCCACAATTGTGTAAAAATACATACAAAACCCACACGCGTATAGGTGTACTATGCGTTTTATTATTCCGAAAGGAACCGATTTTTTTCATTTGAAACCTTGTTTTTAACTTTTTTGTAGTTTCATCTTTGTATAATGTTTTTTTTTTTCGTTGATTTATGAGACATATTATACACTAATGCACAATATTACAATAATATATGTTTAATTGCGTATATATATTCGATTAATAAGTATTCTAATTTATTATTACACCACAAAAACGAGAATAGTTCAGTCGGAAGACTTTAATACTGCATAGTTACATACACGGCAGGATGTAATTTTCATTTTGTACGCCACGTAAAGCGATATTTATCATACTAAGCATTAACGACCCGCACAAAATTGCTGAAAACAGCGAAAATGCGAAAGAAAAAAAACGGAAAAAAGATAAGAAATAAAAATTAGATTAAAAAGTCAACCGACTTATGCATGAAACTATACGGAAAAACAATGACTTGACGTGCGGTTATATGGAATAATAAATATTTGAAATTATAAAATAATCATCTTATAAAAATAAGGGCGGACAAAATCTAAGAAATGGAAATCTTCTCATATAATTATTTAATACTATTTTAAGAACACGTCAACTAATCATTCGATTCAGAACTGAAGGACAGTAACTATATATTTTTTTTTAAATCGTATTCCGTTTACGTAAAAATATACTATTATTATTATTTTAATTCGTATTAAGTTGCCTTGACCATGCACGATAATTCATTCTGGCCAAAGGTCTTTAAATTCATTGATTACTGAATTTACAAATTCGCGGCACTCTGTAATATTTTAGGAGCTCCAAACGTCAATAATATAGATAGTAACTTATTAACAACTTCAGTTGCTCTTTTAATTACCGATATTAAATTTTATATCACTCTCATATAATATAGATCATGGATAAAAAATTATTATCTTAATTGATATTGAAAATTATGGTATGTAAGCTGTTTATTGCTAACTAATATAACAATCTTGTTTTATAATAATAACACTAAGTGCATAATATAAGTATTATTCATTTCATGAAATGGATGATTTCATTATGTGGATGCGATATATATATATATTCATTATACTAAATCATTTGCAATCACAAAGTCAATAATTTTATTTTATTTTTCCCATAGTTTTTAATTATTTTATCAACAGGAAAACTATAATATTTTTATCTACGTATAGGTACAGCTGAACCCAAAAGACATTTGCAATCGTTATGAACTCTGTTGAACTATTATTATGTTATATATTTACATTTTAAATCAATATATAATTAAATGTATTGTCAATAATAAAATAAATATAAATTATTGAGGAGAGAGAGTGAATTCCTCCCGAGTACTCCCGTATACGGTTTCCAGCATACGATGAATAAAATACAAGAGGCAGAACGGGGGCGTAAGTCACACATATTATAACGTTTTTGGTGTAGTTAATGAAAATTAATTGCGTTTGGGAGAGCACTATAAAGTTAAGTTAGGCCATTACAAAACACACACACACACACACACACACACACACATATATATATATATATATATATATATATATATATATATATATATATATATATATATATAACTGCTGATTTATTTAAAAGCAGTTCGGCTCGCATCTGTAATAGTTAGGTTACGAACAACCCCAGAAAAAAAAAATGACTGTATTTCTTTTCAAATGTTCAATTTTCTCTACTTCTAGTGTACATGTATATAACACACACACACATTTTCAAACCTATTCATGACCTATCCTGGTCAAAGATATATATACATGTACATATTATATACATATATACATATATATATACATACATACATTGCACTATTAAACTATATTTGTATAATGCCTGTATATATACGGACTGTCGCAGTGAGTGGAAATCAGCTATTTCTCTCAGCCGAAACGAGGACGAAAATTGTTTTCGAGAGAAAATAGGTAACCACAAATACTACGTTTTCACTTCAAAAATGTATTCTAAAAGTTGCGTTCGAACTTTTAACATAATTGAGCAACAGGCAAATTGAAAAATATTTAAAAGGAATATTACAAATTCCAAACGCAACACAATAATAAAATGAGAGTAATTGTGACTTGACCGTTAAGTGGGTAATATAAAACAATTTTGTCATTGAAATAATATCATTTTCGTGAATGCATAATTTAAGACAACTGTGTTAAGATTAGCCGCATGACGAGATGTGACACGTTTTTTTGCTTAATATTACCGTTAGTCGTTTGAACAGTGGTCACGTCCGCACATGTTTCTAGTCACTCAACTAATTTTATCTCTATTATATAAAAAGTTATTAAATCAAATTTTATACCAAACAAACCACTAAATTATTGTCTATTGAAAAACAGCAGAAACTACATAATAAGGGCTTCAGCCCCATCGGAACTTTAAAAAGTAAAACAATAAATCATATAATTCACTGTCGTATCGTTAAGAAAAGTTATTTAGATACGCACCTAAGCAATTACGCAACGTCGCGTCAACCAATTGCTATACCTAAATTGCATACCTTAGCTCACCATATTAAAAAAAAAAAGATTATTACTCGATCAAAGACGCGTAAACCTCTATTTTTTATTAAACAAAAAATCAAAAATTAATTTGAAAAATAAATTAAACCTATACAAAACACTATTAGTTCCGATTTGGTTTTATAGTATCCAGGTTTGGGGTAATCCATTGAATATTTAGAAAATCCAAGCATTTCAATCAACCAATTTTTGCCTGATAACGTGTGTACCCTTTTACGTCTCATACCACACTTTACATTCCGATGTACATTGCCAAAACTGCAATCATCTTCTAAAAACGATTTTGGTTCCGCTTAGCCAACCACCAAAACCCCCTCATCAGGCAACTTAATTCAAATGATATCCCTGGAAATCCTCCTAGACGACTAGGTCACCATTGGTGTGGAGACCTCATGAACTATAATTAAGTTCTTAATAACGAAGTAAGTATAAAAAGTGTCACCACTGGGTGACTTCTTTTATCAACTTATGATCATGTCAACAAAACACATTCCATATATATATATATGAGTTGAAACTGTTAAGTACTGGCGCCACTAGTAAACATGCGACTTACGTATTTAAATTTTATTATAATATCTTTTCCAAGTATCTACTTCAATAAATGTTCTGTAAAAATTCGAAATTAATTTCGTGTAATAAAACGACAACTATATATGGGAGAAAAAATATGTGTTTTACCACGTTATCCGTTCCAACGATAATGACTAAATGACTCCGCTGCAAAATTCTTTAGTGTTACTGTTAGATAAATAAATATTACGTCGAAATATTAACATTTCAAGACGTGTATGAAGTTAGGCCCTCCACTATACAAAATATTTTCTAAAATTATTGTAACCTTATTTTCTTAATTTGTAACTATTTGTAACCAAGTTTTTAGAATTTGTAACCTCATATTACATATGCAAAGAAACACTCATATAAATTTAGATAGTATTATTGATCAATTTGCTAAAAATAAACGAAAAACAGATTTTATTAAATAAATAATTGTACCAACTCATTCATCATTTGTTTTATATTAGTAATTTTTGAGTTAAAACAGGTTCGCCTCCCTCTTGAAAACTGGGGACGCAATAACTAAACTGGGCCCTACAATTGTATGATATTTAAATTAGGATACAGATAATATATTTAATAAAATACGTTTTCACAATTTGATTGTGAAAACATTAAACATTAAACTTTATTCGAACGTTTATCCGACTAAAACACGTGTACTTGCGTTTACTGACAATAAACGGTGTTCTAGAGTCTAGATAAAAATTCTATGGGTTTCATTTTAATTAGGCACTTGTCATTATTATTTGTATTATTTGTTAACTTACACCAACACAGTTCGAGCGACCCAATTTTTGTAAAGCAAACATAATATTACGATGATGTTACTTGTACTGCTTGCACTTGATTTAATGATTTTTATGATGACTTACGATCAAATAATAATGCTGAATATGATAATAAATGTTATTTAATGAGTAAAAAAATAAATACACTGTACTTGTTTATGCATAAGGGGGCCCCACTAAGTATTTCGCCCGAGAACCACCGATCACATAACTAAACCCACCGTCGACTAAAAGGGCAGCGTTCAGCTTTTTCGCTTCGTTCGGCGAACGCAATGCACGTAACAGTCAATAATTTCAATTATCGAAACAACTGCGGCGCGACGCGCGCGATTGCGATCATTTTTCATTCATCGGAAATTCTCCGCGCACGGACGAACACTCAAGATATTATATAATAATTTACGTAATTTAACCGGTAAATATCGTCAATATCCATTTTCAGTTTATATGAGTAGATTTTTACGTCGATTTCCGGTAATTTACGAAAAAAAATTATACAAATAGTTATTGTTGTATTTATATCATATATTAATAACTATTTATTTTCACATATTAATGAACCATGACATTTTGAAGTACAAAGTTTGCCTGAAGAACGACAAGCACATTTATTATTTTTATATTTCGTTTTGCGGTGACATCATTGGTACCCTTGGGTGCTCGAAATACTGCTCAAACCAGCAGTCTCTCGAAGAGTAAGCTCTTTTTCTTTGATGAATTTATGTACGTCTAGAAGCAATGATTATCATATATTTAGGCGCAAAAACATAAGTTTTATTATAGTCGAATTTCATCCGTATTATACACAACATTTACCAATGTGTTTGATGAATATCAAAAATCTCCATGTTGTGTATATGTTTATGATAATTACAGGTTGATTACGTAATTTTCATGTTTTACATAATCAGTAGTGACTCGTAATAAATATTCTGAGGAGACTTAAATTATTTAACATAAACTCCATACAATAATCACCAAGAAAAACCCTTTTATTGAAAAATTAATTATACTTATTACTTAATTTAATGGTAAATTTTTTTATAAACTAATTCAATTTTGCAATTTTTTTTATATCTGCGAATTCGTAGACGACGGTGTACAGCGAATAACGACAGCGCAATGGCACAGAAATTATTGTTGTAGTTTCAATATTTCGTCTATAATACGCGGATTATTCTCGTCGGTCCTATCCATTCAACAAGCCAAACCGTTACATGTTTCGCGATTGAACCCGTTGAACGTTAGTTTCAATGAAACGACGACCGTCGTCAAAATGACTAAAATAGTATTTCCATCGAATAACTATTTATAGGTTTTATATAAATATATTATATATACATAGTACATGTACAAGGGTACGGTGATGAACGCGAATTCAGCTACGCGCGTAACGCAATACATTATACCGCGGCGGAACGTTGATGAATCGACCGGCGGTACCCGATGTTCCTCCGGAGAGTTAAACGATACACGGGTCGGCCAACCACCCGTCATTTATTTCCCTCTGTCCTCGCAAGCCCGTGCCCCTGTTTGTCTCCTGCGATTATAAGAACTACGACACGGATCCGTGTGCACGTTGTCGAAACGTTGTAATTCACTGCGATCAATTCGCACCAAAACTGTCCGCGCATTGCGGTGTTTTCAACACGGCCGTGTTCGCAGAAACGCATATTCCTCTTTTTTTTTTTTCTTCACGTTAGAAATTTAGAAAGATGTCCGTGTGAAGACGGATCTATAACACCGGAACGATAAACCGTGAGCTGAACTCAAGGTTGGTTAACACTCAAAATTCGCTGCAGAACCGATAAGCGCGTTAGCGTCACTATTTTACACGCCTGGATCACGGTGCGCGTGTGACAAATTGGTCGAGAACGCGTTTCGGTTTTTCATCGTTACCGCCTCGGCAACGGCTTATAAATGTACAAATCATTTCTATAACAACTACTTGATAAATAATTTAACCGAACGGAAATCATTTAACATGTGCTTGTCAATAAAAAAATGGGATCGCTATTTAGTGTCGGAAAATCAGTTCGCGTCCTAATACCTTTAATGTGATAAAAATAAAAATAAATCGAACCGGAGGCATTGAATTATTAATTTTAAATTGAATACTTCAGGATCCGCGTTTACTCTCCGTAAAATTGATAATATAACGTTCAATCATATCGATATGCACGGAGTCGGAAGACCACACGTAATATGGCAATCATATTCTAAACACTTACTGATTTAATTTGAGAGCATCGGTTCAATATACGTATATTAATGAACTGGTAACTGATACCAGTAATAAGTGTCCCGGTGGTTGTGCTCAGTTGCGGAAACATTTATTTTTCCTTCTGAGATACTGCACAACATAGGCGGATATTAGGGGTGACTTGGGGAAGGGTGCTTAAGCCCCCCCTGAACGTAATCAAACTACACCTGACGTCAAAATAAATTGTGTATTTTAATATTTGATATTTATAATTTTCATTTTATTTTGTTGATATGAAAGAATGGTCTAAAATATTTACGGACCCTCGTTATTGGAGAAAACTATAGTTAATAAGTAATAAAGGAAATAAAAGAATAGATTTACACTATTAAAATAAATAAAAAAATGAGTTGCTATTCAATATTTCATATTTTTATGTTACCTGTACATATTTGGTGCCTCAACTAGAATAAAGTAAGAGTAGCCACTGGTTAGTGGGTTGAAGCGTCTAAAAATTTTAAGTCCCCCCCCCCCCACAGATGTGACCAAGTATCCGTCTATGCAGCACAACTAAAACAAAGGAAATGTATTTTTAATAGCCATCAAATATAGAACGAGTTTTTTTTTCTTGCATACATTATAGGTACAGTTTATCCGGTTTGTAAAGTGATAAAAAATAATTCTACCATCGGTTAGTTTTTCAACTAAAAACATTCACACATTTCGAACCGTAAACTTAAGTCGGATCGTCAGATGCGTGTGTGTGTGTGTGTGTGTAAAATCGCAGCAGGCGTGGTAATCTCAAAGATATCGTTTGTTCGTCTCGCAAGCCGTAGGGAAAGCGTTAGGGGCGTAAAAAGACGAACGAGTACAAGTGCCGAAGATTATAAAACACTTACGCACTTGTGTGCGTGACGAATACATGAGTTTCCGCGGGCACTAACGCTAGCGGAGGCGCCAGTTTTACGATGAAAAAAAAATGAATATAAATAAAACGAGAGGAAACGCGAGAAACGTGCGCGTGCACAGAATTCCCTTGAAACATACGACGTTGAAGAAATCATGCACGCATAAACGTGTAATAAATTCTCACGTTCTGTTCGTACGTTACTATTTTTCTTCAGTGGTTTTCCGTTCCCCCCCCCCCCCCCATAAGTGATTCGCGAAGAAAAATACAAAATCGTTTGTTCGGTAAAGGTGTTTAGGAATTTTTAACTAATTTTATCGATTTTCAGGCACCCATATTAATAATTGATTTCCAATCAATATTTATGTAGAATTTAAACAAAACGTATATTAACTGATATCGAACCAAATTTGCGAAAAGTTGGATTGATTTAAAATGTTTAATATGCGGTGCACCTTCATTTTTTCATAATAACAGCTACTCTTCATCTCTAATAACTACCAATTATAAAAACATTTAAAAAATACAGTTTTGACGCGCGGTCAAGCACTCGGTGGTTACTTATAAAACATTTTATGGGAACATCACCGATTATAATTATTATATAAAACTGCGCACAGATAAACGTCCGGTGATAAAAGATTTAATTTTTCGTGCTACAACGAATTCACAAAACACTGATACCAAACGTTGGGACCATTTGATATTTGGCAACGGTCACCGGCCATGGTTGTCCTTTAAACAGAATGAGAATAGAGAATATAGCTTTATGTATGAAACAAATACACATCGCGTTCAACATATGCATTCAATGTTGTTCGGGTGCCATCTCCTCGTCCTCTCTACTCCTGATAACCGTTAGTATTAAATCTGTTTTGGGTACGCAAAACAGGAAATTCGGACACCTTTGCAGCAAGATGCTTTATGTACACAGGCATCAATCATATAGGAACAAAATTAAATTTTGTCAGTTCCTTCGGACCAAACAATATAGCTGATGTCCGAACAGCTCGAAGATGCCAAATTGATCGGTGTTGGTAAGTTGTGGCCCAAACCCTAAATAACCAACGAGTTGCGGCCCGGGTTTATGAGAGGTACGTACGAGTTGCGGCCCGAGTTTGTGAGAGGTACGTACGAGTTGTGGCCCATACGATAATCTATATACTACATATATAATATGTACTATACATAGTACATCTATATAAACATCACAATATAAATTTATTAATACTACGTATTTTCTAGTATTGTCGTATATTATTAATATTTGTCATTTCAAGAATATAAATAAAAAAAATATTCATAAATTAATAATACCGTATAGTAATTTCATTTTTTAGCTATTGTTTTGGTTAAAATAATAATAATAATAAAAAAAATGTGTGAAAAATAAGCTAATAAATATAATAATATTTCACTATATACAAATTCCATGACGAAATATTCAAATACGTTTAATATATTATACAAACTATTATACAACACTTATACGAACAAAGATTGATTTCGGACTAAATACGATTTTCATTTTGCCATTTGAAATTATCCAATTATCGTAGTTAATGAAAGTCATATGGCAGATAATACAATAAAACGATCTATATTATCTTTATTATATTATATAAAGATATAACTTTCCATACGTATTGAACAATTCGTTTACCGTTATTCGTTTATCACTAAATGTATAGCCAACATCGCATCGTACATATTAGTGTTACTAGCCAATAGATACATAGGTAATGATAATTATTCGGGCCACAACTCACCTATACTCAAAATATTGTCGAGCCGCAACTAACCTACAGCTAAAATATTATCGGGCTGGAATTCACCGGTCTCCGACACCGGAAACGACACGTCGGGCCGCAACTCACCCACACCCAAATTAATAGTGATTTCCACGGTGGCAACCGATACGTGTGACCGAGGACGAACCGAAATGATATCGTCGTAGGCCTGAAACAATATTAACTATTGGTAATATTAAATTAATCTGCGATCGGGTGCGGCTACATGGTGCACGTATCAAATAATCATCGAACTATTTTCGTATGGTATAAAACGCGAGCACGTAACATGTTTAAACCATCATCCGATCCTATCCGAGCGTGCCGGATCATATCGTAACTCATAAACGTCGAGTTTATTGAATTTGTATGTAGATGAAATGTTCGGATAACCTCCCCCCAGAATGTTAATGTTTCCGAAATTAAAATTAGGTCGTGCGATATAATTCAACTACGGGTATCGATCAGGAGTCTGACTGGATGACATATCAAGCGAATTAATCGAGTGCGAGACGGAGAACCATTTTCTGCCTTGACAGTTTTCGCTCCAGAATCTCTATTAACTATGCGTCATCGATAATGCAGTGATGATGGGAAGTGACTGTCAAATTAAAGCAAACAAACGCGCAATGCATCCTATCACTTTGCTCCACGAGTAGATTGCATGGTTTCCTGTCCAGCGTATAATATATAATTTAATCTCCGACTGGATATCCACGTGCACGTGACAGAGATATTCTCAGGATTATTTTAACCGAGGAGTGATATTAAAATGTATTAAAAAGTCAGCCGTGTGGAGGCTAAGCCTCTGTAACTCATTTCTTATATAAATCATCATACAGTAATAAATTACAACATACTGTATTTTTAACTATAATGTTAAATCACCAAAATTATATCAATTATAAAGACTTTTGTTTTGAATAAAAAATGTATAATAGGGCTTAAATTTTTTCGTTTCGTATTCGTACACTACAGATAGTAATATTTCAAACGTCGAAAAAACATGAACTCATTAACATTTAACTAATATTATTCAATACATATTTCACTAAAAACGATTGATAACAAAAAAAAAAAAAAAAAAAAACGGAAAAATATGCTCTCATCTGTATCATTTATTCTCGTGGTTTGATATTTTATCATTTATATTAATATATGAACTCAACTGATTATAAAATAAGAACAACGAAAATATTTTAATATATAAGCGTGGTCTACAATCTGTATACCAATCGTGTGGAAAATTATAATTAAAAAAATATTTATTAATTACATATATTTATATGATTTTTACTAAATATCAGTTGAACATGAAAATTAAATCCATAAAAAAAAAAAAAAGGCCATGGGTGAATTCATCCCTCATATTCCTCGCCAGTCCGACGTGATCACCCGTCCGTAAAATGGCTAATACATTTTTGCGATATAATATTGACCCCAATCTACGTTTCGTATATAATAGTTGTACAACAATTTTTACTATAGCCGTATTCACACAATGTGCACGAGTAAGCGCAGATCACGGTTTCCAGTAATGGATATGATTTCCAACTAAGACTGCTTTATCAGTCCCCAGGGGCTACATTTGGGAGGCGAAACTTCTTGGCCATATAGTAATTATAGTCGTGTAGACATTGACGGAACCGTTAACCGTTACGGTCTAACTGCACGCAACTGTGGGTAGGCAAGTACCAATGTAGATTTGCAGGCCATCAAATCCCTGAAAAGTGAGTGTTGGACGCGACCACACGAAGAACAGCTTGAGATGTGCACATGCCCATAGTCATTAAATACGTACTGTATTTTAAATATTATATTATGTTAATTACGTATTTAAAATACTTAGTTAATATTATAGTAATTAAAATTACCTGATACTTTTCAGCACTATGTATAGTGTCAGATTATTGCCGGTAGTATAAATATATATATATATATATATATTCGCGTGTACATAACCATAATTGTGTATTTATGTTTTGTGCACAACGTTATTTATTATTATCCTACGACCAAAGTTTTATGTAAATTAAGGTCATCCAATGCGTATAAAAACTATGTGGGTATCCTAGATTTGGACGGTTTGTACTAATTTTAAGGAAACGACTTGGGTTAGGTGTATATTATAATAATAATATTCACGTTGTAAAAAAAAAAAACCCAAATGATACCTACGCATATACAATGTACATGGAGAATTAACTAGTTGTAATAATCGAGTTTTACATTCGGCTAATTGGATTTGCTGATTTTCATGTTGTAAAGAGGGGGTTAGGGTAGGGATAGGGGTGAAAACGAATTAAAATTAAAATACATTCCTCACGGATACTCTACCACGGAAAGATGGATGATCGTTATTATTAAAAATTGCTATCGTTTAATTGCAACTGAGTTCGTTAAACATTTTTTTTTTTCGTGAATTCAATGTTATTTCTATGAAATCTTGTTAAGAGATTTCATATTTGCTGCGGTTACTCCGATTACAATGTCCACGCGATATAAAACTCAAGTATTTTATAGTAACTAATTGTATATAACCATGGTTTATGGTTTCATATAACCAAATACAGTTCGAAAAATTTAAGGATTATGGTAAAAAAATCGGTTTCATACAATTATTACATAACCACATTAATAGTCTATGTATAGTCAACCATTTTTTTTCCAACCTTTTTTAATTTCGCTTAGAAATGTCAACTGACTATTTTTCTGACTTTACTATTTCATATATATTTATTATACTAACTCTTGTTTGACATAACTTAGTCGAAGTATAAATAAGTATTTTTATTTTTTATGTACATACATAAACGATATCGCATATGTTTGATATTAAAAAATCATGTCCTCTACATGTAATAGGCCCCGATTGATTTCCAACGTCTCGTTGGAAAAAAATACAAGCCACCAGAATATAACTGAAATATAAAACAGAAATATGAAAACATTAAAATTAAAAGCCAAAGACAATTTACAAGAAACAAGAAGTAAATGTTGATATCAATAAAAATATAAGAGTATTATTTTTATACTTGGGTGTATGTCACACATTTTTGGGATGGACTTGATAACCATTCGAACAACTCCGTCGCCGTGATCTATTGCTATTCAACTGTACATACGTGTATTTGTACTCAAATTATACACATGTACATAGTGCGTCCTATTAGCATGAAAACTTAATACATCCGGAATGGAATTCACATATAACATTGGTAGTACGACGAAATATAAAACGATAGTCGATAACTGCGTGGACTATATGTACTTGGTATTAATCAAATGTAGGTAATCGATCGTATTATTTTTAAACATATCTCAGATTAAATGAATTGATTCGTCCACTCGTTCGAAATGTGTCAACAAATAAATTTAACGCATTTGTTAACCATAAAAATTTGTTTTTAAAATATTTTTGTTCCCTTTACCTTTGTTTTGTAAGTTTATCCAGAGTTCAAGTGGTTCATTAAGAATTTAGAACTAAAATATTAATAATAAATGTTATAAATTTGTTTGCTTTACATTTTAGTTTTGACGATGCTACAATAATATTAGATACATTTGGTTTCCAAGCTATAATTTTTTTTTACGGAAGGATAGTTTTATTTAATTTTTGAGATTCTTGGGTCAATATTAATTATACTATCAATACCTATCACTATCAAAAGATTTGATTACTAATTTCTTATTATCTAATTATGTCCATCATATTTTATTTAGATAGTTTAAAAATGATACAGCTCATTAAGACTACTACATAGTTGTTAGTCGATTTTATAAAAAATTAAATATTTTTATGCAGGAATATTTACTAATAAACGTCCACTGGACAAGTGAATTTAGAATAAACGTGCCCATAAAAAATAATTTAAAAACATTTTAGGCACACTGTATAATACATACCAGTAAGTATAATAATATATAGTACACTACGTAATATAATAAATGATAGAAAAAACCAACCCAAAAAGATAAAACTCTGCAAGCGTAATATACATTTCCTGGTTCTATTCGTATATGATTTATGTGTTCAATTTTATATATGCGTATTACCTCAAAACCTATATTAAGGTAGAATTAGAGGGTCGGTGGTGAGTTGCAAGGACGACGCCCTACCAAAAGGGCACTCGACTATCGATTTCAGTGCAAAACATTTCAACCTCAAGTCTGAAGATTTTATAACGACACTTTTTGCAATGCTTTCGAACGATTTTTCCTTATTTATCTGAAATCTAACTTAACGAGGTATGTCATATGGATGCAAATACACCCAAGCATAAAATATTTCAACGCATTTTAATTTATTTTTAATACAAATGAATATTTTATAAATCAAGTTTGAATAAATTAAAAACCATTCGAACTAATTATAACATTTCTTGGTTTGTAAAACACTTATAATTATGCCACATAATTTTCTGATCATGAGAAATTGGGTTATTGGAAGATAAATCGAGGCGGTAGCTTGAATACAATTATTACTTCATGACATTTCCATATATACGAGTATATCTTCCAAAATCATGGGTAAGACTACTCATCAACGAAACAATACATTAAGTTAATGCGAAGTTTAATTAAATTAATTAAATTAATGCACGCTAATTCTAGTTTTTACTAACTAAATTTCAGCTTAACTTGTTGCCCGTGTATTCATTTGAGAGTATCGTTATACTTCAAGAAATTACAATTTAATTTAAATTCTTTATCTTTACCACAAATATACGTTTTTATTTTAATACAAGATTTAAAAATGTTTAATTTAACTGAATAATAAATAGAATATTTTACATTTTAATTAGTTGAAATTAAGCTTATTCGTATTTGTTAATTTGATGTAAAAAAGTAAATTGAACTTCAATAAATTAAAAAATTGAAATAGCGAAAACGTAAGAAAACCATTTTTATCAAATATGACAATTTCGAGACGAATATGAATAACTTATTTTTCGAAAATACTCTCGTATTCCGAATTAATATCGAACATTTTTATTTTAATAATTCAGTACCAATTTTACTCGTACATACAACTATGTAATATAGCGTATCATAATACTAAAATTATTGCAGCACGTGAATAGTAGTCAGAGCTATTCGTTCTTATTTTATTATTAAACGTGCACAATTTTAAACGAGTCAAATTACTATACTTGATTACATAGGTATAAAGTATTTTTGCCGTTGAAATAAAAAAGTTTTCTCACAGGACGATCGGAAATAAAATCATACAATGTTAAAATTATTTTTTTTTCTCGTTTATTTAAGCATTTTTAAAATTAGTAAAAAAAAAATATATATATATTTTTATATGAGCACTTAAAGATAATTGGAAAATCCATTAGTAGATGTAACAAAAAACAAAATAACAAAATAAACGAAATAAACCCAATAGGTACATTTGCCTTATTTTTCAAAGCTATTTATATAAAATCACTAATAATTATATTCATTTTAATATGTCATTCGCAAGTATCTATTTATATCAACAGTACATGAATAAATCAATGTTAAATTATATTTTTGTTCTCTCTCTATTTCTCTCTCTCTCTCTATGCCTGTCTCATAAATAGCTTAACTTGTATAGTAAAGAAAAACAATTCCTTTAGTATGTAGTACTTCTAATATGATTAAAAATAATATAAAAGGTACATTTAAACGTTAAACACGGCAATTAGTTTTTGAAAAAAGGAGTTGATAAATTTGATCCTAAATAACCTTTTCTCGGTAAATTGGGTCCCGGGAAAATAAAGGCAGTAGGTAAGTTGGATTTCAGGAAAAGAAAGGTAGTAGGTAAGTTGGATTTCAGGAAAAGAAAGGTAGTAGGTAAGTTAGGTTCCACAGAAAAAAGATAATAGGTAAGTTGGGTCCTGTGAAAAAAAGGTATTAGGTTAAGTCTAAGCTAAACAATTTTTTTTTAAATATCTAATAATTTTTATTTTAAGTCAGTTTTAATATTATTGTGTTTTTTATAACATTCTCGGAAAAAACTTAAAAGATACCAATTTAACAAACTCAAATCGACGTACAGTACGCAATGCACACTACGAAAAATATAGTGATTTTCAGATTTCGTACACTGGTGTCTGTGTGTAATCATTAGAACTATCATCAATATTGGTGTTAACTCACACACGATATTAGACAAACTAATGTACGTATATACCTATATACGTATCATAATTAGAAATAATCAAAGTTGCGACGTTACGAGGTTATTTGATCACAATAGAATCGATAACCGATAGAAACTGAGTGAATTGTTATTTGTAAAACGACTACGGCGAGGTAGTACCATATAGTTAGTAGTTGGGACTTAATTTACCTACTACCTTTTTTTCCCTGGGACCCAACTTACCTAATATCTTTTCTTTTTCCGGGATTCAATTTATCGCTTTCAAAATGTACACAAAATATCACGGACTCAATTTACCTGGCCCCATGAAAAACTGGTTGAAGGTATTATAAATAGCGGTTTACGGGACGAGGAGGGGGTGTATGGGTCTGAACCTTCCCCCAGTCTTCAAGTTTCGCCTGTGATACATTATTCCTTTGGGACGCTCGGGTTTAAAATGGTTTTTTATTTTATTTTTTATTTTATTTGCCTTTGTCGTAAACAATACATCAATGCAATTAGATTAGTTATACATAACATTTAAGCAGTTTAAAATATTTTTAAAAATAAGGTAAAATAGTTTTAAATGTTACGTTATGTTTTTTTTTCGTTTATAGAAGAATTACATTTTAAGTAATAAATTATTAATGGGTTTAAGATGTTTGTTTCTAAATATATATTATAATACCAAGGGACATCATAAAAACAATTCTGAATTCCACTACTAGGTATTATTAAATAAAAATAAATCCATTGTATCAATTTAATCATAATAAAAAATAAAGCAATCATAACCATTATTAGCTAACGATGTATAACACATATTGTATATGGAGTGTCTCGAGGGAATTCACTAATTTCAACTGTTATAATAAAACGAGAAAATTCTCTGAGACATTATGTGCATGAGAAATAGGTTATCACTTTACTTATTACAAAAAAAAAAAAAAAAAACCATTAATCATCCATTGAGTGACTATTATTAATGTAATATTAGTGATCAATAGGTCCTCCGTGTATTTGAATACGATTAAATGAGTGGAGTCTATTTGCAAAAGTGCCAATCAGAGTTTGCAGCAACGTTATATCAGCAACTGATAATAATAATTCGCGACATCTACTTGTAAAAACTATTCGTTATTTAATTTAAAACCGATAAAGATGACCTGAGTCCTATGTCCTATGAATTAACTTTGTTTTCGTTCATTTAGAAGGCACAATAATTCATTCGGTGATGAATTTAGAACTTTTTACGCCTGTATTTTTCTTTCACTTTGAAAACCTGTATTGTTGGAAAAAATCTCGGGAAAATATATTCTATTTGTAATTTATAATTTAATAAAATATGAAGATACTCTACACAATCATCGTGTAAATTAACAGCTTAAAAGATATGACAATATAATCACTTGAAAACAACTTACACAGTTATTTCAACACATTACACTCTCAAAAGTCGAAAAATTTTATGAAATAAAAAATTTGGCTATTATTGTAATTTGACGATATTAACCGTGGTTTGATTTTAGAACTTGCATTTCATCAAAACCAACTGCTAAAACTAACTGCATTTATTATTTTATATTACTTTATAACAGTACAGGATGAGATAAATTATACTTCTAGGTTACATATTTTTAAAGGGTTCCTCTATTATAAATCCCCTATACCATTTATGCCTTTTTAGCTTTAGCGTTAAAAATATCTTTTACTGGATACAAATTTATATATAATAATCGTATTCCACTGTTGCTGTAGTTTTATGAAGCCCGAACAAATACAAGATTTTGATAAATTAAAACGATCATTATAATAATGCGAATAACCGGAAGAATATAATGTAACGAGACGAGTATTCACGGTGGATGTTAGGATTACATGGGTAGCTATTTATTTTATTTTTTCATTTAAATAGAACGCTAATGATACGAGACACGTATAATTTATTACAGGCATTCGACGTGCATACGCAGGAAAATGTCATTTTTAAAACGGATTAGTCAGAACTTTTTTTTCCTAAAAAAAATTAATTATTTATTATAACACACAAGTTACTCGATCTTTCTCTGGCTCTTTTTTGATTTATTTTTTATTATTATTCATTCAGTACACTAATATTGTATTTACACATATATTATGCTTAAACTATTAACCGAAGCAACTTCATAATTGCTTTGAAAAGTAAAAAAAAAAAAAAAAAAAAATTAAAAGGAAGAGTTAAACATCACAAAACGGTATTTATCATTATAAATGCATACTACGTACGTCATGTTCCCCATCAAAAATAAAGTAATTTGTCCGGGAAAATACATTTAAAATTAAAATTTATCGTTATGAAAATCTTTAATAACTGTACGCGATTAACTTAAATGGATACCGAAATAAAGGTTATTTAAAATCCAATAATTAAGAACGATCCTCAACATCGAGCGGTGATGTCAAATGCGGTATGATTTAGTATTATTCTATGAAATATTTTAATAACTCACTTTTTTACCTAACTATAGGGTTAAAGGGTTAGGCGTACGATAATTTTAGTAGTAAATCGATGAGAAAATCCGTTCGCATATTCACTCAAAATTTACGTATTCAATAAACAGTGAAATATTTGAAAGCTTAACTTTTCGTACGAAACGATTTAGGCCACAAACACGAAAATGGCTTGTAGGTAATGTTTATCGAATTTTAAAAACTAATGAACATTGTGATTGATTATTTCCACATATCAAAATTTCGTTTTCTAACAACAAAAGGATAATATACAGAGTGTATATATGAATCGAGAACATTTTTAATATTTTTTTATCTAATCAAACGAAATTCATCGTGTCATACTGTAAAGTTTTTCGTGAAATTGTAATGCATGTTTGTTCGTTTTCGTTTGAAATACCCGATAACCAAGTGTTAGCAATGGGCCCTAAAAATATTTGACGGCCATATCGTACACGGATTCACCACTTTTCGCTTGAAAGTAGTCTAAATATTCAAATGACGAGAAAAGTGTTCTTGTATCGTGTCACGTATAAACCACTAGATCCGAATTTTGGGCGATTTTTGGAGAGAATGAAAGAGGATATATTGAAAACGCAGAAAAATGTTCACAACTACACGTATATAGTAATTGTACAAATTGACAACGCCTTCCACAGCTTCCGGTCACTATCGCTTACACCTAACCTAACGCGGCTCACGCAGCGTAAAAGAGTTTTCCGAAAGATAATAAAATAACAACGACAAAAGTCTCCGGAGATTTTATCCCTAAGATCTTGCCATCAACAAAAATGTTGGTGAAATTCTTCGTACACCAGAACGCACTGGAATGTACACATACGTATAGAAAAGTACATACTTCATAAGGCATATTTGTTATAAAAGTTACATGAAATTGGGGACTTTCGAAAGTTAAAAGGTTTTTAGTAAAAATGTAGTCTAAGAAAATGTCGAACATTTGGAAATTAAACTCATCGACGGTAGTTTTTACCGTCAATAGGGTGTATCGATTAATATTCAAATTGAGTTAATTGTCTGTTAAATTTTATAATGAAAAATAAAAAATAATTTACAATTTTTTATGTATTTCGAGACAATAAAATAATTTCAGTTTTGATTTAAAAAATGTACACAAGTTTCTTATGCTTATGGATTATAGTTCTTAATATTTTTCCAATAAATTAAAGAACTAGCGAAAAATGGAATAGATATCCATACTTAAATCAGTTTTCGTGGCATAAGTTAGACAATTTTAAACTCGATCCAAAGGAAAAAAATATTCAAAAGGTCTGTAATAAACTCGATCCATATTTTTTTCAGGTAAAAAAAATTAACGTGTAAACTCGACCCGAATTCTTAAAAAATTTAAAAACCATTTAGAACCTTTTCAAAAATCATAAGTTTGAAAAAAAGATAAAAATATAAGAAAAATTGCAGTGTTATAATATGAAAGATTAAATATAAATAATTTTTTTTCAGTAAAAAGCTATGTTTTGACATATTTACTCATCGATATTTCCTTATTTTTATATTTTGTAAGTATTATGTCTAATATTTTTTTATTTTTTTTTTTTTAATATAATTATGTTTTTTATGTTTTAAAACCGAAGTGGTACATTTAAGCTGTTCATTTTTATGTACGTTTTTGTTTGTTCTTTTAATTTTTGTAATGATGGAATATATATTGGGATGAGTTGAATTGAAACTTGAATTAAAATGGGCATGAATGATTTACGTGCATTAGTTGTGAAATACGTATCAACTGATGTACAGGCCTACACACCAGGCGGAAAAATAGCATCTTCTTCTATGTATAATCTACGATTATGATAAAAGTGTGAAACATTTTCCGGCTCTAAGAACACTAATTCATAACAATTAATCAAAAAAAGTTTAGAGTAGTTTCATATATTTATTCACAAAAACATAATTTATATTCAAAAGCCTATACAATCATCTTGAACCTATATAATAAAATAATAATGTTCTAATATATTAATTAAAAATGAAATAATAATTACTCCCAGTACTGTACATATCATAAGATTGGAAATTAAATTTTAAGAAATTTAACAAGTTTTATGGGTAGAACTTTAGAACCAATTTTACCCAGATGAAACAAGTACATGAATATGTTTGTAAATAATAAAAAAGTTTACCAATGCCATACACTTTACTGTATTTATTGTGGAAAAAGCTAGTATTCGCATCAAAACAGTACCTTTTTTCGGATAGAAATTCTCTTGCGAAAAATATATTTAAAAAATATTCATTCTATTTCGATCCTTGTACATCACCACTTGATAACGAATGATTTTGTACCATTCCAAAGTCAAAATGTACAATTTGATCATTATGATAAATAAAGATGTTTCAAACATTTAAGAGTTTAAAATGTACAATGCCATTAATTAGTAATAACATTGTAAACGGTTTACAAGATAATGTAACCAGGGGTGGACGCAGAAAAAAATTTAGAGGGGGAGGGGGGGTTAAAAAAATAAGAATAATTACCGTCATGCCTGTATTTAAAAATTTGGCGCCCTCGGGCATATTATTTTATTAGCACCGCCCCCCAAAAAAAAATAAATAATAGTAATATAACACATATTATTTCGTCCATAATTAAAATTCTTTAATATTAAAATATAACTTATAAATGAAAATCGTTTAATATTTTTTTTAATTAACAAATTAAACAAATTATAACATAATAAAACATACTATTTTCTTTTTTTTATTGTTTTATTTTTTTTTCATTAGGTTCATCATTTTTAAAATTAATTTTGCTAAAATGTTTGGCCGCCTCTAAGACTTGACGCCCCCGGACTGTATCTACCCGTGCCTCCACTAAATACGGTCCTGTTTACTGTTATTTTGAAATAATTGACTATTGACTATAGATTGATTATTGTCGATCGTTATCACATGACCATACAACACAAAATTTAGGGAAACCCGTCAATAATAATGTACCATTGTAAATAATATTATATCGATTACATATATTTACTTATTTTTACTTAGTAATAATAAGAGATTTACAAACACGCATTATTTTTACGAAGTATTGCCATCATGGAATTTCAAAAATTTGAGCTTTAAGTACCAATACCTTTTAGAACGTTTGGAAAGTTACAAATTATTACAAATTCACTTTTCTTAACAAAACATTTTTTTTCTGACATATTTTAATCGTATTTTGAACAATTCATTTTTTTTAAGGTATATAAGGTAGGATAACTACGTTTGAAATTAATCATCCCTTAATTTGGGGGAGGGGTTGAACCCCCAAAACCCTTCCCTGCGTCCGCCATTGAATGTAACTATTTATGTAACTATTTACACATCGATCTAGAGCAAGTGGAAAATGCAGCATGCACGACACGTATTTTCTCATCAAATGTGTACTTCAATCTAAGAAGTTCTTACAGAGTGTTCTGGGACAAGTGCATGTGGTGTATAAACGTAACAGGATTATGAGAAAGTTGCGGGCGAATCCATTGGGACAACGGCGACTTTTATGTAATCGGATTGCCAAGGGAGCACACGGACGAAGGAAAATAATGAAAATAATAAACAACTGTGGTAAAACTTGATCCCGAAAATGTTATATCAAAAACGCATAAACGTAACATTAGGTAAGATTAGAGCGCTTCAGTTCGTGAACTTACATGAATGTAGCATTTGTTTTCGCACGTTTTCTTTTGCGACAAAATGGTTTCCAAATATATTTTTTTATTTTATTTTTTTATATTTTTAATTAGCTTAAAATAATTAAAAACTAAATAAAAAAAACGATCAAAAGAATGACCCTGAACGAAATACTTAATTAAATAATAAAGGATACAAAAGTAACTTTCTACTGGAAACTAATAATTAGGGAACGGATTTATATTTAAATGCATATATGTATTAGATTAACTATTTTTAAATCTCATGAGAATCTTCCCCTATTTAACTCATTCTTATTAGAATAACATTAATTTTATTTTGCATATTTCATGCATATTTGTAATTTTGTAGTGCATATTTTTATTAAAGGACATCTATTTTACCATATATTTTCACGTTCACAAACACATGATATACATAAAATGAAGACCGATCGATATCGCCAAAATTAAAATGACATACATGTATAAAACATATATATATATATGTATGTAGCGTTAAAGTATTTAATGGAAATATTTCATGAAATACCTAGCTATTACATATATTAACCAAATCAATGCGATAAGACATATATATAATATTAAATTTAACTAGGTATTTTATGAATTCCCCGTGATTGCTCAGTTATATTTATATATTATAATTCGTTAAGATAAAGAGAGATAACGTCAATAATAAGTTACGATCAAATCTAACCCAACGTTCCATAATATATTTGTTTCTCATCCAGTTGTTTGCGGTACATCATAGTTATACATTTAACGCGTTTTAAAGCTATAGTACCTACAAGTGTTTTAGTATTTTGATTTTATTTTTTTTTAAATTATATTCAATATGGATAAAACAATGATTCTTACGAAACAAAAATTTTACGAATAAATTGAAAAACGTGAGTACAAAAATAATAGTACTATTTTATCTAATAAAAAATATTTAAATTTGATATCTGACGTCAAAAACACGAAAATTAAAAAAACTCAAACCCGTGATTATTGGCTTGCGATACATTACGATTTAATAACAATAAATGGCGTCGAAACATTAATTTACCCATTAAATGAAAATAATCCTAATTTAAAATATACGTTATGATAGACGATATGTTTGACCTTCTAAACAAGATTTACAAGTGAATTATAATATAAGTGTGTTATTAGATATTTTTTGTTTATTTGGTGCGCCCGCTTCTCTTCAATCTGACAATGGCAGGGCATTTTGTAATGAACTAATTAATTCATTGCGTGAGATGTGGCCTGATTTAAATATCGTTCACGGAAAACCACGCATAGTCAGTCTCAGGGTAGTGTTGAACGAGCCAACCAAGATATTGAAAATATATTGACAACTTGGATGCAAGATAATAACACCAATAAATGGAGTGAAGGACTCAGATTCGTCCAATTTATGAAAAATAAAGCCTATCATTCTGGAATTAAACGAAACTCATACAACGTGATTTTTGGAACTGATCCTAAAACTGGCCTAACGTCAAGTATATTACCATACACTATATTACAAGAAATACCATCAATCGAAAATAGGAAAGGCATACTAACAGAAGAACGATAAAATGCAAGAGACAACTTAGAAATACAAGCGAACAAAATGAAGAATTTATCAAATACTAAATTTCCAGAAGCAAAAAAAGGATTAACTGTTCAACTTGAAATTCCTGATGTTGATAGAGGGAGTGGAGATCCTTGATCAGTAATTTCTGTGGTTCTCAAAATTATTGAAGACGGGTTCTATCAACTTGAATGTAAAAGTGTTATGTATAAGATTTATAAATTATTTTAAATTCATACATTTAAATAATACCTTAATTTTTAAAATTATAGGTATTTTAAAACAGCTATATGCATGTTCCTAATTCACTACGTGTTCCGAAAACCTTATATCATTAATCGATATTCCTCAAGAAAAACAAATTTCTCTACAATCTGCAGCTACAGAACAATCAATTGGAAATGGACAAGGTTTTTTTAAATGTACTAGTATCACTAAATGCACCACTAATCGATGTATATACCGTAAAAATGGTGTTTTGTGCAATTCAAAATATTACTAAAATCAATTGTGTACTAATTTTGATAAATAGTGTAGATAATATAATTTTAATTTATTGTAATGTAATATAAAAAAAAATTGTAAACATGTCTAAGATAGATTCAAAACCAATCTTGTACAAAATATTTTTAGAGAATTTTTTTAGAATAGTTTATAATGTAAATTAATATTAATAATATTCGTTTATCTACTTTAACTACTTATTAATTTAAAATGTAAACACTTTAACGATTCATTATCTGTGATTCTATAATATAACTAGTTATTTTATGTCTTTTTAAGATAAAGTATTTATATAATTTGAATGTAAACACTTTAACTAGAATGTTACGTTAAATTATAAAATAATTGGTTTAATACTTTAACGGTAACATTTATATATATATTTTATTTATATTATTTATATTATATTAATATAGATCAATTCATATGATAGAGTTGAACTTTTGAACTTAACGAAATTACGGAAATCGATCAGTCAGAGTCATGCATTCGTGTGTGTATTATTTTTACGTGTAAAACTGTCTCAGTTTTGTGTCTAGTTTTTTTTTTTTTTTTTAATTGTTCGTTCATAATTTTAAAATTATTCAAGTAAAAACACCAATTAGGAGTTGTTTAAAGACATGCGTAAATGGACATAAAAATATTTATAAAACCAATAGTTCAATTTTGTATTGCAATGTTTGAGAAATTTTAACTGTGTTACTTAAGTCGGATTGTTGTGAAAAGTGTAAAGGAGCTGTTAGTACAGATATTATGTTTAGAACGATTATCACACAAACTTATTCCTGAAAATCTGATAACGGTAGCAAACTGTTTAGGCACACGGTGAACGTACACCTATTTTCAAAAATCATGCATGAACGAACGGGTATGTGAAATCGCTGGTCTTATACGATGTATCTATAGAGTCTAAAAACTATGAATGAAAATTTACACCGGTAACAAGACTAAATCCCTTTAAAATGCACAACGTGGTCCACGATACGTATACGATATCCACGTGTGTGCGTTTGAAAAAACCGATTGATGTCAAATATTATTATGGACTCACCTAATACTCGATTAGGTATGTTCATGTCGTAACAATAAAAATTTGATGCATTATACTCTTCTCTCCATATAAAAATTGAAGTCCCCTATCGCATTAAACGTTTACCGCTGTGTTAAAACGTAGAAAACACTTGGCAGTTATTGGTTTCAGCCAAAATCTATTATAAAGTAAAGCCACTAGGTTCAAAACTGTATCGAATCAAAGAAAACCGTTGATTTAGGATTGTTGATTTAAAAAAGCCAGACATATTATATTAATTATGTTGTCATTGTTCGTTTTTAACACAGAATGAATGCATTTTGAACACAAACAAAAATTCAACATATTGGTTTATCTGTTTCGTTTAAGTAATGGCTAGAGTTTATTTTTCTTCGAGTTCATACATTTTTGAACTTAGGGCGTACATTTAATGTGGATTGAAAAAGATTAATAGAGTGTATTATTCATTCAAATATATTTCATACAAACCTACGTACGTGTATATTTGTAGAGTTCAATGAAAGTATACGTCCATATACGTAACATATACAGCTTACTGTTACTTATAAGCAACCATAACGTTGTGAGTACTTACCTAAAACAAACAATGAAAAATCATAATTAGTCAAATGATAAAATTCATTACTGTTTGAGTACAGGTTGACGTAGAAAATAATCAATTTCGCATGTTAAATAATAATTTAATATCAAACAGTGACTTTTAATAAATTATTTATTTTTCTAGCAAATTGTACTATTTTATTATTTTTACGGTTAAAATATCATAATTTTTAGATGTAATATGTAATCACAAAAGATTAAAAATTTAAACATGTTTACGTATTGTTCATAATGTATATTAAGCAATATGTAAAGTCCCAACAATTATCATGATTCTTATAGCAATATATATTATTATAATAATTAACATTAGGTATAGTGATAGTTATAGTTATAGTTATAGTATAAATATCATTCCTCCTTGCCTTTGCATACAAATAATATATATTTGTATGTAAACAATATAGCAATGACCGAAATGGTACACAAGGGCGTATTTGAGAGGGAGAGGCGAAGGGGGTATTCTCCCTTCCATGGCTCGTAATTTTTTTGAATATAATACATTGATTTATTTAAAAAATGTAATGTAAAAATAATTAAGAATATAAATGAATAGTCTATCATTATAATATGTTATCGTTTTAACAAGAATATGAGCTGTAGGTAATGAACTGTGAATTATTTTATTAAGTTTGTATTGAAGAAAAATTTGTTTCGCCTACCCCCTCCTATGACCACAACTCAAATACGCCCTTAATGGCACACCACGTTTACAAGAGGTTTCAATGTGCTTTCAAATAATTAACGCCACCACTGCCACGTGTCAATTTCGATTATAAAACGTGTCTTATCGACATTTGATAAAAAATAAAATAAAATACAATATTTTTTTTATTTTTTTTTTGGTGTTTCATATTTTAGGTTGTTGTTCAAACATAATTTTACGGTGGGCTCTTTATTTTTATTTTTTTTCGTTTTTGTCAGAAAAAACCTCGAGGAGTTTATCCATGTTTTGACGTAGACGTGTTCTTCTTGATGCCTCCCGCGAGAAAAAAAAATGAAAAAAACAATCACGTTTTCAATTGCAATCTTACAAAAAACGATAATATATAAGTTATATAAATGTTCACCGTCAAAATACAAAGTAGAAGATAATAAAATTTATGTTTTTTTAACGAGAAAAAAATATTGTTCCGCAACCAAACTAAATAATATTATTATGTTACAGACGTTATAATAAAGTTGACGAGCCACGGGCCGCTAACAAAACGGGAAATATACGTTTTATCAGATTTGAAAAATCTTTTTTATAATTTCTAAATTCCTATTTTTGTTATTGAAAGAATACATTCATCATAAAGTTTATGTTTATGTTTCTATAAATACCATGTTTATATTACGAATTAGTATAAACAGCATTAGAATAATATTCTAACACAATTAGCACTAATTCAACCAGTTAGCTCTACAACGTACGAACGAAGTTTTTAAGCAATTCGAAGAATAAAAAAATGGGTGAGAACATCTCTGCTTCAAGATCGGTTTACTAAATTATCTATTGTTCACATAGAAACTAAAAGTATTGATAGAGAAAGGATTTTAGTTTTAAAATAAAGTATTTATAGCTGTTATTACCTACTAATTTATACATTTATTGTTCTTATATACTATGTCTATGTATTTGTATTTTAGCTACTTGTAAGATCTATTCTGCACAGAAAGACCCAACTAAAATACCAAAAAATATATATATATTACATTTTTTTTTCGTATATATTATATATGATAAATATTGTTTTTGGTTCTCAAATTTACGATTTTTTACCGGTTTTAAGCCCTGATTTTAAAGAATAGTAAACAGAGTATTAATTTGTGTTGAACTGGTGTTGTTACGTTATGAAACACATGTTCTTCGCTGTAGTTAATAACACAAAGTACTCTAACATGACGATGATCTATTGGCCAGCTACTATTAATCTTGAAAGTAGTTAGGTAGGAAAAAAAATATATATATTTTATAATAACGTGTATTAATTATTTTTTGGTGTTATTATTTCTACCAAAATTTACGTATTATTTGATATTTTTTTTTTTTAATTTGCCTTTGTAATTATTTGATATTAGTAATCTATTTTGTTTTTCATTTCAACCTCAGGGCTGATGACAATCAAAGGCACCCATATGGGGGGGAGGCAAAGGAGGGACATGTTTCCCCCCTGGAAAAGGTCAAAAATCTTTGAAAATTGTCTACTATGATCAGAATATAATTATTTAAATATAATTTAAAAATTTAATTTAATATACTAAAATCTATAATTTGTTTATGAAAAATCTATTTATTTAGTTTGTAAAATCAAGTTATCAGCTATAAATAAAAACACGCTTTTTCGTTTCTATTCTGTATATATATATATACATACATACGAGTATATTACTAAATAGTAGTAGTTAGTTTTTTTTCGATACAACAACACATTTCAGGTATCCTATTAAATATTAATTTATACCGCTACAATTGTCCCATATTTATAACAAACTTGTGAACAATCCAACTGTATAAGCTGCAGAGCATTTTCCGTATAAATCCGGTAAATTGAAATGTGTTTTGTTCAGACTCTGTAAACCGATTACCAGGTGCGATTCGCAGTATATCGCATAGCATACTGAAACGAGTTTTCGTGCACAAGCCGCCCGCGCGAGTGTTAATACGATACTCATAAGAGCCTCGCTAAGCTGGTTTTGAAAACTCAATTTCTAATTTAATGCGTTAACAGAGTTTCATTTTTATACTCCCGAATGTGGTACGTAATGCGATACGTAGAATTACAGAAGTCAATCGACTTTGAGATAATTTTTAACGATATAATATCTGAAAAAGTCAGTTTTTTTTAATTCGATTAGAAACAATGAATTGGTGTTGTTGAAAAGCGTTATCTGGTCGTATAAGTATTAAATTAAATAATATATTATAATATTAATAAATTATTATACGATGTTAATATTGCGCAATATGGATTCACGATAAATTCAGATTCATTTAATTAAAAAAAAAAAAAAAATCATCACTTGCATGGAAACCCGAGGTATTGAAAATGAATCAGTAGCCGATTTTAAGTGGCCACAAGGTTGCAAAATGATAATAAAAAAACCAACTAAGTTGTGAACCCGACGATAACGATGAAAATCGAATTACGAATACTGCGATTCCAAAACATACGACTGCCACGCCACCACACATATTATATTATACTTGATGCATTATTGATTTATTTTACTCTTAGGACATGTTTATACATATTGCGGACAGAATACACTACAGATGGTTTTATGTACTTATTTTTGGACAACAGTCATTGCCGTTTATTAATGTGTGTATTGTTTATATATATGTATACATAATGCAGTTACGACGAACAAATAAATCGTTAGACTGTTATCTAAATCCACTTGAAAAGTAAAACGGTATATTTTTTTATCAACCAGATAGGGTAGTCAAACGTGTCAACGGACGGCCTTTACTGAATGTTACAAGTGCACTGTACCTCAAAAAAATAGGCCTCATAAAATGCTTAAAAAATCGTGTTCATTAGTTAAAAAAAAATAAAAATCGAGTCCTATACATAAATATGTTCTATATGGGTCTTGAAAATACCTTATATTTTGTTTTTATTTAACCGGTTGTTTTATTTCCAGATCATAATGAATATTACAGTATCGTACCGATAAATTAAATAACACAAAATTAATATCAAACTTATTACATGCTACAGACATTTTGATAACGTTGACAGTGATCGAAAATGAATAATCCATAATGAAAATTGTAATATAAATCAAATGTTTAACCCCGTTACATTAATATTTTGGTATTTTTTCAATTCCAAAACGAAACTTGTGTCCAAGTATAATAACAATGGGTAAGAAAACCATTAGAAATTGTATTTTTTCCCTTTGTGCTGTCAATAATATTATTTTATTTTATTATAGTTGACAATACCAAAAATTATTCTACTGGTTTATGTAATGGAAATAATTTATGAAAAAAATAAATGAAATAAGGCTCTAGCAATAATTAGAACAAATCGAACTTAAAATATTAAGCTACCAACAAATTATAAAAATGATTTTAATAAACGTGATTTTTAGAGAAAATTCCTTAAAAACGGTTTAAAAATGCAGTAAACTTATTAACAAATATATAAATGTTGATATAAAAAAATCGAATGTATCAGAAAAAATATATTCGACCTGTATTTTTTTTAATTAAAAAATGACGTCCATTATTTAAATCGAATTTTAAAATATAACCGGATTATTATTAAAAGGTAAAACTAAATAATGACACTTGTTATTAATGGGTTATTTATTTTCTATACATTAATAATTACTAGTATACACATCATGTAATCAACAGAGGAGAATCTGTAATTTTTCTGAAACATACCTTCATCTCTTTTGTTTTACTCGTTAGTTCAATATTCAATGAAAAGCACAAAGTACATAAAAAAAATGTTTGATTAATTTGTCTTGATCAAAGAAAGGTTAAAAACCAATTCGCAAAATAAATGTCAGCACTAAAACACATAATATGACTTTAAAATAATATCCATAAGGATTTTCGTAATAAGAATACATTAATAAGACTTGCAGGTTAGATACGTTTTTAACGACCACGAAACACAATTGTAATGGCGTCGGGTAATTTTTTATGCAAAACTAGGCTGTGTCGGTGACCGATGGATCATAAGCAGTTACTTTTCGGTGGCGAACGCGGTGCATACATAATTATATTACATAATGCATGCTCGTACACCAGTTGACAGAGTCAATGAGTAGGTACCTCGTAAAAATGCGGTACAGGTACAGGCACGTAAATGATCTAACCTACCCCTATGTACAAACATTGCAAACGAATGGTATTCATATACGACACATGCAAATATGAAAAACGAAAATAATTATAAATCACACGCTGCGAAAATATTTATCTGTGGTACGGTTTTTACCGAATTACTTTTAATCTCGAGTTATTAAATTTAAGCAATCGATTTCTGGGTACTCGTAATATAGTTATTGTACATATCTGTTGTATTTCTACAGTTAACTAATGCATTAGACTAAAACGGCAATAAATATTTTATTCTCTATAAAGTATTAACATTATTTTAAATCGATTAAATTGAAATATATTAAACACGTGATCGTCTACATACTTAATTCATCATAAACCGATATCTTGTCTCCTACACAACTTATTTTTTTGCGTATAATTCAATTTGTATTGTTATGAAACAATAACAATCTCTATTACTCTTTATATAAACGATAAGTGAACTGATTATAAGCTAAATAATATGAAATATGAAATCACGGGTTTCATTTTTTTTCACACTTTAGTCGAATGTAGTTGCACAACATTAATCATTATGGAAACAACAATCGACAATTGACAATTATTGTCAAATCGATTTTTGTCAAAGCCAAATAGTCAATTTTGTTAATTTTTTTTTTTTTTTTTTTTTTAATCAAAAACCCTTATACTTACGGTTCAGATTTGAACAGTTGGTGAAACTTAGTTACAGGTTTTAACTATTGATATCTGCAAGGGTTTTAAAATACTTTAAGACGCTTTCGCACGATTCAAACTTCTGATTCCTACGCTATCGATTAACCTGTTGCCCTTACTTCAAACGTGCGACATAAGATTAATCGGACGTCCTCGCCCGGTAATATTATGGTGTGCACATGCCGTCCACAATGATACGTGGTAGGTCGGAGGATAAGTGCACCGAGTCACGTTCAATGGTCTGCTGACCCGCTCCAGGTAGTCTCATGTCTTGCGTCCGCTGAACCGAATAAAAAAAAAAAAAAACGATTGCACACCGTTTAGCCGCTAAACGAGTCGGTAACCTTTTCATGGGACATAGACTTTTTTTCTAAATGTTTAAAAGTTACACACCCACGATATCCAAAGAACCATCCCTGGTGGTTTGAACTACATTTATAATTATTATTTTTTTTTTTTTTAGCTGTACACATGATTTTCATGTACAAAGGAAGAATAATTTCGACGTCAAGGCGTATCCTAATGAACCACAGGTTGCCGATCCATACTGTAGCGTATCAAATACACGTTATGCGCGCCTGTCTCGTCGTTTATTCTCGTTTCATACATAATCATTCCCTCAGCACCTACTACCGGTCTTAGGAGGAACCAACGAGATACAAACACGTAGACACAATCCATACGGCACACACAATATTATTTCCTCGTCGGACAATAACAGTTATTGTTAGGGCCCAGATTTCGATGTATTTGCATCGTTTTTTTGGAATGTCTTACACGATGCTTTCCAAGTTACAAATGTGTTTCAAGTATTCCATGTTGTAACTACGAAACTTTTTTTATGCACTTTTTGCATTTTAAGCGGATTTTATACTTTTTAAGGCATTTTTGACGTTTTTAATGCATTATTTTAATTTATTAACACATTTTTGACCTTTTTCTTGTACTAAGACTAAAAAAAATTGACTTATTGAAATAAACATTGAACTACGTAATAGAAATAATTTTCATTTTGAACTACATAACATCAGATAATCTGGTTTATTTACTTTTTACTTATTTAATTTTTTACTTGCTATTTTTTTTTTTATATTCATAAAATCATAAATTTTAAACGTAGCAACACAATTTTAAAATGTTAAATGAATAAATAAGTAATAATAATAATAATAATAATAATAAATTTAATGTTAACTTTATTTTACATTTTCGTAAAGGGCATTTTTTTAATTTTTTGGTGCATTTTTTTTATATTTTTAGAACATTTAAATCCGAGCCCAGGTTATTATCATCATCATCATTATTATTATTATTATTATTATTATTATTATTATGCTCCGTTGCAGCTCTGCTGCACTGTTACTTTTGTTGTAATATGACACATACACGCACACATATACAAATTGTTCACTCATAGTTCAAAAAAATATTACTACGCTATTAGTACGAGAACTCATGGTGCGAGACGTAGATCTGACTATGAACGTGTCAGGGGAATCATCTAATAAGTCTTGTGCAAAAATATTTATTCAGATACAGAGACAGTAAAAGAGAGAGAGAGAGAGAGAGAGAGAGAGAAGCCTTTTACCTCTGTACATCTATTGTTTACTCTTGAATATGTCTACTGCATAAAAATACCCGATGGCAAATGAAAAAATGTAAAATTCCTTTTCCTTCTGTATACATACATATCACATAATACACCAGTCATTGTTTAAAAATGGATTCGGACTACCATCGTAATTTCATATCACAAATATCTAATGTTATTTTTGGGTTATCTGTACATTAGTATTGAACGCGGGAAAAATAAATACTAAGATTTAATTAAATTGTATTCATTACTTATTTAAGTACATGAATTATTGCAAGTCAAATAAAAATCAAACTCGATTGTATTCAAAAAGATAAAATATTAAAAGGAATCTAACTTATTCCAGTCATGTACACTACGCATCTTAAGTTGTATGTGTAAAATGCGTAAAAGTCAAATAGCAATATTAACCAACGGTCGTAATGTTAGAAAGTCCTTATTTGTACAAACAACTTTAATTTTATTTAATCCACGATTTCAACGGATAAAATAAGGTAATAGGCCCCGCTAAGGACCAATAAAGAGAAGATGCAATAAAGTGGAGAAATATCATCTTGAAAAATTTGACACGTGACTAACCTACTTGTAAGGTTATACTGGTAACAGATTTTCGATATTTTAATATTAAAACTTATGTTTACTTTTTTAAAAAACTTCTTCCTGGTCTTGGAACTAATGGAATTATATCGCTATTAATCACGTTAATGCGTCCTGACCAATACGATACGTCACAACGAATCAGATCCAGTGGCTATGGAATTTGATCGTGACTTCCGGACGCATTTTAACTAGTAATTTTGTGGAATTTTAATTAGATTACTGCTCGTAATCCATCGAATGGGTGGGGGAAAGGTTGTACATAATACGTATATAACTATAAATATATTTTGCAATTCAACACATACGGTTTTAGCGACATTTTACTGTAAAATAAGTCACAAAGTCAAAGTAACGTCGAACTACGCAATGTACGAAAACAATAAGATAATTTCCGATTTCTTCCTGATCGGGAATACGTTTTTACGATATATCTTATTCTATGCATGTATATATATGCACCTACGAGGAATACTTTTTTTTTTTGCGTATTTCATTATTGCATGCCATACTAACGATAATATACTCACGCATGGTCAAATCTTAAAATACCAAGGATTTCGAAATCAAAAGTTAATAAATAAGATTGACATTTTATTTAAACAACGTATTGATCACGTAAGTTGTCAATCATATTTTCAGTAAAATTATTGCAACTGATCGAATAACGTTTACTAGTCGAAAGCAATTGTTACTTAACACAGCTGGTACCTAATATATTTAGTACAAGAACGTTCAGTTAATGTCTAGCAAGCAATAAACATAAATCCAAGTTTACGGTTTGACGAAGAAAATTAATATTAGTTAATCATTTATTTAACAGACACTTGATGCGGATAAACAATGAATTTGTTGATATTAAACATTGTAAACAGTGTGATTGGTAATTTGTTAAATATAAGACGTAATTCATAGTTGAAAAGCTGTTTTCTATTTACTAATTGCACTTGAAACTCGATCGTCAAATGAAAATACTTCGTTTTAATTGATGGGTAGGTGTATACGTATATATCTACGTAGTTATAATTTCTTTTCGAACTGTATAAATCTCTATAAGTTACAACGTTATTTGTTCGAACTAATTTAGTTATGATTATACATAATTGTAGTTAAAGTTATTTTCGAGTTTAGTTTTATGGCAAAAAAAAATCAACTTGTTAGCCGCAGCCAAAAAAAGACGATTATTATGCGCAACAGATAGTTGTAGTTGTTATAGTTGATAAACAATCAAGATGGAAAAAACTACATATGAAATTGTAACAGTGAGTCGAATATCACTATGTATATCAATGATCCCAATCGGGGGTACACACACTCCTAGGGGTACTCGTGATGATTTTAAGGGGTACGCGAAAAAAATTAAGTAATAGTGGAAAAATATTGAATTTAGTTAATTTAAAACTATTCGTTTCAGAAATATGCAATATACGTTATTACAAATGAAAACTTGTATCACACAAATAACAATTTTTTCTTATCTTATGGATGTGGATTACTGTGTATAGAATACTACATATAATATTATCTTATTATAGATTATATAATAATATTATATGGTAGGTTGCGGTGTTGGTTTGTGTTGAACTTCGGCCGGTTTATATTGTCATCGCACATTCGTACATAAGGGTAAAACTTAATTTTATATTGGAATCAGTATGTCTATTGCATTCAAACTGTGATTATTGTATGAAAACTTTTCTTATTTATATTTTATAATTCATCATTTTTCATTGTTTTCAAATTATTGTCAGTGGTTGCTTAATATTCTGTAATTTAATTTAAATAAGTACATTGTGATAAATATGGATCAATGGTTAAAAACTGGTACAATAAAAAAACTAGACCAAGTTGGAGAAAATATTCATTTAACAAGTACTTCTCAAGACTCAGCTAAAGATTTGGTACAACATACATAAAATGCACAATCTTCAGTTCTTCAAAAAAGTAAAAAGAGAAAATACATTGATGAATATGTAAAATATGGATTTTCATGTGCAGGAGATTTTGACTATCCTAAACTTAAGTGTATTGTGTGTGGTGAAGTATTGTCGAATAGCTGCATAAAACATTTTTTGTTCTTAAGACATTTAGAAATAAAACATGCCGATTATAAAAATAAAGAATGTGATTTTTTTAAACGTTTAGCTAGAAATAATGATAATACGTCAATTTTGACATCATACATAAATCCAGCTAATAAAGGTAACCAAAACGCGATTGAAACTAGTTATCGTATTAGTTATCGTATAGCAAAATTTAGTAAGAATCATACAATAGCTGAAAATTTGATTTTTCCTTGTATAAAAGATACCGTTCAGTGTATGTTTGGAGAAGAGAACGTAAAAAAGATAAACAGTATTCCTCTTTCAAATAATACGGTTTCTCGTCGAATTCAGGCTATGTGTGAAGATATTGAGTTGACAGTAATAGATAGAATAAAAACAGTAAAATGTTCGCTATTCAAGTTGATGAAAGCACCAATTTCACAGTTTTACTTGTTGTTGCAAGGTATTTAAATAAAATGAAGTCAAAGAAAATGTTTTGCTTTGTCATTTATTGTCTGAACTCATAATTGGTGAAGATATATTCAATGCTATTGATTGTTATTTCAAAAAAATGAGTATTAATTGGTCCAATTGTTGTGGACTATGTAACGATGGTGGAAAGTCAATGTCGGGTATATATTCTGGTCTTTGAGGTCACATAATGAAAATAGTTCCTAATATAAACTGGAGTCATTGTTGTATTCATTGACAGTTTTTAGCATCTAAAAACCTTCCAGGGGAACTAAAACTCGTTCTTGATAAAGCTGTTGAATTAGTTAATTTTATAAAAGCAAGATCTACAAATTCGAGAATATTTAAAGCTTTATGCGAAGACATGATGAGTCCTCATTCAAGTTTACTTTTTTACACAGAAGTCAGGTGGCTATCCTGTAGCAAGGTACTTGCACGTTTATTCGAACTAAGACATGAGGTCCAAATATTTTTTGAAAATCATTCTTTTCAATTATCTCCAAAATTATAAGACTGCAATTGACTTCAGGCGCTTGCGTATTTATCTAATATTTTTTTACAAATAAACTATTTAAATTTGACACTTCAAAAAATTTCAATAAGGATTTTCAGTGTTTCGGATAAAATTAAATCAATGATTAAAAAATAGATTTTTGGAGGGTATGTATTGAAAATGACCAACCTGAGGTATTTGAAATGTTACACAATTTTCTATCTGAAAATAAGCTAGTTATGTCTCGGAAAATTAAGAAAAACATAATTGAACATCTGAAAGGGTTAAAATTATCATTAAAAAAATACTTTTCCAAACCTGAATAAGAAAACAATTGGATTTCAAATCCTTTTAATGAAGAATTCTTTCAAAAAGCTACATCTTTATCGATCGTAGAAAAGAAAACTAGATAGAATTTTCATGTGACATAACTTTAAAAAGTGAGTTTAAAAGAAAACAACTTATTAATTTTTGGATAAATATTAGAAACGAATATGAGCAACTCTCTGACAAGGCAATTGAGTTCCTATTGCTATTTATTAATACGGAGTTGGTTGAAACAGCGTTTTCTTCATATATCTTTATTAAAAATAAGTATAGAAATAAACTAAACGCAGTTCCAGATTTAAGATGATATTGAACCTGATATATAAAAACTATGTCATTTGAAACAAGGTCAAAGATCTCACTAATTGTTTTCATTTAAATTTTTTGTTTATTAAATAAGTAAAATAAGTAATTTTTTATGTGTTTTATTACTTAAGATAAAAATATATACATTATTATACTATATTATATTATTGTTAGTTTTAAGAGTATCTTAAGAGTGGTTATGTGAACATTCTTTAAAAATATAAAGAGGGGTAAAAATATTAAGCTTAGGGGTACAGAAGGAAAAAAGGTTAGGAACCGCTAATGTATATTATTACTTGCTTTTACAAATTTCAATAAACGAACAAAAACCACGATCTGTACTCGCACGGTCGTCTTGGAAAATTTTGCGTATAGGAATGGAATAGGCTAAAAATTTTGTCTCGTCGACGCAATTAGCAATACTGTTATGCTTTAATAATAATATTATACAACAACGGGTGCATATCGAGACGCAGACAACACAGCGCAACGTACGGCAACACAGGATAGTTTTATAGAATCTATTAGTCAGAAACTTAGAACTTATTGGGAACTTATTTAGCGGGAAGGTAGTGCAGGGAAGAACTGCACTGTGCTTATGTCGGCCTGCGTCACGTAGTGTTCGCGAAACAGTTTACTGCAAACGTACCACGTGCTTGGGAAAATTTATTATAGTAGAATATTTCACATAATTATAAGCCATTGTTAATTGAGTCAAGATTTTTTTTTTTTTTAATGTACCATGTAAGACACTTTAATTGAAACTGTCAGCTATTACACAGTGTTAATTGACACTTATCGTTTACTATTTAATTTTCAAAAATTTCCGACAACAAATTGACTTTACCATGGATTTATCATTTATTTATAAATATAAAATTATCTCTACTCAATTTTTTCACGTTTAGTTAATGAGTAGGGCAAAATAAATTTGTCAAATTCGTCACCGGAATCTGGTTGAGAACGTAGATTTATTAAATTTCTGGCTATCGTATTATCGCTTACAAATGAATGAACAGTGGTATGGAACTGCGTAGCAATACGCACTTACACTTTAGGGGCGTATATAGACTTCCTTCTAGGGGGGGACTCAAATTTTTTCTTTAATTCAGGCTCAAAATAAACAAGTAAAATGTTTGGTAATGTTTAAATCAAGTGAATTCTTAATATTTGTGGTTTTTTTTAATCTAATGCTGGATCCACTTAAAATCAACTTTTTTGTAGTTCTTTTTTAACACCTGTCTGTGTTTTGAAAGTTACGCTTATGTTTATTAGATTTTTCACTAAGTATGGACTCGACAAAAAGCCTAATTCAGTATTCACAGCAACGCGTAATTTGATTTCATTATAAAATGATTTGAAATGTGTATCTCACATATAATCAATTCCTTAAATACAGGATTCAGGGGGGGAGCGATCCCCCTTCGTCCTCCCCTAAAATACGCCCATGTTACTCTTAAGTAACTTGGATAACGCATTTTTTCTTTGGCTGCGCAGCGTCACCTACGTCTTAACGTGCGCCCGACCTAACACGTGTCGTCTGCGTACAAAAACCGGAGACTTGATTGGATGCGAATTTCGTCGAACGGTTAAGTCAGCACGTGGCCGTGGGGGGGGGGGGGTTAGAATACGTCGTAAAATGAATGCACAAGATTCGTACGATATTAATATTGCACACTCACTGGGTCATCTCTGAGCCCACCTCAAAATCGTACAACACACATATATACACGTACACAAATAATACGAAATAATATAATATCAGCAGCGGGAGACCATTACGCACTACGGCTTATAATACTAACGTACATATATATATATAATATTTCCTTGTCAGGATGTCCGTCGTCGTCCCGAACTGTATATGACATCTGCGCTCGCGTGTGTGTGTCTGTGCACGTTTTCAATGAAGGAGAGAGAAAAAATCCGTTTTTCCCGATCAATAACATCCAACCGAGTGCACATTTACATCATATTTTTATACCCATCGATTGACCACACTCGCAATTTTGTGCACGCAGTATGTGTATAATATGATACTCTACTACTGTTACCAGTATTCCAATGTTATATGTTTCGTTTAGATGAATTCATTAAATTGTATTATCCACCTATGTATACCTATGTATACATACGTAGATTGACTAGAATTTATTAATTCACTCAGTTAAATTGTATAAATAATCAAGTATTCTGCACCTGCATAAAAATTTGAGCTATGTATGCTAACACTCGGTACCTAACCCATTTCAGATATTGAGCGAAACAATGAAATGCGTAATGGTTTTGCGTTTTTTCCTTCACTCTTTTACTCCATACGCAATTTTTATTTTAAAGAAGAAAACCATTGCTAAGAATTTCATATTGTATCCAACTATGATTACAAAATTAATAATAATCCTACAGTTTAACTTATCATAAAGATGTATTACGGTTAAACAGTTATCCTTATTTTATTTATATTTTAAATCTTAAAAAGGACAGAGAATGTATTGGTTTTACCATGATGTATCTGCTTTTTTGGTTTGTCAACACGATTATGACCTACAAACGGATTGCTTCAATCATCAAAAGAAGGGATGGTTACTGACAGAAATTGTTGTCTAGTTAAAGCTTTTGAGCGGTCATTTTTCAACTATTCAACGGTTTTTCTGATTAATAATTAAGAAAAACAGACGTTGAGTTACAAAAAAAACGACAAAATACTACTATACATGATACAGGTTTTCAATGAAAATCATTTTTTTTTTGTCGTTACTCAAAAAATAATAACCGTAGAGACTTGACAGGTTCACTGAAAGTTAATTGAACCATTCTTCATACAAGGCAAAGCTTTCAAAAGATTCTGAAATGTTTATATTATTTATTTATACATGAAATATTCATGTTTTCTCATCTTGTTTTTGATCAATGTCGATAAAATAACTTTTCAATTTTAAAAATGCAATACAATATAGTTCTTCATATAATATTTTTACTCAAGTAAAAAAATATCGATTATCTATGGTGTAAATTTATATACTTAATTAAAAAAACCTTTCATGTAATATTTACTATACATTGAACAAACATTTCCTATCATATACGATATATCGTAAAAATAACAAACATTTATTAAACGAAAAATACGAGATTTTGATTTTTTATGCGGTAGGTATAATAGTCAATATTGGAAAATAAACGAAAACATAATATATAAAATATATATATTAAAAAAAACTGATCTTAAATACACCTACTGAATTCGGTTCCCAATTTAACGAAGTATTCTGCAAGGACGGATATCCTGATTTACTCAGGGGTGTATTGGGACGTATACATTAGTAATAACGGCGTAAGCATTATTGTACTGTAACAAAATGTACAAAGAAATTCGTGCACGCAAAGAAAAAAACATGATTTTATAAAGATTAATATCGTATAGTGTTCACTGATATAAAAGTAAATACATACATACACATACGACGAGATCACAGACTCCATTAGAAAATCTTTGGGTATAGTAATCTATTGTGAGTAAAACACCATAGGCTATAATATACGTTTAAATGGTACAACATTTAAAAATATCAAGAACAAAAAAATTCTTAGAATTTGGTATATTTTATAAATTTCATATCGTGTGTGTAGATTTAATTTAAATAAGTAACATAACTTAAGTATTTGCTTGATGTGATTTGTACTGTTGTACATATGATGACGATTCATTTATATTCGGTTTATAACCCGTAACTTTCCATAAAGTACCTACATAATATGATAATATTATATAATAACACAACTTAATTTATCTGTTGGTCAACTTCTTAAATTAAATTTGATAAAATTCGATTCCGATAACAATGGCTAGCGTGAATAAGTTGAAGACAAAATGTAAAAAATATCAAAAGTTACTTTAAAGTAGTTCATTATGACTTTGTTATATACTGTTAAAAGTGTAATGTGATTTAATAAATATTTAAATATTTTGTGTACTACGAATTAGCTTAATTTACCTATGATAAAATTTTGAATTCCGTTAAAATCTTAGTGTAAGTAATTTACTCAAAACACGAGAAGTAAATTATATAAAAAAATGCGACAGTTTTATCGCTACTTCTGGTAACTATTACTTTTCTGTTTAAAATTTTGAAAACTGTTTTTAAGAACAAAACACAAATGCACTAATAATTTCCAAACTAACAATAAACAGCTTTATTAAAAAAATCTAATCTTGTGTGAAATACCAACCAAAAGTGTTGCTGCCCGCGGACAGGGACAAATTTAATACGGTTTACATATGCTGCGAACGATTACGAGATGTTTTGAAAACTAAAATGTAATTAACTCTGCCACCATCTATCACTGCGACATTCTTTCTCTTCCATCTTATCTTCGAAAATGGATCACATTTTCCCCGCGCGTTCGACCACACTCGGCAATCATGTGCATAATACAATTTTCTAAGTACATGTCATATGTAAGCAAATTATCTACCGGTCACTTATTACAGGTATATATGATAACTATGACGTGTGCATGAGTACATATGATTATAACAATATACCTGATAGAACCATCATGAATAACACACTTATATATATATAAATATAGCACAACTAATAAAAGCTACTATGCAATGAAAGATATGGTTTCATCAAAACTACTATCACGTCGAACAAAAGATCTACGTACCTGCGTTCCATTGTAACATAAGCGCGTGAAACATGGCCCAGCACAAAAGACAACGAAGGAAAATTCGTTATTTTCGAAAAGAAAAGCCTGAGAATAATATATGCATCGGTGTATATTGTGGATTCGGGAGCGTTCGGAAGAAGAAAAAATGATGAATCACGACAGTGGTGGCCAAACTACGGTCCGCGGGCCAACTCCAGCCCGCCATCATTGTATATCTGGCCCGCAAAAGTATTCTACATTACAACACTTATTTGCATAACTGTAATATTTTACATTTACGTAAAAAAAAAATTAAAAAATACATTTTTTTATGGCCCGAGGTAAAAAAAAAGTTTGGCCATCATTGAATTACGAGAACTATGTAATAAACCCAATATTTGCCAATTCTTTAGTAGCAAAATATTGGAATGATAGTTGGACAAGTATGGCGTGCAGAAGGTAGTCTCATAAAAAAAGTTCTCGTTGAAAAACCTAGTGGAAAAATATCTTTAGAGAGACCACGCCTTGCGTAGATGGACACGGTGAATAAAGACATAACCATGAAGAATAAAGATATCTTAACATAACACATATTCTAATACGATCCTACGTATAGAATCAGTATGGCGTCGGATAGGAATCCTAGAAATGGTGATCCTGAGCCTGAGAAGAAGAACAAAAGAACATATATTAAACATTATACAGCTATACACACCTAATCATATATTATATCATATGCACTCGAATTAGATCGACTGACGTCATTAGTCTCGGCCACCCATCTGTTTGTTCGTCTGTCCGTTATTGTCCACGTTTCTATGGGTTTTATGGTTTTTCTATTCGTCCACCATTCACTTTCTGTGCGTATACCACTACCGTAATCTGTCACCATCCGTACAAATAATCACTCTATAGAAACCATCGCTGACGAAATCGATATTTAAATTATTAATTTATTACAATCACGCGATTTCCATTTAGCCAATCCACTGCCCATACTGCGCTTACTCACACGTTGCAGAATTGACGGGAGGTCATCAAGCACCGTTCACAAACTCACGTGTTGATGCCACGTCCAAAGATCCACAACGCGTTTGAACGCTATTGCGTGTCGAATTCGTTGAAACCATATGCATGTACATAATATAATAAATAGAGCTCATATGTTTTTTATTTGCATATTTTTTTCACGCAACTAGGATTATACCCTAATATAATATAAATACGATCCATGAAATCTCGATTGCAAATATGCAAACTTATTTAGCATATTTTCGCATATTTGACATTTTTGAGCATATAAATGCATATATCGATTGTTTCTAGATTAAGTAGCACATATTTTTTAAATTATAAGTACCTATAATATTAAAAATTGTCCATATTATTATAAATTATTAATCTTTATTGTTAATTGTATTATACATTTTCAGTCTACAAAAAATTCTTGCCGGATTGTTGAAGGTTTGAAAATATCAACAAAATGATTGTTGTACAGTGTCATCCTGACACTTTAAGTGCTTCGCCTATATAAAATTTAACTTTAATAGATCAAAAACTAATTAATATTTTTTTTTCATACACATAAGTTGTGTTTTTTGTAATAAAGTAATTTTAAATAGACATTCAAAAGATTATATACCTACGTTTTTTGAATTAATATAAACTATTTTTTTTGCATATATTTGTTGAAAAAATAGGTATATTTAATACATTTAATACGTATGGAATATAATCGCATATTTTGTCATTTTATATACATATTTTTATGACATTTTGGTCATTAATATCCAAGTTCTATTAATAAACGATCGTGTATAGTGGACTCGCGGTGAGTTGTGTCACAACACAGCGATTTAACTAAAACGAAAGGGTGCGGCTCGGTAACCGGAAAACACATGGATAGGACGCGCGATAAGCAAATGCGTGTAAAGAAACCTACTCGAGTTCGGTCGAGTTGAATTGAAATACAAACGTTGTACGTAATATTCATAAAAATATGCAGTTTTTTGTTCGTTTCGCTTGTCACGTAAAAATATAAAGTCGTAACAAATGAAACATAAAGCACTCTTTTGGAGTTTAAGGTCCAGACCAATCAAGTAATTTGTTTTTTTTTTTTTTTTTTTCAATAATAACTCATGCGTTGAACACTGTAACAGCTGATGCGTATTCCAACCAATTTCAAGCGTGACTGAACAAAACCAATATTAAATCAATTATTAATTTTAACTAAACTGATTATAATCAAATTATACCTAACTGAATGCATCTAAATCTTAAATGACTGGGTTAATTGAACCAACTTCTCGGCCGACACAAACAAATAATCAGATTTTTAATTATTTAATGCATGTTATCTACACATGCGTACTAATGTATACATTAAGTGTATGTAATAATGATCGAAATTCGGTGCACGACTTTCGACGAATTAACAATCGAACATCCAGTTCAATTACCACACTAATTCGATAGTATTATATATGTTAGTCTGATTATTTTTATTACACTACCACCAAAATGCACTGTTACTACACTAATCTTCATCGAATTCAATCAAGTATAGAATAAACCCTCGATGCTCGACTAAAAAGGGTCACTCAGAACCTTATATATTTATAATTACAATTGTGATCGTTGTTATCGTATTATTTTTATTTTTTAACCACCATAATAAATTTGGTTTTGAGTTATTGGAGTTATTGAGTTATTTGGACACAGATACAATTTTATATTGCAGTTCATGTGAAATATACAACTAAAAGATAATATTTAGGGTAAAATAAGATTATAATACAATACATAGACTATGTGATGTAGTATATTAAAGCTATCTACAAATTTCTATTTAATTTTTTAACTACAATTTTCGAAAGATCCCCGGCTTGGATATGCACAAAACGTAAATTATAGTAAAATAAAATTACTATACGCGATAAGCAAAAATAAAAACTATGAATATATACATGCATGAACACTAAAACTACACAGCGACTTACAACTTTGGACAAGCAAAAATACCATTAAATATTATGTAATCATTAACTGTATCGATTTATAAACATAAACATTTGGAATTTAGCCATATGAGGATCCAATAACAGGTCTACACTAAAATATATATAATTCGTATTTTTAAATTTAACTATAACTTTTTTTTTTAAGTATTTTTATTACTCGTTTGTGATAAAAAAGGTTAAATGTATATTCAAAAGAGTATGGCTAAAAGTTAATGGTGAATAATAATAATAAACTCTTCAAAAACTACCGTTTTAAAATTAAAATTAACTTTGAAATGTTCAGCCTGATCAAATCGCATATGCCATAATTAAGGGGTTGATTAAACACTATCTTATAAAATTCGATAATAATAAACTAGGCACCGACTACCTTTTTCGACAATCTTGTATATTGATTTATATAATTAAATTAGAGTGTACCTATATAAAAAAAATTGTAAAACATTATTGAATGTAATGTATATATATTTTTTTAACTTCAGATTCATCATAAGATAATTATAATTGTATATTTGACAATGGTCCCCTGTAAGTATTAAAAATCCAGGAACATAAATATAACGGCTATTTAAAACTTGAATCGAAATATACTGTTGGTCATTCTTGATCTTTTTTTTTTTATATAAGTATTTAATTTATAATTTCATACAATAATCGTACGGTTAGTATACTAGAGTTCACTGCGGAGTCATCTGATACTATAGTGTATTATTATCGTATGTCGGCCAAGACATTTGTACTGACAAAGAAGTACAAGTACGATGTCGAAGGAATCAACAACATTTGTGTGTGCAGAGTAAAGAACGATTTCCTCCGTTTGCCCTCTTCGTCCAGTGCACCTTGCAGCGATCATAATTCGTTAATAACAATAATAATTCACTTTTGCGACTCTTTTGTTCGTTTATTTTCTTTTCTATGTAGGTATGTAGATGTAATTTATAATTGATGTGCGATTTTCAGATGGACGGCGTGTACAAAGAAGGCGACGGCGGTCGGAACATATACGTATAGGGCCGTACCACTGCGGCGCGAAGATGCAATAACTAGAGATTTCGTGACGATAGTACCGTATGCTATTACAATACGCGGTGAAAGTCCCCTTGAAACCAAAACGCGGTTTTAGGTCGTTTGCTAGTGCACGCTCGCACACGCACGCGCATGCCAGCAAACGTTCACGTAAAATGAAATAATATTATTTTGTTTAGATGTACGAAAACGCTGCGGTAACAATCGAGGTTCGTACATGTGAGCACAGAATAAAGTGCAACATGTGCAGGCTTAGGAATTCAACAAATATACAATAGGTGTGCTCATTTTTAAAATCCTTCGAATCACTTATTTGATTATTATTGAGTCTTCCGCGTCTGCCTACGATAAATTCCTGGATACGCGATCGAGATCAAATATTTAGCGGCCAGGTTTATTGCAATACAGCCATGTGGAAGACAATTTATATTTAGAACAAAAAGCGAAATCGTGCGGTTCGTACCGTCATCCGATAGTCAACATTTTACACAATTTTAAAAGAGACAATTTAAAAACATCGATCGCTTTGTTGTCCGGCTAATCTCCACGTCATCCGTTAATCGGAGAGGAATAATTTATATATAAATATATTCATGCAATAACTTCAAAAATTTAATCTACAGATTGAAACTCTCTCTAACACGGAATCTATTCATCAGGACAACCAACAACATATTGTCCCGTTTTTCGTGCTTCCGCTTAATTGGATTTTAATAGGTTCATATGTCGTTTCATCAGAACCGAGGAAATCGATCCATTTTTAGACATTTCCATTTCAAACAAGTTCCATTTTGGACATTTCACATCACAGTGTATTGAGAATCAAAACGTAAAAATTAACTTGCCGAAAGTTTACTAAAAAAAAAATGTCACATGTGAGAAAAGAGAGATAAGAGGAGAGTCAGAAAGAGAAAAAAAGAGATAGGGATAGAGAGAAAGAGAGAAGGAGAGCCATATAATGAAAACAACGAAAAAAATAATGAAATTGTGCTACAACAGTTTTTAACTACAACATGGTGAAACAATATTAACCACTATTGCGTCGTTGCGTAGAGTGAGAGAGTGAGAGAGAGAGAGAGAGAAAGAGACCTTGAGATCTTGATAGAGATAGACGGAATACCGTAGTCGTGAATTCACGACTAAAATTGTAAATGTTATATGTATGTATAATGTATTATACTATGTATTATTATATTATATATTATTTATATGTGCATACATAACACTTATACGATCAAAACCGCCACCTGTAAATAACGATATTCGATGCATATTTTTTATATTTTTTTTACACAATGTCAAATATATTTTTAACGTTACACGACGTTTATCATCAAATCATAAACGCTCTCGAGATTCGAGATTCGACTACTTCGACTGCACTACTACTCCGTAACACAATCATGCTACCAGTGGTAGAAGACGAACAAACAATTTATTACACTTTAATCAAATCGCGTGATTCTTGACGAAATTATTTTCTTGATAACATCTCTAAAAGATTGCCTGCAGTCGTATAGTCATTGTTATTGTACTTCAAGTTTTTTAGTATTGTTGCGTCAACAAATTATTCTGTTGCATAATCCTACTCGCAGTAGGCCCATATGTATTACCCGAATGTTACGAATGGAACGTAAATGGTGACTGGACGAATTTGTGGTAAACGGGACCATCAGCTGGACGTCAGAGTTTTATAACTATACTTATTTGCTATGAATACGTCAAATGTATTGAATGCTTGAAATCAAATATTCAGATAATTGAAATCGAAATAAAAAATTTCGATTTTAATTTCAATTTTGATTATTGATATTAGTTTTTTTTTAACTTCGATTTTGGTTTCAAATATTGATATCATATTTATTTTTTTCAATTTCGTTTTTGATTTCGAATATCGATATTTATTTTTTTCAATTTCGATTTCAGATATCGGTATATATTTATTTTTGATTTCAGGTTCACAACAGAATGTTATCCATGACTTATATTAATTTCTAAAATGTTAATACATCATCAGAATAATAGTATTGTAGGTTGTAGCGAAAAGCTACTGATGTAAGTAGTATATATTTAAATTAATTTTTTTATTACCTATGTTATAAAACATTTCGTACAAACTACAATTATTATAAAATTGTCTCAAAAATGAAAAATCATAATATGAAAGTGAAGCTAAAATTAAGTAAACTAGGGGTACACCTATATGAAATAATTAAAATGTAAAATAAAGTTTTTTATTCAGAGATTCAGACATAATTTAACTAAATATGAGAACAATGTTTTAAATTATAAGTGGGACAAATATGACGATGCCTAGCGAATCTGCAAAAGTACAAAATAAAACTATTCTAGGTTATTTGATTGTATATTATTGGTTAAAAGTATAACTTGCGGGTGACAGCCAAAGGGGAATTATAAATTAATATCTTATCCGTAATAATACACTACAAAATTTATATATTATAGTGTATTATACGGAATAAATCGTGTATATAAAAACAACAATCGGTCATCGAATACTGATTCCCGATGAAACCCAAATGCGCAAATCGTCAATTTTTTTCGATAGGCTTTTTTACCTTACACTGAAATATCTGATGCGTATTATGAACTATTTTCTATTGCTCCTAACAATGATAAGATATCAGCATTTTTTGATTATATTTTAGCAAATTTTATTGAAAATGAATGTCATGACAGCAGATATCCACCGCATCTCTAGGTTAAACCACCCCTTAAACGAGCCAAGGACTACTAATGGTCTAGAATTATACAGCCGTCATTTAAAAGATCAATATTATAACCCACATCCATCTATTTATAATTTTATCAAAGTGCTTAAACAACACCAGGCCGAGGTTTATTTAAAAATGCAATCAAATGGACAAAAAACCACAGCAGCTCTGAAGTCAAGTCCAATATAAATGCATTGAACATGTATTGAAAAAAAAATATGAATATAAAAATAAATGTATATAAATAAAATTTGCAGATTAGACTATTTGAAAACTGTTAGCTTTAAATTTAATATTAATATTAATTTAAGGTAGTCATTATAATATTATACCTACTACTAATCTATGGGGGGCATGGTAAGAGCCTGCACGTAGCGTTCCCTGCATCGCGACATATAACCTCATACCAGGATAAATATCGCGAACCAATCTTACCAACACCGGTGCTAGAATGCCTAGGCATTCAAAATCAAAAAGGCCCTTTTTAGGGCCACCTCCTCCTCCTCCGACAGCAATAAATGTGATAACACAAAATATCGAAGGCTTTTCCGTGGCTAAAGGTGAGCTTCTTGCTTCACTCTGTAAGTCACAGAGGTGCGACGTATTATGTGTCCAAGAAACGCACCGGGATGAGGCCAGCGTTAGGCCAAAAATATCGGGAATTAATCTAGTCATTGAATTACCACATCCACAATGGAAGTGCAATATATACTAAACCAGAACTGGTGGTCGAAAGTGCATATAGTCATAACAACCAGATCGAGATACTAACCATTGAGGTACGAAATTGTACAATTACGTCGGTGTACAAACCACCAAACATCGCGTTCGATTTTGTAAAACCGGATAACTTCGACAACTGTGGTACAAAGATAGTTTTGGGTGATTTCAACAGTCATAGTGTCACATGGGGATACCAAAAAACGGATAAAAATGGAGAAAACGTTGAAGCATGGGCTGAGGCTGAAGGCTTGTCCCTAGTCCACGATCCAAAACTTCCCCATCCTTTAATAGTGGCCGGTGGAAGAAAAGTTACAACCCAGACTTAACTTTCGTAAGCGATAAAATAGCCCCCCCCCCCCACCCCCAAAAAACTGTATGGGCCCCCCCCCCCAAACTCAACATAGAGGCTTGACATTAAGTGTCACAGAAGTCGTGAGATCCCAAACCATACCGTACCGTTTAAAAGACGATTTAAAAAAAAAAAAAAAAAAAAAAACGGACACGATAAGAAGAAGACTAATATATAATTAAAATTTCAAATTTTTGAATTAACTTCATAACCACTAAAAGCTTAATAATTATATGATTATAATAAAATACACTTTCTTTTTGTAAAACTGAGTTGCGCTAATGGGTTGTTAAAAAGGTAATTTTTTTTTTTACGCTTATATGTTATATATTTTTACGCTTTTGGGTTGCGTTTGAATCATATTTTGCGCATATGGGCTATAGCCCTGATTCCTTATCGTAAATATTGTAAGAAAACAAAATAGGTAGGTACTAGTTATTTATTATTATGTATAATTAATATTATTACCAAATATGGCAATGTCTATGAATTGAGAATATAAATAGACCTGTTGGTTGTTGAATTTTAAATTAATTTGATTTAAAATCGTTTTAATTATTAAAATTATTTTTGATTTTGATATAAAATATCGATTTTAATTTTCTTTAATTTCAATATAAATATTGAAAATCATTACCCACCATTAACGATGTTTATATTGATTTTGATTTTCTAAAAGATTTTTAACGATTTTTATCGATATTTGAAATCAATTTCAATCCCTGCTCGAAACGTCCAACTGCATTTTTGAACGCACTTACTCTTATTACCTAGAGCAGAGTTTCTCATGCTTTTTCCATTAATTTATCTTCAATTATTAATATGCCTATTCTCACAAAGGACTGATAAGAAATTATAAATTCAGTTTTAATGGAAAATAAATAACTATGAAGAATTTATTTACTTTAATATATGGTTTTATAAATTTTACAATTTAATTTTAATATAATTCTTGGTAACACTTAATGTTTGAAATCTGTTTCCACAAATGATAAGTAAATTTGTAAGTCTGAACTCACAAAAAGTCTATTACAATACTTATTTTTAAGTGTATGACAAAATAGGTATTTTTACAATCACAATGATCGTTATAAAATATTTCATAAATAATTTATTAATTTAAATACATACAATTTTACATTTTCTGCCATTACCCTTTTTCCCCAGGGTACCCTCTCATATCTTTTAGCATACCACTAGGGATACGCGTACCACTGATTGAGAAACACAGACCTAGAGGGTCAATACTAATTGATATATTATTCACAAGAATTTAGAACAGTTCAAATGAAATATATTTTGATACTACACAGTCATATGATTTAATTAATAGTATACAATATTATTCAACGGGTACCTAATTATATCTGTACATATATATAAAATAACATACATATATATTTGTTTATATATTTACAAATTTAACCCAAAATTACATGACAGCAGTTATATATAGATATACATTATTGTATATTATTAATTCGTCATTAGACTAAAACTAAACTAAAATCTAACCAAAGCCAAAAAATACATCGTGTACATGCTTTATGGCTAGAAGATTTTATTGTGTGCCAATGAAATTAACAGGTGAATAAATTTACCAGAAAACTTATTAAATTAATTATAAAACTAACGGCATATTGACAGTCCTGTTGAAATTTCCCGTGCATTTTCGATTCACTGATTATTTATTTTTTCGTTCAAATATAATACATTTATTTACAATTTATCTAATCCAAATGAAACCCAAATTATTTGAAAATAATCGCAGTCACTACCTTTGACCATGTAGGTGTAGGTGTTAAATGTCAACCATGTAACATTTACACTTCTTATATATTCTAAAATTCTAACTAATAAATAATTATCAAAATATTTAAGTACATTATAATTGTCACACAAATTATATTTTTAATAATATATTATAATAAAACATGGAATCATTGTATATTGATCATTCGAGGACTATATCAATACATAATATTGTAATAAGAACTGAATAAATACGTGTACATGTACGTAGTAATGATAATATTGTACAGTGCATTAATCTAATAGAAAGTAAAATACACCAACGGTATACGAGAATATTAAAAAATATCGTGCCATAGTTGTTTTCAGATCAAAATCAAATATTTCAAAACATTGAGCGGCAATACGAATTCAGCAGATTTTGTGCGTGGTTGTAAGACACCGGAAGATGGTCGGAATACAACCGTCAATTGCCAAATTTAATTAAAAATTGAAATATTAAATTAAATCCTGGATAAGTATTCGGGTTTTTGGAACTACTTCGACGTCAAAAGCAATTTTTCCTCGTGGTACTCGGTAAAATAAGAGATGGGGGGGACAGAGAGAGAGAGAGAGAGAAAGAAAGAGGTTTTGACTTTAATAGGTGTCAGGTTTATTATTTTTGAAAATGATGCGTTATAAAATTGAATATTATACAGGTACCTATTACTAATCTCGTCAGTCATCAATACAAGACCGTACAATAAATATACTTAGTTACACCGTATGCGCGTTTGTGTGTGTCGCGTAAAACAACTACTAGAGAACGACGTCACACATGGTTAATTAATCAATTTCGAACGCGCCCAAATCATAACCATGTTACCACACATACTCACACTCGCACTTGACCCATTTTACGATATTATTTTGTGCACACATATGCGTGCTGCCGTACGCAGTCAGCGCTCTAACTGAAAAATGTCGTATACGAACCGACGCATTCGGTTGAAACGGATTCATTCGCAATCCGAGAATATATTTAAAACAATATACTATTATACCGTGTTTGGGTGTGGAAAGCTACCAGATCTTTCGATCACGACTGCAGTTTTACAGAAACGGAAAATACAACACAATAAGCCAAAACAATTTTGAGGTACGCGATTAGAGTTTTTTTTTTTTTTGCTTAAAAGCAAGTAAAAGACGAAATGTTTTGTTAATACAAAATATTATAATATTATACGCGTACTATATTCAATAAATATATTGGTATTAATTAAAGTTAATTATTGTAATATTGGCTTATTAAACCATTTCGCTTAAATTAATTAATTCATTGAAAATCGATGTCGAATACCGCAAATATGTTTTAATATATGAGTGCACTACGTTGTTCGGGTCTCGGAGCCATTTTCATAGTTCTTCGCTATTTCCATTGGTTTTACCTTCCTAATAGCCCACTTCTTCCGTAGAACTACAATCAATCGCACAAACAAATTTAAAAATAACAAATCTCCAGGCCATGAACCTTATAACTAATAAAATAGTCTATAATTTATTGACAAAAAAGACCATTCTTTTGTCCTATGTTTTCAACGCCAATCTACAACTATCTTACTTCCCAACCACATGGAAGTCTAATACCGTAATAACTTTTCTTAAACCTGGTTAGAAAACCTCTCCGGATCCTACAGATCAATCGATCTCCAGCCTTTGTTTGGAACAATCTTTGAAAAACTCTAAATCAAGAGACTTAAAATTATTGCATAACTAACATCCCAAGTTGAGGTATATTAATATAATTCTGCACCATACCAGATTTAATAATAGTTTGAACTTCAATTACTTTCTGTCCATCTACTTCCGTCTGAATCTGTATATTTAGCCTAATGCTGTAGGCTCTATTAACTAGAAAATTAAAAATTCAATTTTAACCCACAGTCTATCCACACGTTTTAAATTAGACAACAGTTTTCTAGATCTTTTGGCAACTAGATAAACCGGTATGATCGAACATATTGTATTATGACAAAAAAAAAAAAAAGAAACCAACAAAAAAAAATGTAGAATTCACATGGAGGTCGTAACGAAAATACTTTATTAGTCAAATAACATGTAGTGTTTTAGATATTGTCGAAAATTGAAAAGGAAAGCGAAGAAATGTGATGAATGGAAGATTGCTGTGAACCAATAATAAAGATAATGAGCAACAATGTGCTGGGTGACTAGTCGTTCATTGTTCGATCTATCGAAAATAGACAATATTTTTGTGAAATATTTTATAACTGCAACCAACCACTGGGGAGATCAATGCTACATCGAACTGAAGCACTATCTTTGCTTATCTAATTATCACTATCTCCGTCGGCTGCGTAGGATTTCGTTTAGAAATATATTTTTGATTGGTTCGAATAGATATGTAACACGTTTGGTCGTATTACATAGACTAAGAATAGTCCTCTCGGATACGACGTCTTTGTATTTACAAGCTTTATTGAACGCAACTAACTAACAAACTAACCTAACTGTTCTATACCATCCAACTGAACCATGGGGGTTTTTTTTTAACCATGGCGTGGTAACACACGGTTAAAATATCTCTCGTCTCTATCCCTCGAACAATGTCATTCAGCATTCGGAAGACCAGATAATCGCCAGGTCAATAATGCGACCACATGCATAACACATGATGTTGTATTCTCGTCGAAGGCACGCCTTGGTCTTGATACGTAGTCTTGCGATGTAAACGTATATTATGGACGTGAATAACACGCACACGCACGTAGTATCATGTAATATACAAATTTGACGTCACAAATCACTTTTTAAAAATCTAAATGTAGTCAATCTTATATAACTCTAATGGAACCAATGTAAATATTGTTAAAGCGATATACAAGTGATCCTTAGTCAGTAGCAGCGCTATGGTAACCATATTATTATTATAATTATTATTACATTGTCAAGACTGAATTTTAATAAAACTATGATTAGTAATGAAAAATGTTAACTCACGGTAAAGACAGATAAAACTCAAACGGAAAACTCTATTTTAATACTATGCAAAATTAAATGAAAAAAGTAAACTCTAAATTTGAGACAAAAATAGATGGGTATTAAAAATATTTAATAAATTAAATAAATGTAATAAATAGCTTTAGAAAAATGTGTTTGACATTCAACTTTTTAAGTATTATTTATTAGTATAAATAATTTCAATCGATAAATTAATAAAAAATTAAAAGAAATATTTACTATTGTCATATTTATATACATTCAACTGTACTCGTGAATATAGATTGATATAAAGTTAAAGTGTAAATCGTAGACATGTTTAGATTACAACTACCGCACTAACGATTGGCCTGCTAAAATCTTACTGTGAGAATAATGTGTTCGAGGTAAAGCGTTAATATATTATGGTAAAATTTAAAATAGTTTCCACTACATCTTAAAAACCCTCGTATTACATATATTTTTATCGAATTGAATTTTTTGTTTTCGAGTGAAAAATACTACTGTTCAACGTTTGCTCATCATAAAAACATTGAATAATACGACGAGAAGTTGATTTAAAATAGTATTGATCGGCCAGGCAGGTTGTGTAAATATCGTGTGCACGAAACATCAATCGTAAAACTGGTATTATTGCACAGCAACAGCTTATCATATTAAAAAAAATAGCCTCGTAGGAATTGGCAACAATAAAAAAATTAGAAATAATAGGCGTATTTTTTTTTTTTTTTACAGCGAGAGGAAAAAAAACTAATACGTTTTTGATTACGGAGCATTATAAAATTGCATTCTCGCAACATTGTACCGTTGACGTCCATCGAACGAATCTTAATATCGTAATTATTTCGAACTTCCGATGCGTATATACTAATATACATATAACTGTACACGTATACAATATTAAATATCCAAAATACAGTATTAGGTAAACGTGTAAAATATTTGCAAACGTCCGATTTGGTAGACTTTTTTGTTTTTTTAATTTGATTGATTATTTTGACTTCAATGTTTGTTTGGAAATATAAATACACACGATTCAACGTAGACCTAAAGTAAAAAAATAAATATATAATAATAATAATGAACGTTCTTTTTTTCATAAGATTGTCTACTGTTGTCTATTCAAAAACATTGAACTAGTATTGTATAACATTTAAGTTCGACTATGGTCTACCGTAAAATCTTCGATTTAATTCGGTAAAAAAACCATCATTTTTTCTTCAAACCAAACAGACGATAACTTCAGGGAACTCGGTAAAAGTCTAAAATCAGATCGTTCAGCGGGGCTATTCGAGATCGTACAATGTTGAACTCTGAAACTGCAGCAGCCAAGCACAATGAAATAAAAAAAACCAAAAAAAAAAAAACGACCAACGCGAGACTTGCACCGGAAACGTCGAGATGACGAGAGGACAATAGCAATAACAAAAATGACAACAATATACCCTGGCTGTTAGGAGTATAATTTTTCATTATCTTATTAATGGAGATGAGAAACAAAGATAATCGGAGTTCTACTGCACGTTTGAATACTACTACGATTGACACGTGTCAACGAAAGTCGCGCATTGTGACACGTCTATACCTCATCCATAGGTAGCACAGGGTATGTGCGCACAGCGAACCGTCTGATTTTTCGTCAACTCAGTCTGCTCGCACGGAAATATATTATAACACAATCGTACTTCTTGTATTTTAGCCGCGCGCATAACACGTACGGTTCTCTCGAAAACTGTACGCCGTTAAATTAGATTTTTATTATTTTTCTTTTCTTTTATTATAAAAACTAGTTCGAACCGTATCGCATTTAATCGCCGTACCTATAGGACATATTATTACATACATATATGTTTAGACGTATGTATTATGTGTAACGACAGTGCGTTGTAAAAAAAAATTACGAAACGTCGCATGCGTGTTATATAATACGCGAAAATAGCAGCGGTAGCGTAAAAAAACAAAATTAAAATTAAAAAACAGGTCGGGCGTGTTTGAATCGACTGCAGCTACCTATATCCGAGTGATCGATCGGCCGCCACGCGAAATCTAACCGTGAAATATTTCACGAGTGTACCGCGGATTGTGCGTACAAGCTTACATTGATCCAGGCGCGGCTTCAAGCGGGGAAGAGGTACAGGGGCCATAAACTATCCAGACTTTTCAAAAATTAAAATTTTTTAATACATTTTTGTCCTTGTGAACAGTAAAATCCCGATCATTTAATTAGACACCTACCCAACAATTTTATTTTGTCTAAAAACCGGTATTATGACATTAATATGAGGTGTGTATCATAGTACAGGAACGTAGTTTGACTCAGTACTGATTTGGGGAAATAATTGTTATAAGTTAATACTTCAAATCCCCCCCTCCCGGTAAGACTCTGAAACCGCTTCTGTACTGATCACGTGTGTATTGCAAAATCAGTCGAGCGCGATTCAGGGAAGAGTAGCAGATGATCCAAAGGGTAAATCATCGTACGAAATAAACACAGACATTCGGTGTACACAAAAATAATATCTTTACGTCGTTTGCTCTTCGATGCGACCGTCCACGGATGACAAAACTACGTTTGTTCTCGCGCTATTTCGTTTACAGGTAACGCGAATACGTTCGGGAACAAACGGAAATTCCGGATGGGATTGTATTACCAGATGTACAGTGGATGTAGTGAACATTCATGAGCGAATGCTTAAATCAATTTGTATTGTTTTCCGTACGCTTCGGACTGTCGTAATAAACTCGAAAATCGTTTAAAAACGGGTACATGGGTGGTGCAATTCCAGTCAGCTCCAGTCAGGTACTGAGCATTGACTATACATCATATTATATTATGTATAAAGTCTCAACCTATCCGAAGGCACTGCTTTATCATTTTATTTTACTTATTTCGCACTTTGAATATCCCCGATCCAAGTTTTTGAACTGAATATTTTATTCGTAAACTTACGGACCGTACAAACGCCGCATACAAATACGTGTATGAAAGCCTATTACAAAGCTCTTTCAGTGTTGGTCTGCGTGTCCCTTAGGTTAAAGTTTTAATTTTTAACATCTTAACTTTTATTCATGGGTAGAGTAACATATTTTAACGTCACGTATTGAATTTCCATCAATACGACCGTGAAATTAGTAGCAAAACGTAATAAGTATTCGTATAAAAATATCGATTCAAAAATCTATTAGAAATACGGTTGGTCACGAAATATTTTGAACAGTTTTAGAGAAGATTAGATAAAAAAGAAGTTTTCACTTTAAAAAAAAAATCGTTCCCTGGAACTATTATGGATTGAATGAAGCCGTAACGCTGTTCATGACAGTAATAATCAACGCCTACTGAAAAAACGGCGGTCGCTGCACTGAATGAGTATTGTTTTCCGTACTTATGTTACTACTATATGTTTATTCAATTATGAGTCATTATCGATAAGACAACAGTATAGTTATGAATATATGAAACATTTTTGATGATTAGAGATACTTGTTTTTGAATATATATATATATATATATATTATAATGTGTATATGAAATTGTTAAAAATAATTGTCTTTACATTTGTTCAAGTATTGTTATCGTGTTATTCACAATTCTGTTTCCTGTTTGAGTTTATAGGCGATAAGTGAACATAGAACAATACTTAATAAAAAAATAAATAAATAAAAGCATACTTGTAAATCAATATTAACCGTGCAACCATATAGTGTATACGGCAAAGCATTATTGTATCAAAGAGATTATATTATTGTCATGATCGTGTCCTATTGCTTCTTTATTTTTTAAAAAAAAAAAATCCATGATGCATGTACAATATATATTATATTCACACAGATTTCGATTTCAATTATTATACTTTTCATAGAATTCTTATTAGAACGCGATTTAAAATGTTGGTGAGACTGAGCACTCTCAACAGTCTCAACCCCTTTTAATCATATTAATGTTTTTGGACGACATGCGTAGTGTAAGCTTTTCGATCGTCACACACGTAATTATACAGCAACAACGTCGAGTACCGTTAGTAGAGTGATGATTGTGAGTATATAGGGGGAGGGGGTATTCATTGAAAATATTGAAGTAAACATCTGACTGACCGTTTTAAATTAAACACAAACGTTGTACACATTTTGCAAAGTTTATGCGCTTGGGAACGATTCATCAAGAGTTAATATTTGGTACGAGATTTTTTGATTGAAAAGAAAAACCGGCACCAATCACCTCGTAACACGTGACTCCAACGCATATACATTTCAGGCTGCGTGTTCCCTTTTCGAAATCAGCGAAAGAATACGAATATACTAACCACTATTTGAACATTTCGAGTCGAAAGAAATCTACACGTGCAAGTTAAAAATGTTGTTTTCCTCGACATGGAACATGGTATTGGAAAACGAAACAAAAAAAATTGCTATAAAAGATACACAAATAATAAAATCAAATAATTTAAAAATTAGTGATATTTTAAAATGTGATATGCGCCACATACATATAATAAAACAACGATGCATCGTAATGCTTTGAATGACAACTCGCGAAATGAACGCGGTCAGTATAAATTAATTGTGCAAACAATAAATTGAATTGAGAAAGAGACGAGCGCGACATTTTACAAATACTGGCCGACCTATGTAAGAAGTAAATACACACTACACTCGTACGTGTTCCATATCGACAGTTGCAGTAGTTTGGACTCAGACGACAGGTATTTTGATAGATATTAATCACTAATTTTTTTAAGACCACTGAGACTAAAAGAAAAAAAAAATTCAAAATAAATCAAGAATATTTAATTTGATTCCTTGAAAAACTCCTGTAAAAATCGTGATCAACTTTAAACCAATTGCATTCAGTTAAAACTTAACCGATGTTAACGGTTCTAGTTTCGTTGATATAATTCCATAAAATAATGTCTAAAAACTTTTTTCTCTGCAAGTTTTTGAAAATCGAAGGAGAAGAATTATTATGATAATTGTTTATTTTATCGGTTTGATCAAGCTGGCCTTAAAATAGTAAAAATTCTAATTACATTTTATGAACTATGCAACAGTCGCTTTGAACCCACGCTGTATATTGTTGCCTAAATATTACAAGTAAAGTGAAAACGCGATTAGACGTTATTCACTGTTTATTATCCGTTATGTTTATGTCTAAAGAGTTCATGAGCCAGCGATCGACGTTCGAGTAGGTATTTTAATCGTGTGCAATACAAATAGGTTTTACATAATATTACGCCGTCCTGCAGTTGCAAGTATGTGTGATAATACTAATACGTGTACGCTGCTGCAATGCTAGGATATCGGAAAGAGGGAAGGAAGGAAGGGAAACTTCATTTGTTATTTTTTTTTTTAAACTTAAAGAACATATTTACTAAAGATTTACCAATATTATTGTTCTACCAAACACTTTAAAGTATAGAGTAACGCCAAAACTTGAATTACACTTATAAATATTTTCCAAACGTCGATACGTCAAGATCTTCGACAAACGTACTGTGTAGAATACAATATAATATAATCAATAATACAATTTCACTACAAATATTATGCAAAGTATATATGGCGTACCTACACAAACTACAGATAACATTTTAACAATATAGAATAATCCTATGGGTTTTTTTTTTTTTGATCGCCGCCTATTGCTACAGATAATAATATTTGTGATGGAATTATTATTGCAGAGGCGGCGTAGTGTGGGTCGTAAGAAGAGTAGAGTAACTAGTGATATCATAATTATAATTACAATAATATATTTTAACGGGTATTGACGTGCGCACGTGCGAGTAGAATGTATCGTATCGCCATGGCGTGAGTGAATATGATTAAAAACAAAAAAAAGAAACAGTAAAAACACATAACACTTAATCGGAGAAAATTGTTTTTCTCTCTCAATCGATAACGTATGCTACACGATTATGTAGGATTTGATATATTCGACGCTAGTAATTGAAAAATATTAAATGAAACAACCGAATCCGAGTCCGCCGGTGCGATGGCGAGTGACATTGAACTAGTTTCGGTTGTAGCGACCTCCAACCGGTCGATTGTCGGCACATCCGCACGCACAATAATAATAAATTGTATCGGACGACGTTTCATATTAAAATATATAGTAACAAAGCAATGCGTTTTCTGTTTAAAAAAAAAAGTTAATCAGACTCGTAGTAGAAAATTAGGTACATAAAGTAGAGGTGAACAAATTCTTAAACTATACGCTAGCGTAATGTATGTACATAAAGGCGATGTTGGACTTAACTCAAAATGTTCAAGCCAGGAGATAAAACTTCGTTTTTTTTTTTACACAGCTCCTTCAATAGTATATAACTGTTAAACTAGTTTTTTACGATTGATCTAAAAATTAATCATTTGACCGAAGTTTTTACTGTATATTTATACGCTCGAAACATACTAAATACCGTATTAATTGTTAACATTTATAATGACATGCTATCTTGTTTCTAACTGATTTTAATTTATATTTATTTTTTTAATTTTTATGCGTATCAAAACCATTAAATTGTTTACTCAATATAATTATTAATTAAAATTATATATTAACTATTTGAAACTACATTAACAGACGCTTCATCGTTCTATACAATGGAATCTATAGCAATGGTTGTTAAATATTTTCTCAACATGGTATACTGTACTCTTATAAAAATTTCACCGAACCTGTCTGAGCCACGAACAATTTTTTAAACCATTTAATTTTTTCATAAAATTGTAAAATTGTACATATTTTTTTTTTTTTTTTGCATAAAATAATCATTCTCGAAATATCAAGGCTCCTAGTTTGATAGCACATAAATATGCTTCAGAAATCCCCTCTATACCCACTCGATTTAACTTAGTACGGGACTTCATTTACGAGAAGATCACGGGAGCTATTATTCGAAGCTGGTTATCACGGTTTTCTCACCATAAAAATTATTACTTTTCCTGTAATAAACTTACATATTATATTTATACATATTTTTTAACATAATTATTTCTCTTTTTCGACAACAGTTGAATTTGTTTGAAATATGAATAAATAAAAAAATGTCCACTCTTTTGTTTCCTATTCAAGTAACATATGGTACCATGTACATTTTTACACCGGATCCATGTTATTCAAAATGGGTTGTATACAAGTGCATCAAGTTTGTAGTGAGAGTAACATTACTGAAACCTTTACTTATATTCAAGGTATGCCTTTAAGTAGAATACCTGAGGAAAGCTGCGCATCATAGATCCATTTAATTCTAAATAATCTATTCCGTGAAAAAAATTGATGTTTACAAAAAATTCCATTATCAATCAAGTTCTAAACAGAACTTTTTCTACGTAAAACAGAAGAGCCGATATCATTGTCATAAGTAAGAAAAAGAACCCAGGATGAAAACGTAAATGAGGAAAAATAAGGGATTTACATTCCATATATACCAAGTCTGAAAATGCGATACCGGATTGGTAATTGGGAAATAAAAGGTTTATGATTTCGCGCTTAGGGAACAGCAGCACCTTTTCTCTTGAATATTTTAAAACTCATCATATTCCAAAACAAAAACTGATAGAGATGCTTAAGGACATATTGAGAATAATCCAGTATTATCTATATTTTTAATTTTAATTTTTTTATTAATTTATTTTTTTATGTATTACTAATAAACCTTCAACCATTTAAACTACTTAGAGCAGTTATCAGTGAAGTTTCATTTTTCATTTTTTTATTTACAATTCAATATGTGCTCTCATAAAAAAGCACTATAGATATTGTACTGAAAAGTAAACTGTGCTTAAGTGACAACTCACATGATGAGCAGTTTACTGTATAATATTTTAATAAAATTGTTTATATAAATTAACAACAACAATCACACATTTGCTACATTTGCAGATATTCATTTTATTATGCAGATATTCAATTGATATTCATCGTCTTATAAAATATAATTACGCATGTTTGACACAAAGTTGACTAGTAAAAAGTGTATTTAGTTTCAAATTTTTAGTGCCCAAACGGTGTCCTCCTTCTTTTTTTTTTGCCAAGTCGAGCACTGGTAAGGGTTAATTGTTCCATATAGAAATAATAACACCTAAGCCATTCATCGCCTAAATAAATATTCAAAATTATCACTTCTACTTAACATGTAGGTAACCAAGATGAGTGAAATATAAAATATTATTATCTAAATAAAAGTGTGTAAATTAAGTACAATATTTATTCTATTAGAATTGAAACTTGAGTAAAAATTATACTATTGGTTTTTATTAGGTTTTAAGTAGTTATTGGCAGTCAACCACTCATAGTGATTAATATAATAATAAATATTTTTCTAGAACAGGCATATCAGTGCTTTTACATAGGTGCTATAAAACAGAAACTTATAATATTATTGTTACTTTTATGCTTTTTTCGCAAAACGATGACGATTGCGACACATGCACGAATAGAAAATCACGTGCGATAATTGGGTAAACATAATATACGATCATTTTTCAAGCCGTAGGGCTTAAAATTACAAATCAAAGACAAGACCGAGAACCGTTGAATGCACCCATCGCAGTCCACAATTATAACATATACAATATCCACGTGTGCGCATTTAAAGAAAACGATTAGGTTACTTCGAGTAGGCGATGATAGATTTGGTTTGGTTAAAATAGTAGGTTGTAATTATGGTAATTTTAACGAAAACGCTGAGTATTTGGCTTTATGGACTTCTTGGTTTGTTACAAACCTAAAAATAAATACTGTTAATTTTACCGTCATCGTAGCTCTATCACAGAATCAATCATCGCAGTCATCGGTGATCGGTCGCCACACCGAGAACCGTGCCGGGCATATAAATAATATTTTTGAAAAAATTTCATTACTATAGTAAAATAATGAAATTTTATTACACTATAACACTATATACATAGGTATAAACTGGTAACATCCTATAAATTATAGAAGATATTAGGCAAGCGTGAAAGTATACATACAATAATTGTACATAAATCGCATACAGTGTCTGAACGTTGTTAATTATGATTATCACGAGCACTTACCTAAAACAAACAAAAATAAAACAGTTAATGATTTTATTATTTTAAATAATCATTCGGGTGATAACTGACATCTGGGTAAATAAGCAATCTCCTATTGTGATAAATCACAAACAATGTAATCACTCAGAGATAGCTGATACATAACTAATATTAATATTAATATAATATTAAAAAGTATATACTTGGAGGGCTGTTCTTAAAGGTCATTACCCCCCCCCCCCCAAAAAAAAAAGTAAAAAAAAATAATATAAAAAAAATATTAATATATATATATATGCTAAAATTGAACTCCACGTAGACTAATAGATTCTGTCGATAAATGTATGCGATAACTAAAGGACGAGTGCAATAAATCCATAATAGATAAGCTTGAATAGGTAAAAGTGGATAATAAGCGGATAATTTTAGTTCATACGAAAAGCCAAAAGCAGGAGTTAATTGATAAAATTATTATAGTTTTTGCTTTACTTCTTGATTTAATTTAAGTTAAAACTTAATTTGTGCTACGTAGCAAAACTCAAAATATTCCATTATGGATTTAGAGATTTAAGGTTAACATTTCAAACATGTTTAATAAATATGCGTACAACAGCAAAGTAAATCACGATTAGTGTTTAAAAAAATGAATAATATAATTCCTCAAAGTATAAAAAAGTACCACGATCAATTTAGATTCATGCTTATGAATAAATTCATTATTTTTTTCGATCAAATCGAGTGAAAATTTTTCTACGAATAAGCTCATAGAACATGAAAACATATATTATGTAGATACATATGAAATTCGTTAACAATGCAAAGCGATGATGTATTCTTTGAAAAAATAAGAAACAATATACTCGTAATGCAATGTTATATCCAAACCGTTTGTGTTAAACGTCGACGGGACTAGAATGATTTTAATTCGTCTAACTTTCGGAGTAGAGCGGCATGTAATTTAAAACGAAATCGTTCAAATTTAAACGCTAATTAGGCAATTTAAGTATTGCGCGACACACAACGCACTCGCCAACTCTTAAGTATCATTGTTACACGTTAACTAGTTAACGGTATTATACGATTTCCAGTGAGAACAGCGTTATTTCGTCCAAATTTTAGAAATTTTTCACCCCCTAACCCCGTTTTAAAAGGTATGGTAATATTTTTCCCACGACGGATAAATAATTATAGTTTTATTCTAATAGAAACACTGATTTGGAAAAATTGTGGCGCTAATTTTTTTTTTACGAATTGTGCGAGTGGTTTTCGATTATAACTAGAACGCGGATTTCTATGCAATTTCATATTTTTTTTCTTTCAATATTTTTGGATTTTTGTCAGTTATCTCCACGAATCATCATAATTTGAAGCTAATGGTGAAATTTTTTTTTACATATTTCTGCATAATAAGAGATTATTGCATATTTTTGCATAATTTGGCAAAATTCAAAATTTGTTGTATATTGAAGTGAAAATTTTAAAAAAAATTATAAAATAATATTTTGTCAAGTTGAAAAATTAAAAATAAATTTCATAGTCACTAAATAATAATTTATATATATACATTTAGTTATAAAATAAATAATCGATTACGACGTAAACTAATAGCTCTTGCTGTGTCAGTCGATTATCGATATACTACTTGCTTCAAATATGCTCCAATAACTTCGGTTGACATCGAGCGTTCGTTTTCAGTCTTTAAAAATATGTTAACCAATAAACGACACAGCTTCACAGAAGATAAACTTGAAATGCATATAATTATTCATTTTAATAATAAATACAATTTTAAAAATAAATTAAGTTCAGAAAATTCCCTAAATTTTTTATGTATTAAATATTTAAATAATTAATTTTTATAAGTTGAATTATAAATTTTAAATAAATAAAAAATTCTTGCATATTTTTTAGATATTTTCATAATTTTGACTACATATTTTTTGCATATTTTCATGATTTTTACTGCATATTATATGGCATATTTCGAAACTTTTAAGTGCATACAAATCCGCGCTCTAATTATAACCGATTATGATATTACTTGTAACGTTATATTGTACGAATTGTATTGAATCATCGCAGTGTGCACGCGCGTATACAGGCACACGTTCGTTTAACATCACCACACAGTCGTGTGATAAACGAATAATATTGTAATAAATTATGTAACTGTAACACCTTTTTACGAGCGCAGTGTACGGACGACGCGCGCCAAAAAAAAAAAAAAAAAAGACGCGGCAACCTGTCCGCACGTAAAGCGCCCTGGGGGAGACGCGGAGCTGCTAGGACGCAGAACCGGTCAATCGTTAAAATATAAACATATTATACAACGACCGGTGCGAAAAAAAAAAGAAATGTAAAAAAAAATCCAAATCCGGTTCTATTCATAGGCTATTATTAAATGTGCACACCAACGAGCCATACGGAATATAATCATAACGGCGCCATGCACATTGTTATACTTAGTGTAGGTATGACTCTTACGTGTACTACCATCGACTTCGCGTTTAAAATGCATAAACGCTGGAAGCCGACCTTTTCCCGTAGAATTTACGGTTACGTAGCAACGCAATGGTCTCGTAGAAAGTGCGTAGTGTTACTTGAATCGGACCGCAATAATAATCGCTACTCGTACTTATTTATTTATGCTTTCCGAAACATTTTTAAGTATGCGGTTTAACTTTACCGCCCCGCCAATTACATGTTATTGTTATTAATCGCCATAAAAACGTTTATTGCCCCGGAAAAGAGTTGTTTTATCAATTAGAGCAGACACCTCTCGCGCTCATAAAAAAAAAAGGTTAAAATACAGGCGCGTTGTCAAGGAGGGGGCCTTAGGGGGCCTTGCCCACTAAGAAAAATTAATGGCCCGGATCTGGCCCCTTTCATTTTGATTTTTAAATATTATGGTGTTTAGTTGTCACAAACCGGCTAAATCCTGAATGTATATTCCATATGGGCGATTGTAAACTCCACTAGAATATTGGTTAAAATAAAAAGATAATAAAAGGTCTGGTGTAAACTCCGCCAGTTTATTTTCTTACTTGTAATGAGTGTATGTAAACTCCTCCAGTTTTTTTTCGTTTACCTACTCAGTGCTCACATTGTCACGTACCTTCTCACATTAAATACGTTAACACCTATTGCGATGATGTATGTCGAAATTGATAAAACTATTTTCACGGTTCGATTTATTTCAAGGTGGATTTATATCCACATTGATTCAATTATTAATAATTTTATCTTCATATTATCTAAAATTAGTATTTCCAATGATGATATCGGCAGTAGGTAAAGTATACGTAAAGTATATTTTGACGAACATAATCATTCGTAGTCTGCGTGTTTCCGTGTATATTTTATATTGAATGAAATATATCGCAACAAAAAAATAATATAAAATTAATTACTGGTCAACGAGGCAATTTATTGGTTTTATTTAACAACTACAAATATAACCAAAATATAAAATGTGCGTCTGGTGAAATAAAATGGAGGTATGATATTATATAATATCATAATAACAATATTCACTTATTATTACTTATTACGTATTACTTTTAATAATATATCATACTAGTATTTTATACTACTATTCGATTTTATTCACTGGCGGAGTTTACATGTATTCAATTTTAGCTGATTTTTTTTTTCTAGCGGAGTTTACAGTAAAAAAAGATACTTGCGGCCAGTGGCGCACGTGGGAGGAAAGGTTTGTACCCCCCCCTCCCCCGAAATTTTTTCCGATGACTAGGTTAAAATTTACAAATTTTACAAGTTTGAAATATGAAGAACTAGTATTGAATACTAGTATCATTGATTATAGAATAGTCTATTCTAATATCAATGCTATTATTTAAGTCAAAATATATAAAGGATTTGCATAATTTTGTTTATTGTAAAATGTGTTATATTTTTACCTTGACCCTCCCTACCCGAAAAAAAATCCTGTGTGCGCCACTGCTTGTGGCGGAGTCTACATGTGTCCATTCCATATAATTAACGATCATATAACAAAAATTAAATTCTGAGATTCTATTTTATAAATATTCGTCACTTGACAATTTGAGACAATAGTACGTGTATTAATAGATAGAAAATTAGGAATTCCAAATACGGATATCGAACGCACATTTCATAAACGCAACTACAGAAAGGGTCCAAAAAATGTTGGCCCCCTTATATGTCTGGTTACGTGCCTGTAAACATACCTGCAAATATACGTAGACGGCCAGATAGTTAAATATTTAGTTTATTCAAATCCGCAACGGTGTATTACAATAAATTATTATATTAATTATTAGTCAATCTTTTTGTTCGTTGTTTTGGATTACGTCCATTCGGTATCCAATTTTAGCTGATACCTAACATACTTCTAAATATGGCAATCATATTATAATTGATATATAAATATCGTAGTAGGTAAAAAATATACTGCGTCCATCGTATTATAAGTTACGATATATACCTAAATATATATATATTTTAATATACTATACATAAACGTATCTGTGCACCCAAATTCAAATGTTTTTTAGGGGGAAAAGAAAGTTTCATTGTTACATTTTTCCATTTTTTTGTACGTGTTCGAATTTAAAAATTTCGCGCACACACGGCTTACTATTCTGAAGTCAAAAATGCGTGCACCAAGTTGCTGTTTAATATCTAACATGGAAAAATAAAAATAAAAAAAATAAATGAAAATATTAATTCAATTAAAATATACTGTAGTCACTCTCATTTAATCAGGTATAATTTATATTCATGTGGTCACTGTTGCAAATGTAATACTAACGGAATATACAAAATCAACAACGTACACGCACGCACACGCATAAAATGATGCACAGTGAATGTTAATAGAGGATAATTCTATTTATTTTTGATAGCATATGACCAGTACGACGTTATTTTATTGTCCGTTTATATTTATGCTAGCGTATAATATCTATACATAATATATAATGCTATATTATGTCCGAGAACAAGACACAAATTCCCAGATTTGGACATCCTCCCCCCTCCCTAGAAGAAAAACATTTTCAAAAATCATAAATGTCTTGATACGAAGGTACAGAGATAGAGATTATTAATTTATAATATGTGATTATAAATAACTCTTCATTTGTATTTATAATAATAATAGAATAATAAAATTATGCGTATTTTTTATAATATTATAAAATCATTTATTTTTTTAGAAAAATTAAAACCCTCCCCCCCACGAAAAACTTGAAAATACGCCACTATGTATGACGTACAATATTTTAAGTTGAATTGTAGCACTTCAAAAATCTAAAAAAATTATACAAGGCTTTTTGATCCGAAAGTCTGGTAATTAAACTAAAATATTTGCGCGCTCAGATCATTATTATCTTTTTCCCTTTCAGACATTTTTTATTCATTTTTTTTATAAGCTTTTTCTTGCTTTTCCCCTCCTCCCAATTTGAATCAAAAACTTAAAATTTTTGTTTAAAGTTGCGAACTTATAGATTATGTACTGTCTACCTCCATGTATACTCGTATGTAACGGATGCAACGACGGCGGAAACACCGATAGTTATTATTATCTATTAGATCGCTATTCGGCATTTGCTATTATTTTTATATTATTATTTTGTTTATATGTCTCAGTTAGCGTGCTCGTGATTGCCTGACAAATACTGTATTAGACATGGTTGTATTATGTATTATGACACGGTTTATTTTTTTATTATTATTACTCCGGTTTTCGTACATCTTTCATTTTAAAAAATAAATACTTGTATAATTTATTTAGGTAACTATTTTACCACGTCGAGTTATAAAAATGACTCTGAATCGACTGAACCTTACAAAAAACATGATCATTCTGTCAGTACGCAGAGATTAATAATGTCATTTTTTGCAAAGAAAATTAATCGTGCTCATCATTCTAAAGTAAATAATGAGGAAAATGTAAGTACTACTTGTACTAGTTATGATAATTCAGCAACTGTACATAAAAGTAATAATTCTACAGATTTACAAAATGTTGTTGACAATAATGTACAAAAAAATATATTTTTTGATGCATTATATAATGGTAACTTTATTAACAAATAAAATTCAAAGTTAAATAATGAAAAAATTATATTGCATTGACAAAAATATGGACACCGGATTTTTTAAATAAATTTCCCAAAAATAAACATTTAAGAAAATTTCAATTAAAATAACGATTTCCCATAGTTTCTTACAGCCAGAAACACAAAGAAGCTTATTGGAGAACTTGTGAGTTATTTTCTCGCGATGTAGGTGTAAGAATTAAAGAAAATTTAGGTAAATTATGTAAAAAACCGTTAAACAAGTAAAAAAAAAAGCTTTAAGTGTTTGAAAAAAAAAAAATCAAATAATGATTATCATACATTTTCAATTCTCAAAGCAGATGATTTTAAAAATTTTGTTGAATCTGCTGAGAAGTCTGTAGCAGTTAAATTAAATGTAAAATTTCAAAACAAATTAATCGTGAACATATATTGACCAACGACTCAAAAGAATATTTTCGTTTGACCTTATATCTACCATTTTTGGATTATTAATATCAGTTATCAAAAATAGATTTGTAGGTTACGGACATGAAACGATTATATACTCGTATTTACAATATTTAATACCATTTTTTTACGTGAAGATGCAGATATCGAAAAAATTACTGAATCAGCCAAATTTTATATCGATGATCTTATCGGCTTAATTGAACAGGTTAGAGTTGAAGTAACTTTGTGGAAACAATTTTGGAAATCCCATTTGGATAAATCAAAAACTGCTATAGAAGTTTTAACCAATGCATCTGAATTTTATCCTAATAAGTTATGAAGAAATTTCTAAAAAATAATTTGTGTTTTACCAATTACCACTTACACTGCACAAAGAACATTTTCCTCGCTTCGACGAACAAAAACATACGAGTATTTAAGATCATCAATAGGAGGAGATAGATTAAAAGAACTTATGCTTCTTAATATTGATAGGGACATTGAAATAATTGTAAAGAAAGTTATTGAAAAATTCAGTAAAAAACTCTCAAGAAAATTAATTACAGTATTTGTAAGAAATTAAGGTTATTTTTAAGTTTATGTTAAATAAATACTGATGTATTCGTATGAAAAAAAAAGTTAGTACCAATAAGTTAAATACAAAATATTAATTTAAATAAACAGAAAGGTGTAACAATTCTTTTTTTTTTTTGAGTACCCCCGTTAAAATTTTCTGTATCCGCGCCTGGCTTAGAACGTTCATCCCTTACACGCATAGACAATTATGTTAACATTTCGAAGGCATCAACAGACAACATAATGTCAATCACTGTACATGTCATAGTAGGAGCAGCCGATCGATTTACAGCTCCAACCAAGTAATGGCACCAAAATCTAAGAACAATATAATGAGATGTTATGTGGACAGTGACGGTGCTAGAATTTGCGAGGCCCTGGGCAAAATAAATGTTGGGTCTTATAATTTATATTAATAAAATATTTTAAGTTCAGTTAAATCAGAACAGCGGGGCCTTAATTATAATTTAAGGAGCGGGGCCCTGGGCAACTGCCCCTATTGCCCACCCCCTCGCGCCGTCCCTGTATATGGATTGAAAATACTTGTTGCGTCAACGTTTTTCAAAACCCTTTAAGTTTCAATTATAAATATTCAGCTGAGTTGGCACGGCATCGTTGTGTTTGCTTTAGTGTCATGCTCATTGACGTAATTTCCGGGATAATAAAACACAACGTGTCAATTGATCGGAAATGTCGTTATTGACAATAGGCTACAATAATTTTAATGTTTTTTGATTTCCAATACAAATATATCTATTGTACGTGTCACAATGGTAGTATAATATTATTATATGTTGAAGAATATCTTTTATAAAATAAAATAATTAAAAAAATTGTTTGAAAACGTTAAATTAATAAATAAATTAATTGTACACATAACGTATCTGGTAGTTGTGGACGCACACCGTTGATCCACGGTTGCCTTTGACTTCACATTCATACCTGCAGTATAATTAATTATATGAATTCACTCATGCGAAGTCAACTCGGAGCAAAATGAGCAACAACAGTTTTCACGGAATATTACAAAAACCGTCACGAATCCAGCATTACACCGTACGAAAAATTGTATTGATTAATTTACTCGAAACAGTCAATGTATATGCAGAAAAGGTTATTTCCATGTGGAGAGGTTCTGAAAAGAACTCTAAATCGACGAGCCGGCCATAAGGAAAGTAAGTGATTGCAAAAAAAAAAAAAATAACCATATTTCAAAAAATTTAACGTAGAACTTCCGGAAAGTTATAAAATACAAGCTTACGTGGAATAAGTGGACAAAGAGAGGCAAAACTAATCGGAGAAGATGGTTTTCGGAACTTAAATCATTCATAATTGCCGCGAGTCTTATTTTTCTTAGATTTAAGAGTTTATATATAAATACAACATATTGTAAACATACAATTTTAATAACGTTTAATTTAACATTAAGCATTTTAAAATTATCTTCGATGCTTTTGAACTTACAATCATCTTGAAACTCGTTATTTATAAATAATTTCTAATATTTTCATGAGATGAAGATCATATACCAAATTAATTTAACATTAATCTGTTGTAAATTGCAATTGTTTTAAATATCATTAAAGAATTCATAAAATATATGGCTTAAAATAAACTCTAATATTGTACGCTACTGTGTACATCTAACTCATTGGACAATAAATTATGATTTTGTTGGTACCTATATTTAAAATAACCAATATGTTTCACTTCCAATTAGTGATAATGTAACACGTAATATAACAATAAACCTTCCCTGATATACTTTGTAGTTGGTTGCACTGAGAAGTGTGGTTTAGGTTGCTTCTCGTGGTTTTGCAATCAACTTAATTAACTAATTAAATTGACTTTCATTGTCGAAATTGTTTTTGGACAGCTGAAATATTTCATCGTTAAACAACAAATCAAACCATGATATAGTTTTTAAACCAATTATTTTGCAAAATCTGTCTAATTTTTTTGAAATAATTGATAAAAACCAATAAATTATATAAAAACGTGTGAAGACAAGAACATTTCTTTTTTAAAAGAAAAAACAAAATTTAAACATAATTTTTTACAAAAATATTGTATGGCTTGTGTATAAATATATATAGCTATATATAACTATAAATGTATAGATTTGTAGTTTGACTGAACAACCAACAATGTACTTATATTATACATCAAACTGAGAATAGTTCGTAAAGAGCTCCACGGGTGCACATCTTAATTAAATCGAATTTGATATTATAATGTTAGTTAAATTATATGATGTCATTTGAACAGTACCGTTTGAAAATAGCTTTTGAGTGAACTATCAAGACGTGCAACAACAAGCACTATTAAGTAACAAGTTAAAAACCTAAACATCGATGTACCTTATTTTTGTTACGAATTGATGTTAAAAATCGGAATTTCGGGTTCGGCGTGGGTGGGTTAGGTTAGGTTAAGACTGCGCAACAAAAAAGTTCGAGGACCACTGTATTATATATATCTACACACCGCCGTGGCGTATTTTAGCGGACCGTACGTGTTTTATCTCCAATCGATCCGATAATATTCTGCTTGCGAGTTCGATCAATCACGTTTTGTTGTTCGCGATAAATCAATCGGACAAATAGCCGGTGGCAGGCAAGAACGGCGCCCGCCCGTGATTATCCTCTGATGGTGGTGGGCGGAGCAGCGGACGAGTAAAAAATTAACTTTTCCGTGGATGTTTTATTTTCCTCTTTTATTTTTATTATTTTCTTCACTCGCCTCAAAACATTTTTTTCGTACCATCAAATAAAACATTAAGTAATGTACTACCGCGGTATACCAAATGTACATGAACGTAACAAACATGCCAAAGTATATTTTCTTCGCCCACTGTTTTCGACTCGAAACTTTTTAAAATGCTTCACGTTTCACTATATTTCGTGAATCCAATACCGCCTCTAAAATTTAACACGATTGCGCTTTACGTACATTCTAATACGAATACATTTAACGTTCACACGATGAATTCGTTAACAATTGCGACGATAAATGATACGTCTAGACCAGCGGCGTATATATAACTTTTGTATGAGGGGGGGATCATTTGCAATTAAATCATTATTTTTATTTTATAATTTTTTTTTTTACGTTTCTAACGCCCTCAAACTAGGAACATTATTTTATGACATTTAAAAAAAGGCCTATGGGGGATCTGACCTCCATATCACTCCTTGTATACTGGTTTAGGTCAAACTAGAAGCTTTCAAAGTTTCAACTACCTATTAAAATGAATCGAGAAAAACACGCACAAAAACCCAAAGAAATTTATATCAATTCTCATTGGAAAACACGGTTATTATTATTTTGTGCGGTTCGATTTAAAATAAATATACTTGGCCTAAAGGTGAGTTTTTATTAAAATTGTACTTTTTAACTGTTCAACGCTCACTTTTTAATAAATAAAAACATTTATAATATTTATTCATCCATACTGAGATGATTTCGAGACTTTAGCAGTGGTCATCATAAGTTATCGGAAAAACATTATAATACATGGCTACGGTGTAGATTCTGTAGGGAGTAACGCGGTGTAACGCGATCGGAGGACGGCACCCAGAAAGCACTATATCGGGTGAAACGGGAGCAGATGTGAAATTTATTGTACTACACTGCGCCAGCCGTATAAAAATAATACATACTTGTACAGCTTTATATCGCGATGCAAGACGAATGGTATAAAATAAAAATAAATAATTTATTATAATATACACCGGTTATAAATTGAGACTTGGAAACACGTCGGGAGTCCGTTTTATATAAAACGTATAGAAGAGAAAAAATTCTCTATGCATCGCGGGTCATAGTGAAAGTTTTTCGTTGGCAATCAGGTGAATTATAATATACAGTATACGGTCGTCGTCGGTGCAAATCAAGGGACTTACTGTGCCTTTATAATCAGTGATGTTCCTATCAATTTTGTTGACGAATATCTGAACAAGAACATTTTTATAATTTAGATTTAGGCGGTGGTGAGAAAGAGCCGTAAATATTAATGAAAAATTGAAATTTATACATTTTCATTTTTTACAGAAATAGAAATTAAAATTATTTAAATCAATTGATACCATCGTAAATACATAATACACTGTCAACAATTGCTTCATTGATATACGTACCAATCGTCTGAGGGAAAACTGAATGTCTATTACAAAACAAGACTGAAAATTAAAACCTGTATAACTTATAACATTTAATATTTCTCAGCGAAGTGCATGCGATTTGAGTACACGTAGTATTCCCATGAGTTTAAAAAGAATGTTGAGAGTATACAGTGTATAAGTAGTACACCCTATAGAAACACCACTGAATAAAATATATAATGTGAAACGACTATGGGGTTTGTGATTAAACGCGTCAAACGTTGAGTTTACGACATGTTACAGTTGTAATGTAAGACTACGACAAAACTACTGTTACACAGGGTGGGTAACGAGAAGAGTGCTGAAAAATCAAAATTGTAATAGTATTTTATAACGCATAAATGTCTTTACAACAGTTAAAAAAGAACATCTAGCATAATATGATGTACAACTCGATCGGAGCACGGAGTAATTAGTAGAAGTGCAAACATTTTTGAGAACGTGTTAAAGCAAGACTTTCTTCATTTAATCCAGGGGTCGGCAACCCACGGCCCGCGAAGTAATTTTTTATGGCCCGCACAAAGGTGGTTAATTTTTGTTTTATTTTTGTTCAATACATTTTTCATACAATTTTCAATACTATTTAATTATTTTTTCTTTATATTTAAAATTATTATTATCTAATCGGAGTCGAAGATAATGATGGCTGCACTACTCAGTCATATGATAAATTAAATATACTTATATATATTTAATTTATGTATTTAATACATATGTATATAATATATTTAATCTATGGTCATAGTTACTTTACGTTTGTAGCAATTAGTATTATACCGTGATTACGCCCGTACGTGTAACTGTTTGCGTTTGTCATAGTTTCATTTTACAAGTAAATCCAAACATTATGGCGACAAAAAAAAGAAAAATTTGTGATAAACATTGTTTTTTTAATAATTTTTGGGTTGATTCATATTTTTTCGTCGAAAACAAAAGTAAGCCATTATGTTTAATTTGTCAAAAAATTAAATTTTTTCTCAAAAGCAATTTTTTCCAGTTACATTCGTATTTTTTACACTCATATTTCTATGTAAAATAATCAAATATAATAGCAATACTATTATTAGTATATATCATATGTAAACATTTTTTTTTTTAATGCAGCCCTTGATAAACATTTGAAAAAAATATATGGCCCGCGTGGTTCAAAAGGTTGCCGACCTCTGATGTAATCGAATAATCGCTTTTATTGCATCCTTAAGTCCATCTAAAAGATTTAGGGTAACGTATGAGAACTTATTCGTTTCCGACCATTATATTCGCTGTATAAATGAAATATATCAGCCACAGCTTGCCGCCCTCCGAAAAAATTCGATTTTTTACGGTCCACACTCAATATATCTTTTAAGTTTTCCCGCATTATATTTCGAATTCGTGAAGCATCCACCACCGTCGATGTTGATAATAGTAACTATGTCACCACACTGTTGCAGGCAGTCGTTACGTACTGCAACAGCAACAAGTGTACGCTCATGATGGCAAGGTAGTTCGAAAAAAAGTGTGCGAGAGGGATTTTTAAGCATTGTTTGCGCTAATATTAAAAATCAACTATATCACAATGAAAAAGAAAAAAATTAAACAAAAATCGTTTTCACTAGATTGACGACTACATTATTATAATGTTATTGTAAATCGAGGAGCATTAAAAACTTATAAAGGATCAAAAAATATAAATTGGTCCGTCGAGTGTATTATTTGTTTATTTGCATTTCGGTTTTTCGAAGAGGCGTTAATCTGGGCGAGACGGAAGATGTCTCGTGGGTAGAGAACTAAAATACGATGTTAACTGAAAAATAAGTTATGAAATAGCCCGAATAACATTTGACTATACTGTACTGACGTCTGATGCAGGTTAGCGTCAATAAGAATTACGTGACGACGACGATTTTTTAATAAAAACGATTGTAGCGTAGGCAGTATAATCGTAACAGTTTTCTCGATGATTTGGTTTAAATTTTTTTTCCATCCTTTTTTTTGATAGAAACACTACGCACGCACTAGCACTATACGATGAACCGAATAATATAAAATTCGTTTAATTATGTTAAAAAGAGTACTCTTGTTGACTTAATTTATTTTCTTAATAGAAACAAATACCCCGCCGAAAACTATTTTAACAATGGTTTAGTAATTGTTATTGTACTTATCTTAATCGAATTTGTAAACCATCGTAATTGTATTATAACAATACTTTATATTACATTAATAACATTAAAATCAAGGCGGGTCGTTGTATACAAGTACAACACAACAATTGTTTAAATACTTAATTATAATTTTATAATAATATGAATGGACTTTATACGAGTACAAGTATTTACATGAATAATATAGTGTGAACGATTTAAATGTACACGTATACAGTGTTATATTTTTGCTTTCCTAAAGACGTTAAAACAACCTAGATTCCGTCGCCAGCCTTAACTTCAAAATAATACAGCATTTAGTCAGATGATATATTTCTATAATAAACCTGTACACAGATATTTCAATACTATTCAATAACCGAATACAATTAAAACAAACAAATAAATAAATTCATTGCTTCTGGTTTTCTTATTTTTCTTTAGTTTTCGAATGATCCATTGCAGCCATTTATTGTACTGAATTCGTAGGATATTTTTTAACTGTGAAGCACACTATACTATGATACTTCAGTCGTTACACTTAAATGCTTTGATGTAAAATATTATATAATTGTATTTTGTCACATGAAAACACAATGAATAATATTGTTCAAAGTGGAATAGATATCTAGTAAAGTATATCAAACTTAATACACAGTGTTTCAGAATTATCTATATAAATTACTTTTTAATTAAAAAGAAAAAAATATTCAATATCACTTAATTTATACAGAAAAACTTAAAATACAAACTTAAATTAATATTTTTCCTTGAATACAAAGAAAAATATTGGAAAAAACGTGGCCATGGCACACATGGAAATCGGACTAGTTCTTTGACGGTTGGATATATATTTTATCAAATGATAAAGATCAAACACTAAAACGATTGTAATCGATATTTAAAACGTATTTTTTTTTTTATCTAGATATATTTTACTCATCAATCATCTTTTATAAAACAGTTTAAATATGCGACATACTATTTACCTTACATATTATTTAATTCAGTCGCATTTTCTCAGTATTTGTAAAGGAACATTTTAATCATCTAAAATGTCAATGCGTCACGAGTATACTTGGAAAGTTGCAAGTTTATAGTCATTCATCATGCACATTCTGCAAATCGCTCTCGGATTGGGTTATCATCAGCGAGAAGGACAAAAGAAAAAAATTATTGTTTTTTCACATCTGCCGCGGAGATTTCCTGCTATCGTTTACCAAACTCTACGAAGGATATACTTCAATTCGATAATGACGAAACATATCAGTGTTTCGTAACCACATGTCAGCGTACGGAATATTTTCTTGTTTGTGTGTGTAGTTTATTGAATCCGTTTATTTCGATGCTGTATGTAACGATATTCCGGATAAAACGATTCCCAAACAGTTCTACATGAGCAGTAGTGTTGGTCGTACATAGCGATATCGGCTACAATGACAATTCAAATATAACAATGTTGTTTTGCAATTAAAATTGGTTTTATAGTCATTCATGACAAATAGTTATAAGATCTCGTCCGATGCAATAATTCGTCATCCAGTATCTAAACAGATAATCATGATGTATAGTACAACATTTATATGGCTCGCTATCGCAGTTAATGTGAGTGAAATAACATTTCGAAAAAAAACTATCTCAAAGTTATAAACCGAGATGAGCCGGGAAAAGAATCTACAATTTTAGTATTTCCGTTTGCGAATTGAAATCGATGGTCTCAGGTGCATGGAACGACCACGATGATAAGGAACTTTTTTTGACACGATGGGTTTCTCACTGCAATAAACTACGAAACGGAGAAAAAAAAACGATTAATGGCGGCACTTTGAACACTGAGTGCATTTCCGAAGAAAATGTTCAATATTACCTCGAGGTTGAAACTGTACTTTGGAACAATAGAGAAGCGAGCGAAAAAGAAATCTTCAAGTCTATTTTAAACGCGAATGAGAATGAAAATGAATAAGCCGTCGATGGTATATAAAGTATCCTATGTTTAAGAAGCATATTTTTTAATTTATCAGGTGAATACATTCGTTTTGTTGGACAACGACTTCAGTACGCTTGCAGCAGTAGTTCAATAGCACAGAAAAATGTATGAAAGCTAATTGTAATAACAAATCTCATTATTCCAGTTGCAGAGACAAACCATTAAATTTAATTATTTTAAACAAAAAATCATAATACAATTACATTAACATACAAATAAATTAATAACAAGAGTATTTTTTACACCCGTCTACTTTTTTTTTTTTATTCGCACATTTATAATAAAGTTTAAAATATAATAATACATTTGTAACACGTATGAAAATATGTCAGATATTCGTTTCACCTGCGGACTTCGGTGTACGAACTGAAATATTTTTATTCTTTAATTTAATACGATATTTTTTACTTTTTGTTCGTTCGTCTTAACTCAATAAGGTGGAAACCATTCGTCGACTCATCTCGTTCACTTCGTGCATGCAGCGCTGCTTGATAAATCAGTCATCCAGTGTTCGCATTATTCATTATGAAAATGATTTGTGTATTAATTTTGAAAATACCAATTCAAAACGGATAACTTCGATTGAGCTTTCTGGATTAGGAAAAATAAAACAACCAATACAACTAGACTCAATCTAACTTAACCGACCCAACGTGTTTCGCACCATTCGATTTTAAACTCTCCAGTAAAAAACTACCGTAACAAGAATTCACAAAACGATGAGTTATGTTACCTTTAATGCAGATTCCCTCCATAAAAAAAATTAAAAAACAAACAAACATATATAGGTGGTTAACGTTGTCATTACACGGCGTAATAGCTATGCCTGAACGATTCTTCGTCGGAGAATACACTCCTTTGTTCGGAGAACATAATCATAATATAAAATGTCCTCATATAAATCGTGAGCATGAAGAATTCCGATGAAACTTCCTTTTACCTTCACATGTACTTGATATAATATATTTCGGGGTACATATTACAATATAATATAATACACGACGATCTGTTCATTTATATTCATTGATTATTTACTATGGCATCATCACAATGTACACACTTAATGTGCGCGATATTTGAATAAATTTGTGTTTATCTTAGATTTCGTATTATTTTACGAGAACCGCACAAAAGGGGGAAAAAAAGAACACAAAAAAAAAAAAAAGAAAAATTGCCAAGGTTAAAAATATATCAATATTTTCTTGGTTGTGTTTAACGATATATTATTGGATCTCCGAAAAATGTATATATTCTAATTTTTATTTTTTTCATTCTTAAATCACTTCGTAATATTATATACACATATAATACGTATATTTATATTATGCATATATCATATATATATATATATATATATGTATCCACGTATGTTCTTAAGTACATCAGTAAATATAGATGTAGAGATATAAGAGAGATGGCTTTGTTTCCAACTCCGAGTGTAAACCATGACAATAATACGTACAGAAATAATAATATTGTTATCCGTGATCTCAATTACGGATATAAGCTAAAAACTTGAAAGAGTCATTCGGCACTCGAACAGCAGCTCCTAATTAAAACAACATAACACATACACACACATCGAAACTGTAACTATTTTCTTTTATATTCTCACTGCGGCAGACAAGAGTCGGACTGTGGCTAAACAGCAACAGTAGTAACAAAACCATAATACGAGTATTAACCGTATAATTGCATTTTATTCAACACAGTCGTACGTATTGTGCACCGCAAGCACGCTAAAATTTATTTAAGGTGGACCGCCCAAACTAAAAAAAAAAAAATTAACTGCATAGATTAGATGTTTCGCCGATTCAAAGCCTGTATTTAAAATTGCATTGCATTTATAATTAGGATTTATGATTTATGATTATAAAACATAGGTGAACATAGGTAATAAAACATAAGCGATAAATGATTGTAATAGGCTGTAATATAATGTAAATATTATTTCTAAAAAATTGTTTGGTCAAAAGCTCGTGGACTATCTTTTCGTCATGGAATTTGTATACTGTGAAAAATCGAAGCCACTTATTATCTACGATGGCTACAAATTCCGTTTTCATAAGATACTAAAAGATGATGTACAGCGGTTGCCTTGCTGTTTTAAAAATTGTAAGTGCTTTATTAAATTATCATCTTCAAATATAATAGTTGGAAGTAATACCAATCACGAACATAGAAAACATGACAAAAAAGTCCTAAACAGGCAAATTATAATTAATTCTCTGAAAAAAAAGCTTTAGTTGACATTTATTGCAAACCGTCTAAACTTACACGCTCGGAATTTAAACATGGTAATATACCGACTTAGACTAAAAATGATTTATCATTAATTCGAGATAATATTCGTCCACGTGCGCCTAGTTTAAAAGTATATTTGTACTTAAATTCGAAAAATATTTGTTAGCCGATTAGCTACAATTGACTCGATAACCTGAGTACTAGCTATAATCATCGACCGATATTTTCGTCCGTGTTGAAAAAGTATGAAAACATTTCAGTAAATACAATAAGCAAACGAATAACTGATGTGTTGTACATACGATGAGTTACTGATTTGATAAAAAAAAAAAAAATTCTTTCTTGATAAAAATAAAATAAAATAATACATTTTTTGACCAAACTGAAAACAATTCGATTTCGATCATCTTTGCTCCGTGTGCGTTCTTATTGATCTGATACGCTATGGTTGCAAAATATATACGTAGCAAAGTGTACAAAAGCCCTGCATACTACAAATTACTACATAAGTATATAGTGGGCACGCAGAAAGCTTTGATGAACAAAGTATTTACACATACTCACATTCACTCACTCACTCACACCTACGTACCTACAGAAAATAAGGATACACATTGTTTCGCTGGAAGGAAGAATAAAATCCAAAGGAAAGAAGAGTACGAATCATATTTGTTCAATTGTTTACCATAGCTATTGTATTCCGTACAATGCACTCAATACAAATATATACTTGCCCACATTCATTACCTATATGATATAATAATAATAATAATAATAATCAAACGCATGGGTTATAAGAATCACTATTATTAAATAGAACTAGAATTCAATGAAAAATGTCCAAGACGGAAATCATAATTGACCAAAATATAGAAAAAAACCTAGATAGAACAAACTCGATAAAAGTTAATTAATCTTATAAATAAATTAATTTCGATCACTTTACAACTTAAAAAAGTGAAAATTGTACTCTAAATAAATCGAAAATTTATCTTAAAACGAAATATTTCTTAACGATTATTAATTTAAACATTTTTCATTGTATTTTAGTTCTCGATCTACCGAGAAAAATATCCATAAGATGTATCTACTGAGGTCTACTCAGATAATTCTTACTGTAAGGTCCATGTCTCCGGCATCCCCACTTTTAGAGTTCTTTAAAAAACCCGGGGTGATCGTTTGTACTCGGTTTGTACCACAAAATTCATCGTTTGTACCGAAAATCTTAAAAAGTTACAAACGTTTTAAATTGAGGATGCTGGAGACATGCCATCATTTTTTTGACATTTCGTTAAAAAACCCGGGGCGATCGTTCGTACTCGGTTTGTACCGTAAAATTTATCGTTTGTACCGAAAATCTTAAAAAGTTACAAACGTTTTAAGTTGAGGGTGCCAGCACTCCCTCTTTGAACGTTAGTATAAAAAAACTGGGCAAAATATGACTCTTTCACGACTCAAGAAACGCACTTGTGGCGTAACACTTATTGTAATCCTAGTGATTTTTTTGATTTTTGTAAATTCCAAAAATGAAAAAGAATTTTCTAATCTACATGATTTTTAGTTAGGTTAAAAGTTACAAAAGTGTTAATTTGGAGGTGTTAGAGTCGTTAAAATATGACTCATTTGCGAAAGAAATGATTACAGACTATTAAAACAATTCCATGGAGATCTTGTGATAACAGTTTATAAAAATATAATATACATTAATTTAATTTATATGCAAGATCGCCATGAAAATATAATTTTTACCTTGGTCGTCATAACTCATAAGTTGTTATTTAGGGACTTTAAGATTAATTATATCATAGAGTTGGGGAAAGATATATGTGTTTAGACCCAATTTGGTCTTTTATAATTTTATTATTCCGTCTATATCGATCTGTACCACACATTTTACTGTGCTTCAGAGATCAATAAAAAACATTGTAGAAGTCACAACAGATTGATTTATGGTTTGTTGATGAACTTAAAATATTTTCTTAAACCTGGTTTTGAGGCACCTTTTAATAAAACATAAATGATAATATTTACCATAACTGTTTTATTTTTATATTTTGGTTGTACCTCATGAAGCTAAAAACATTTAAACTTAGGTTTCACATTGCTTTTAAAATAGGTAAAATAAAATTTATTTTCATTTACTATATTTTTATTATTTTTGTAGCTTATACCACACAAACTTTTATAATATGCATTGTAATATTTAAAGGAATATTTATGAAATGAATGTTTTTACAAAAAAAAAAAAAAAAGAACAACTGTAAACGTAATTTACACTTATAGAATTACATTTGACACAAAAATATAACTTAACCAATGAAAATCTATTAAAGAATAAAAATTTTAAATTATTTGATGAATCACAAAATTACAAATGAAATTTACAAAAATAAAAATAAATCACTAGGATCACGATAAGTGTTGCGTGATAAGTGTGTTTATTGAGTCGTGAAAGAGCCTGGTTTTATTGTATATTAAAAATTAAAACCTTTGTAACTATTGAAGGCTTTCGGTAGAAACGATGAATTTTGCGGTACAAACCGGTACAAACCGAGTACATATCATCGCCCCAGGTTTTTTAACGAAATTTCAAAGTGGGGGTGCCGGGGACATGGACTTCTTACTGTAGGTAATGTATACTTTTTTCTAGTGAATGTTTCATTCTGAAATTACTACAATATCGGTACATTATCTGAGAACATTATTATAGACTTCCAAACGTGAACTAATCATGCACATTTGGTGTACTTCAAGTGTAATTATGTAATTAATTATGTAATCGTCATTTGAATTTTTCAATGGGCGTAGACCATTTGTGCGAATTGACCCAACATATAGTCAGTTTGGGCGATTAGTTACATACCGTTTAGACGAGTGTGTATTCATCTAAATATATCATTTTGGCGAATACGTATGAGTGCTTTTTATAGATATTGGTATTGTTTCGTAGGGTGGATTTTACACTGAGTATTGCAGTTTTCCGCACTGACTTACCCAAAGTAGGAAAATAATTGTCTGGATGGTTGGTTGATTAAAATACCATAAAATAATTAACAATAAAATGCACAAATATGAATTGTGTTCAAGTGCAAATTGAAATACTGCCGTACTATTACCAAATGTTCGATACCTATGCATCTTTTTTTTCTTATGGTCGTTAAAATATGTTCAATATTTAAATCAATAAGAAATATAGAAATCAATGTTCAAAACGTACGGTTAATTTTACACGAGCAACGAACCAGGCAGTGCTATGAAACGTTATGATGTACAATTTGTAATCTTGTTTTCAATAATAATGGTTCATAATTATTAGTAAGGATAGGATTTCAATGTCAAACTATCCGAAAACCGTCACCAGGTTCTTACCTCAAGCAGGTAAAAATAATTTTACTCACCCAATTATATAATATTCATCCAAACGGACTATTTATTTTTCTGTCAAAAAGATTACCTTCGCTCAAACGACCATCACCCTTTTCAACGACTGAATATAAATTTTTTCCTGGTACTAGGAAACAAGAACAAAGAAATTAAATTGAAATAAAAAAAAACTTTCCGTATAAATACAATTATATTTTATTAGCCATAATTACACAATATATTGTGTTAATTTTTATTTTAATTTAACTTAATATTTCATTATTATCGCTTATAATTAAATGATTTTGAATTGTTTTTCTTTTTATGCAAAAAAAATAATACTATTTTATACTTGATGTTTTTGATGCATTAATTATAAATTAACTAATAACTAATGTATGTTTATTTATTATTATAAAATTGAAAACTATAACTCCATACCATCAACACAAGTTATAAACTCACAGAAGGTAGGTAATTAATAATAATAATAATTTGAAATGCAATTGATTGATTAAATAAAAAAATAACGGAGTAAAAGAATAAACGTGCAATTGCAATTCTATGAATTATATAACTATAAATCCACATGAAGCTCTTAATTTAATAGTAGCGAAACGGGTATTTTCAAAATAATAATACATTGTTTTGACATACATTTTCCGACTGATTAAGTTGGTCTAAAAATGTTGTTAAAAAAAAAAAAAAAAGATTTAACGAAATTAATTTTTATCAAAAACGCATTGTACTTGTCTGTCCTTCGTGTACGTGCATTTCTTGACGATTGAATAGCAGGTGCCGTGAAAATTAATTATCGGATCACGGTCGGTGTACGCTCTAATTACAGAGATTTAAAGGTTAATAAATATAATTATTATTGCATTTCTTTAAATAATATCAAATAATCAAATAGACTAAACATAAAATCTAAAAATATGCCAAGTGAAAATGTAACACGAACGAAATTCGTTCAAAAAGGTTTGTTTACCTAACTTGGTACACAATTCGTGTGCACCTGTTGACTTGGCACTTATTTACAGCGAAAATATTATCATAAATTCCGAATATTACGACCTTTTTCTTTGTTCCTTAAGTTAGGTTTTTTTTTTTTATTTTTTAGCGAAAGACTTAAATAAAAATAAAAGACTTATATAAAAAAAAAAAAAAATTTACTAGAGTGTATCCTGAATATTTATATATTTACAGAAAGGTTAAAGCGAATAGTTTTTATAGATATAAATATAAAATATATACAAATGTGCATAACTTAAGAGAGCTTACCCCACATTTATAAACCACTACTCATTATCAAGACAATCACATTTAAAGCTGAAAATAACAACAAACACCTAAATCATAATTGTAGATAATATAATGTGTGTAATATTTAAAACAATGAAATTAATTTATATGTATTCTGTAAATGTCTAAAACTAAGAGAAAAATTATGTGAATCGGATCAAATGATTTCATTGTTGGCGGCAAGGAACAAATCCAAAAACGTTAGGTAGTCAATGAAGACTAAAACTGTTTTCAATGGAAATGAAATTTGAAATTTGATGGCGAAGGAGAGTCTGTTTTATTTTCTCTTCTCCTTTCCAACTTTCTACCACACCAACAGCACATTAACATCGTAGGGTTATTATTGTTGAGGGTTTAATGTGTACCATATAGATGTATCTCACCGTTGAAGTTTTGTAATATTAGTAGTACTAGTATTGCAATAATAATAATAATTATTATAATTAAATACATATTGTCACATAATGCAATAACGGTGTATCTATAATAATAGGTGTACAAATAATGTAACAAGAATATGTATGGGACTATATATATGACGTGTGTTTGGAAATCACGCAATAAGTAGTAAATTAATTAAACGTCCGTGTGTCAGATGCACTCAACCCATTCGGTAGTCAAATTTACACACACACACACATATATATATATACAAAAGCGTGGGCGGACACATAGGTATAAGTGTGCATTTGTTTGTAATTAACACTGCTCATACCGCTTCCGTTAATTTCACACGTTACATGATACCAGAACTAAATTACCTAGTTATTATTATTACGTTTTTCCATGCTATTTTATATAAAACTCATCACGTACGTACCCTACTATCAACGAAGTCCGTAAACTGGTTAACAAGATTCGCCCTAGAGGAAAAACTAATATGCACTGGTGCGTTCCTCAGCGTCTCTTTGGCATTCGTCAAAATCTGACATTCAAATCTTCTTTACAAATGAAAACTTCTCCTTTCTAGTCACTACTATCTAATCCTTAAACACTATTTAGAAGATTGTTTCTTATCCGTATGCTCAGGCTTCACCTTCTCTCCTCCGACAGAAATTAAAACAGATGTGCCCTAAAGTGCAGTAATTGTTCCTCAGTTCTTCAACTTTTTTATCACTGATCATACAACTTTAAATCATACTCTAGTTGGTGACTTCGGTAACGACAAAGCTATAATTACAAACAGCTCAGATCCTAACCTAGTCTCTTCTCATATCAAATATCAACTAAATTACATCGAAGAGATCGCTTATTTCTACCCGACACAATATTATATAAACGCTTTTGATTATTTAGTGTAGTAATTGCAGCAAATTATTTTATTTCAAATCGCGATATGGAACATTGGAAGTGAACAGTTTTTGCGTACTACATACACTGTTCCTATTATGTAAATATCACGTATTGAAAAAAAATTTATTCGTCATGTAATTATAATTTTTTCTGATACGGAGCCTTTACGTTTTACGTTCAATGTTTTAATACATCGATTACGATGAAAAACACACGCACACTCGTACGAACGTACACACATGCATGCACGCATATCTTAATTAACCAACTAGATGGGGTGATAAACATTATATCATTACGTCGTACGTACAAGCAGAAATCACTGCGCATGAAAAATTATAACAATTTGCATATATATTGGATATTGTTAGTGAATTAGCAATACTTTTCACACTACGGCGCGTAAAACCAGTTTACGCGAAACCATCAGACAGCAAATCATTTGTCCGATCTGCTCACTCACGTGTACACACAGTTCACTGACTGCTGTATAAACATAGACAACCGAACATGATAATCGTCCGAAATCGATCGCAGAGTTGATAATATAAGTCATAACATTTTACGTGATAATTGTGTTCGGTACAACTAAGGAAAAATTTTGCCTAGACGTCGTCTTGTGCCCCCAGCGAATAGATATTACCGGTGTCGGAACTGCTGTAATAGATCGAGTTTAAATTAAAATACGTGCCTTCGACCGAGTTAGTTCAGCGTGCAGTGTGGTCAACTATTACGATACTATGTACGTGCTATTACGAACCGTGTTTAATTATTATAACGATAAATGGGAAATTTATAAAATGATCGTTTCGTTTATCGATAGCCTATTAAAAAATATGGCACAAACGATCGGAGCCAACGTGTTGTGTCGCAGTAGAATAATAAATAATAAATGAACATTCGGATGTAAAAGAATTAAGAACATCCCAGCAAACGTATCCAGACAACGATATTTCACTCGTGTAAAAGACGATGGTTCGGATTGTTTTTTGGTCGTAGGTTAACGGCAAGACTTTAATAAAAACGAGAATGAAGTATATTCTAACTTCTTTTTCACCGAATAACTATCGTGCGTCTCTATGCCTGTTGCAAATATGTAATGTAATTTGACAAGAGGCACAAACTAATCGGTATAAAATGTGTCTGAAAAACTGTCGAAATATCTCGAAACACTTTAGGTATGCTATAGTAAATTACGCACTTCAATAAAATATCGAGATGAAGAAAAACATGAAATATATGAGAAAACAAAGCAGACACCGAGTAAGTGAGTATGCGGTAAACAATAAAATTATCTGAAATTGAAATCCAATGAAAACACAAGTTCAGCGATCATATTTTCAATATAGGCACAACAAACATACGCTTCACAGAAAAATTAAACTCACAACTTTAGCCTGCAGTAGTGCGCGTTACTTATCAATTCTTGCTTTGAAGTTGTGAAATTATTTTTCAATTATCTCTTTAATCGATTTAGACAATTTCAACATTCTGCGCACTGATGCTGGACGTCAAACAAAAACGGAATGGGACACGGAATACCAATCATACTTGTAATCAGAGGTGCCGAACAAAATTTTGAATGGTCTGGTCAATAGCTACCCAATTTACAACTTACAACCCATCCCACCCAATAATGTGTTTTAAATGTTTGAGAGTTCAACCCTTTCCAAAAATGCTTAACCTATTTCCGTATTTATGATAGCATTTGTGTACATAGACGTTATAAATAGTAATTATTAAATGGACAATATTATAATAAATATTTAGTTGGATTAATTCACTTATTACTTGTATACCCATCACGGCACCACTCACCACCCTAAAAATATGATCTGGTCATAACCAAACTTAAACTCCGATTTTAGCGCCATTACATGTAATTATCGTACTTTTAACATATCTTGTAAAGTATAACAATTGCATCGTGTTAAGATATCCAGTATTTATAGACAAGTTAAAAATCAAACCACATTTAGTTGAACTACCCATTATATTAAAATATATTTTCAGAGAGACTAAATCCAATTATTGAGTGAATAGGTTTTTTCTGGTTAAAAATCATTAAACGTGTATTTGCGTATAAAATGTTTCGATTTAGTACCCTTCTTTAAATTTAAAATATTATGGACTGCACAGCGATCTGCTTAAAGTTTGATTCTGGATTTTCGGATAAAAATTCCTGTTACGAAAACGGCAAGAGACCCTTCAAAATGCAATGAGTGTTTGTGGGTTTTAATGAGTGTAAATACAAATACGCGCATACACGTGTATAATTTTATATAATCATAGTGTTGACGTTGTTTTGCAGACAGCTTTGAATATAATTTCAATGGCAAACATGGTCCACAAAAACATTTACGATTTCCACGTGTGCACATGTAATTAAAAAGATTAACGAAAAATTAAAATAAAAATAGCAAATATTAAAGCGATTATAGCATGCGCTTATAAGAGTTACAAAACGCGACGATTGGTTCTTACCTAAACTTGTTCGTCGTTCGCTAACCCCGCAATAAATGTTCAACTCCAATCTCCAACATAATTCGCGTTATCAACGGAAGTTATAATCGTTATATACGAAAAAAAACTCGTTATCAGCAGATAACACATTTGCGAAGAATTATCCATTATAATACTTAGGTAGGCAAAAGGTAACCTTGTATGCGTGGATACTAGGCAAAGGTAAAAGTATCATACAAGATACATACATGCATAGACTTCATACGGTGTCAGGAGAGTTTTATAAGTTATGACTGTATCTAGTACTTACCTGCAACAAACATAAAAAAAAAACATAATTAAATACTATTTTAATCGATAGTCGATAAAAATTAATTTATGTTCGCGAGAACAGGAGCACGTGTATACGCAACCAACTCATTTGTCCTATGAATGCTATAATATCGTGTCTATGATATAAAATTGCAGTAGACTTTTAGAAATATCTATTATAATGCCACAAACATTGGTTGCATTGTTCTTGGATTCAAATCAATTCACAATTTTGATTTTGAATTTTCCAAAATATTTTATTCATATACATTTATAATATCCGTGGTAAACAAAAACTTTATTGATTATGGAGGGGTACAAGTGTGTAAGGGATGAGAATTTCTGCTAAAGTAACATAAATATACATCGCTTGAACGAGTGGTATTTCATCGGAACAAAATGTAATTTTAAACACACTGTCTCGGACTTAAGTGTAGTGTCAGCAACTAAAAGTAATTCTTGTTTCAGTCATAATTGCCGCAGTGATTACGAATTCCCCACACATATTACGTTGTGCATGAAATCTTTAAAAGCCGTATTTTCGCGTGGAACTCAAACCCGATAGTCTAACGAAGTTAAACAAGCCATGATGTGAAGTTAAATATGTTTTTTACTCAAGAAACGCACATATTTCAACGCGTACACAATATGTTCTGAAGTTACAAACTTAAAGGTTCCAAAGTTACGTATTTATACAACCGGCTTAGGCTGAGAAAATTTTGATATCATAAACGCTGGAAATACACATATGCACAGTGTTAAAACCATCAACTCGACAAACTATACATTTCTAGTCCGTATAACGTTGTGTTAAGTACACTAAAAACCAAATATCTTCACGTGCCTATGGATTTTTTTTTAATCACAATCGAGTTCTGGAATATTATTTCAGAACAACGGGGAAATCAATTTCACTGAAAATGTATGAACGTTATGTTTCCGTTTCGTCACCACGTTTTTCGAATCGACCCGATTTGTAATCGACGACGAAAAATGCATATTCTGTGCCGATCACACCGGCCCGCAGTCGACTTTATCCGGCTTAATACACCTGTAACTAATATCGTATGATTACGGCCATCGTGAAAGTCATAATATATTTTTTGAAAAACTTTAAACCCAACTCCCACGTGCTACCGCCGAGCAACGAATATTTTTATTAATAAATATCGTTTATTTTTATACCATTCATTATACATATCTCGCAAAAACTGCCGGATGAAAAAAAAAAAATGATAACATCGATTCCGATCACGTGTCGGACATAATGTCTACGGTGGTGGTGTTGCGAGCACATTAGATGATATCTGCTGTTTTTTAGTCAACAGTGATCTGAGACTGATAAAAAAATAATAACACCAACCGATCATAACTCTGGCTTAGGACCGGAAGTACTAGTATATGGACTTGAAAAATCGGAGTTGACTCACAACGCCACACAAGTCATTTGACACTATTTTTTCAATATTATTTAACTACCGTCACGTTTTAGACACATTCGGCACATAAACCGATGCAAATTTATAAAAAAAACATATACATAATTACCCACGTATTGTTTACGCAGTAAAGAAATAAATGGTTTTCAGGAACTTTAAATACAAGATCGTCAAAATCATACAAGACGTTTTGTTAATGAACAAAAAAAAAAGTTAAAACTACTTATTATATTTTTAGTTTTAGTTCCTAATGAATTTTACCGTCAGTAACCCTGAGAACCGCTTAGTGTAAAAGTATACCCTCCGCAGTAACCACAAAAAACCACGGATTATTAAAATGACCACCACGACGTCTCGTGCTTATGAGTCCACTTTAAACTGCGGACCGTCTACATATTTATACGTTTGGCCACTTTTTAATCGCTGCTTTTCCGTCGGATGCAATACAGACTGCGTGAGGCCCACGTACATTACAATAAAAGTGTCAATGAGCTCTTGGAACTTCTAATCCGAACGAAACAACGGCAACGATGTTAATGGCGTGCATCATCATTAGCCTTGAGACGATAATCATTACAGTGGAAAAACAAAATGAAAAAAATACGTCCAACGACAGCTCGCTGGAGTTGAGCGGAGTATGAACTGACGGAGAGGTTGTTTTTAAAACCAAAAACACCGTCGAAACCATTCCATGCTTAAAGCGTGATTACGTTATAGTTGTGTGCGAACACACCGAAAAAATATCGTAATATTCTAGACTTTTCTTAGCTACGTACGCGGTTGTAATGCAACAACATAAAAAAAAACACCGGTCATAAACCACAAAACGCCTAGGTCCATTAAAATAATTACAATATTCCAAAACCGCATATCACTACACATCCGTACGTATTTTCGGTAGGGATTGGAAATGTTTTCTATAGAGTATCTCCCGGATCGACTGCGATGAATAAGCGAAAAAAGAAAATTGTAAACAATTTTTTCTGAAGCACTTGAAATGTATTTGTTCAATCGCAAGTAATAGTATTTGTCATGTCATATTCAAACAATTTTTAAATGTTATTTTTTCACCACCAAGTTCCGAAGTGTATTTTAGAAGAGATAAAGAAAGAGAGAAAGAATGTCTCACATTTATTTATTAAATGTTCTCATAGTTATACAATACCTTAGGGTTACAACGACGCGTTTTATCATAATATTATATTATTAATTATTATCAGGTAGATTCAATTCACTCGCGACCTTGGCCTATTTTAAACATACGGGCACCTAAATGGTTAAAAGTACATAATAATGATAATAACAATAATAATACTACACTCTTAAGTTGTTTTTTTTTTTTTTTTGTCAAACCGTGTCTAATTACTAAGGAAAATTAGATAGTTTTGTGTATACGTTAGGGTGACCAGACCTCCCGTTTAAAACGGGATTGTCTCTTTTTTGATCATCACTTCCCGTTGCCCCGACAAACTTCGAATGGGACGCTTTTCATCCCGTTTTTAGAAGATTGTCCCGTTTTAATACCGTTATTGCCATATAATTTATTATATAAGTTATTAATGTTTGTAAATAAAATATCTATGTATGAAAAAATATAAAACAGTTTTACTCGTATATTTAAAATGTGAAACCAAAGTTAGAAGTAACAGATAAAAGTTTTCGTGGAACGAGCGTCAAATCCCGATGCCGACGAACTATAAAATTACCGATTTAATAATTTAATAATAATTAAAATAAAATACTTTATTATTTAGGTTATTTTACTAAAAAAGGGTAAAGTAAAAAGAAAATAATTGTTTATGATATGACAGAGATTTGAACTTTAACTCTCGAGATTTGTATGCATATGTGTGAATGTATATGGATGAGGTTTTTTATTTGGGGAAGGGGGAAGTAACAGCTGTCCCATTTTTTTATTTTCTTAATATGGTCACCTTAATATACGTACATCGATAAAATAATATTAGCTTACGCGCTCTATTATAATACACGAATGACATTTACCATAAGGTGTGTGAAAACGATATGTTATTAATTTATAAGTATAAATATTTAGACATTTAAGAAGCACGGTATGTACATATATTTACATTTATATACATAAATATACTCAAAAGTGTTAGTGTTTGGTGATAATATATTAACGCTCTCATACGGTATACGGCATAAAAGTTTGTTATTATAAAATATAACGCGTGATTCGCTATGAAAATAAAAATTGATAAAAATATGCTTCTTTCATCTAATTAAATTCGCAATTACGTTTAACATGTATTTTATTTGTCTACCTGTGTTTTAACTGTAAAACACGATGACAAAGTCTGAGGAATCTATCCATAGAATCTCGATAGTTAAAAAAAACACTAATCTTATCAAATTTCGTTGTACGAATTGTAAACGTGGGTTTTTTTGATTTTCAAATTGTAATTCATTATTTATTTGTACAGCGATAAACTAATAATAAAAAAAAAAAAAAAATGCGTATGTATACGGGAGTTTCCCGTTTCCGCCACAGCCCTTTTCCGCTAAAAACGAAAAAGGTACGATTCCCGTTTTCGCCAAAAGCCATTTCCACCAAAAAAAGTATGCAAACCATTGGTTTTAATTTTTAAGCAATATTGAATATATGTTATGGTATGTGTAATAGACATTTGTAATATATACATTGAAAATCGTCGATAATAACGGTACACTGTTCCATATACTGTATCATAGTTTATTTATAATTCTTACACAATAATTATCTGACAAATGTTAAATTCTTATATTTCCATTCAGTATCAGTTCTTTTTATCATCAGAACACTTAAACGTTCTTACTTACTTACCGTCCTTAAAATGGAATTTGTTGTAAGTAAAAGAGATAAAACAATATTAGTTTTTAATGGGTTTAAATATGTTTTTGGTTATACCTCACAAACAAATGTAACTCGATGGAGATGTTTTATGAAAAATTGACAGCCCAATATTTTTTTTAAAAAAAAAAGTAATACTTGCAACGAAATGTACGTTTTTTGTCTATAAGCAAAATAAATATATTTATTTAATTATTTATTTATTTATGATGATATGTGTTTTTTCAAAACTCTATCGAGACAATATTTGACCTATCCTTGTTTTTTACTTTATAAATAGTTAAATAGAATGTACATATTATAATATGAAATTATGTACCTAATACTTTAAAAACTTTAATATAATTGTACCTATATTCGACTAATATATTATTATTATCTACTTGTATTAAAATGTATAATGAAAGAATATATAACAATTGTACATGGTTCCCAAACGTCTTATCACAAAAATAAATTTTGGCGGAAACGGGAATCATACCTTTTTCGTTTATGGTGATATAGGGCTGTACGTAAATCAAGGAACCGGATTTTTAGCGAAAAAGGTACATGCCCATGTATACTTGGCGCTATAAAACCATCACCATTAATTATACAGTCCGACGTGTAATCAGATGTAATTCACTTTTGTTTAATTTATTTCGTCCAAAAGTACCTAATAGATTAAAAACGAATTAACGAATTAATCGCATACCTACGGAATCGCCGTACGAATCGCCAGACGAGCAAGTATAACGCGATCAAAAAACGAATCGATTGCAAAGAGGGAACAACTAAAAGTTTAGACAAAATAAACCCACGGTCGGCTCGAAAACATAATCGATCGCTACCGCGTTGTGATGCGTAGTACGCGCCTCGTATGGGTGTTGGCGTAAGCGGCACTAAGGAGGCGCAATAGGGTTTTTAGCACCCCCGAGTTCAAATGTAGCACTCCTGGTTTTTTCAGATCTACATAATTTATAGTAATTACAGTTAAATACCATTTTATTTTATTTTCAGACAATTCATTACCCCTAATATTTGGGTTCTATTTGTGACCACGGGCGTTGGGACATTATCGTAACACGATTATTAGGTTTTAACGTTTATACGCCAACGTCGAAGATTACGAAATGTGTTGACTTTAGGAATTTTGAAATTCACCGTCGAATGTTAAAATAATCAGGCGATTGCAAACATTCGCGACTGATACACACCAGCTGTTCATCGACGATCGCAAACAAATCACCTAGGCGTGTTCGATCATAAAACGTATTTCAAAACAAACAACGACAACACCGAAAGCCACGGCACGATGGTCAATGGTCGCACGACGCAGGCCCGTTTTGTACAATCTTCTTCGGCAGCAACGGAAACGGATCTGATAAAAATGGAAAACACAGTAGGTAAGGAACGTAGTCGTTCACACTGTCCGTTTCAAAGGCTAAAATATATACTTTTTCGTACTTCACACTTGAGAATTTAATCATACTGCCCTTTCAAACGTTAACAGCAATGAGTAACATTAAAATAGTTGGTATTCTAAAGATTTTGTAGATAATACATCTTGGAATATTAAAAATATGTAAAATACTCGTAATTAAATAAAAAAATGTAAAATTAAAAATAAATTCTACCATAATATAGAGAATAGAATCGCTAAACACTTTTCAATTTCGTACTATGCATTTAACATTTCTTATTGCATAAAGTGTGTCGTACTGCACACAGTTTTTTAGTCCCTAGTCCGTTTCACACAACGGACAAACAACCCGCCGCGGACTGTTAACGAAAGACTCAACGGATTGCCTGGATATTTTTCTAATATGTTTTTGAAACGGACCGTTTATCGAGTCCATAAATTAATCGATAAAACTTTTCACATTTTCCGATATATTACCCGGTACCCGTTTTTAAGTTTTGTTTATTTAAGTTTAATTGAGATTTTAGGTATCGATTTATGTTCTTGGTTGTCGGGATTTGTGTCATATTTTCTATTGCGATTTTTCCTACTAAACTGAAAAAACTAAAAAAAACACGACTGAATCTTTTAACACAGAACTTCTTAATGTTAGGATCGAAGAACGGCCAGTAATTCGCAAGGCTGGGCATTAACGAGTTAACATATAAAAAATTAACTTTTAACTTTTTTTTATTGATGCAAACTAACTTAACTGAGTTAAAAAAAAAATCATTAACTTATCCAGCTTTGGTAATTTGGGATAAAACTTTTTTAACACCATAACAACAATAGTTATAATAACAAATAATTGAATAAAAATTAAAAATTTCACAATATTTTCTCACAACGTAACGCCGATCGGAATTGGATAATATCGAGTTGTAAGTCGTAATAAAAGTCCTTGTTACCGTTAATTAAACGGACTGTGAAAAAGCGGCCGTACGCGTGAGCGTTATTGGCACTGAAACGAAACACTCGAGGATTTGCAATCGACCAGCATTAAAGATATCTCTCTTCGCGTTGTTTGCAAATCCGTAGACGGATCGTGTAATTCGTACAAACAAGTCGTGCAAGAGACGTTCAGCCTATCCTATTGTAGGATCCGCGTGTACGATTTTGTGTTTGTTGGTGAACGAAAATCATAATTTCACGATTTTCGATGGGGATGGTGAACAAAAATATGAATACATTTTTAGAGTTATATTAATTAACAGTTAAACCAGTCGTTTACATCGTAAACGATAATTTCTTGGTCGACTGAAAATAAAACGAGTACTTCGACTGTATAAGGATCCGCGTAGCCGTTGTAGGTGCGGGGAAGGTGAGAGGACGAAAAAGTCGTATCGAATCCGTAAGCACGGAATTACTTTAATGAAACCGAAATCGTTTTATAAACAGCTATAGCTCATATTTTTATCATACGTAACGATTTGTTTATGTAAAAATTTTACTAAACAATATTGTAATACTCGAACGCGATTAAAATGATACGTACTTATATGTACTAACGAATCAAATATTAATTTGTTTTGCACGTTGAATAAACACATAACTGAACAATGATCAATTATTTACAAACACGGAACGCGCGAACCACCCTGTCATACCTATAATTTAATATTGTATCCGTGAACTTGTATTTTTTTTTTTTTTTTTTTTTATTAAACAGACATTATTCCTATTTAAGGTAGTGGATCGTATAATATTTATCGTCACGTGCGAGCGAATACTTTCTTTTTTTTTCGTTTTTTTTTTTTTTTTAAGAACGCGTCGGATATTTGACGCGCTAAAATGAATGTATTCATTACGGAACGATGATCGTGAATATTATTGTTATTGTTTTTTTCTCGTTCCCATCGCCGTACACGACTCTTGTGCGAACACAATCACAGGGTCACTACACGGACACGTCTTCGACATGCCCAAACGTGACGCGGCGCAGCTTACGTGTCGTCATGTAACTGTAATGAATACACACACACACATACGGCTATAACGGTGGCGAGGTGTCCTGCGGTCTGCGACGATAACGCAAACCGTTTACTAATCGGCCGACGATACATAATACATTAAACGCACGCAAACGAGTGCGAGCTTCAAACGAGCAACGTGACGGAGCGGCAAATTATACTTAAATGTGATGCGCGTATAATATAACATTAGACATTTTTTTATTTTTTTGTTTTTATTTTTCGTCTCGTATACCGATAACGGTTCCATATAATGATAATTATCGTCTGAATAGGCGTACTGCGTTACATTTCACAACGATAACGGAATTATTTTTCATTGTATTCTGCGGGACGGTCAGTCGAATTTTATCGATTTTTGTTTGTTCACGTATATGCGAATCGTGGAGAAATGTAGTATGTTTAGAATCCAAATTGTGATCGAAAAAAATAAAATGTTAGAACAGAGATTCTCCAACTAGTTGTCGCAACCCGCTTGGGGGTAATCAATACATCAAATAATTAATAAAGTGTTTTTTGTAAATACCATCATGATTATCATTGTTGAGAAGTACAATTGATAACATTTTAGGATTGCCTATAAAAACTTAATAATACAACAACTACAATAGACAAATATTGAGACATTATATGTACAAAATAGTATAGCGTATAGTATATCAGTGAACCTTCGAGAACTGAAATCAACGCTGTGATTAATAAACTGAAGAATAATAAGTCACTAGGAGAACACAACTTTGTAGCATAACTATTATAAAATAGTGGAGAAGCATTTAAGAATGAAATTTGGAAAATGTTAGTCAAACAGTTAGTCTAAACATAAAACATTTATATTTAGGTATTGGGTTGTATCAGAGTTATATAATATTATGACGGGGCCAATTTAAGTTTGACAGCAGCATAAGCCTTTATGCTGCACCCATTCAAAACGTAATTGGTTCTTAGCAAGGTTAGCGTACCATATGACAACCCCAAACTCAAAAATAAATCGAACAAGAGCGAAATACAAGGGGCAAAGACAATTGGCAGAAAAATAAGATTTGGCATTCCGTTTCATAAAACCTAAGACTTTTGTATTCATTATTAATTATTTTAATTATTAATACAATTTATTTTCTCATTTATTATTATTTCAATCTAGTTATAATAAATAAATTATACATTTTTTACGTTAATAATTATAGTATGACGTAATTTCCAGGCAATAACTGAATGCCATAATTGAATTAGCAACTATCAACAACAATAACTTTGGTTAATATTGATATTAACTGACATTGACGACGTAACACGTATACATGGGTAAAAGTTTAAGAGTATTGGGAAGTATTTCGGGTAGAGTATTTATTTAAGAGTATTTCGGGCTCGACTGGAAATCAATGTCTGGAAACACTTACGTAAACGATAATAAAAATATTATTGCATATTTTTTATCGTATCCGTCGCGAATACACTATTTTATGACGTTTTATGCATGCGGCAAGACGGTAATGTGTACCGTGATAATATGGGTCGTATGGATCAAAACTACTCGGTATTTGGTCGTTTTCTAAAACCCAATCGAAATAATACTGGGCGGTACTCCTTTCGCCCAAAAATGACCTTCCTCTTTTTGCCCACGTCCTCTTTCCGACCAAAAAGTTTCCTCTTTTCGCCCAAAAATAATTGTATTCTTTTCGCCCATGGTTTCACGTTTTACATTTTGGAAACCCCTGTTTAATGTGTTTTAAACTATATATTTCGATAGAAGAGTCGGCACCTTTATACACTTTTCTCGACTGACTATATTAATAACAATCAAAAACCCTTCAGTGCACCAGACCGACCAGGCCGATAACAATATCTAAATTACAAATATAATTGATATAACATAATATATACAGTAAAACCTCGATAAGACGAAATCGCTTAGGACCATGATATTTTTCTGTGTTAACGAGGTTTCCGTCTTGACGGGGTTAGTTAATTGTATGTAATTTGAAACGGGACCAAAAAAATGTTCCGTTATACCAAGGTTTCCATCTTACTGAAGTTCCGTCTTATCGATGTTTTACTGTATATCTGTATATATATATATATACGTGTATATAATATAATTAAACAAATTTGATATCGATACGTAACACTTGTAACAGCTTTAATTTTAGTTTAATTTTAGTATGTCGTTCACTTTTGTACTGAATAGTGTGATTGTGATTTTTCTTGTGATTATAGTGACTACATTTTATAAAAATGGAATTTTTAGAAAGTGTAAAAGAGGTGGTCGTATGGTTCTTTACAATAATTTTAATTACAATTTTGGATCGACTAATAAAAAAGACAACTCTACTCGTTGGAAGTATGTAACAAGAACGTGTGATGCAAAATTATATACAGATAAAAATAATGCTTTTACTTCAGCAGTCGGAGAACACAATCATAATGAATATGATAAATCGAATATTAATCGCCAAATAATAAACACAGCATGTAAACGAAAATTTTTAGAAGATCTCCATACAATACCGAAAAAAATAATATTAAAAGAAATTGCTCAAAACGACGCATCATCATATTTAAACGTAGTTGATATAAAAAGGTTAAGGAACAATATGTATAAATCACGTGCAAAAGTCCTCCCTCCTAACCCTACTGATATAAATGAAGTTCATCAGTATATTAATACAACTGAAATAAACACTACAAGACGTGAACATTTTGTATTGAATAACGATGAAAATAAAAACGTTATAATATTTTCCTGTGAAAATAATTTACATTTCTTGAGCAATGTTGAAAACGTATACATCGATGGCACGTTTAAATATTCTACAAGATTTTTTGAACAAATGTTCACTATTCATGGATATAAAAATGGCCATTATGTACCATTAGTTTTTTGCCTATTAATTGATAAATCGGAGTATACATATGAATTTGTGTTAAAAAAAATCACCGAAAAATGTAATAGCCTTGGATTACGTTTATCACCGTTAAAATGTATAGTTGATTTTGAATATGCGATACATAAAGCAATAAAAATTGTTTGGCCAAATACGGAAATAATTGGATATAGGTTTCATTTAACCCAATCATGGTGGAGAAATGTGCAAAAATTTGGTTTGGCTGTACACTATAAAGACGAGTCTTCAGATATCGGTAAGTGGATACACTACACGTTTGGCTTATTATTTTTAAATCCTGAAGAAGTAGGTGATTGTTATGTAGAAGATTTAATGAGTGACTGCCCTGAAAATAAAAAACTACAAAAGTTCTGTGATTATTTAACTGATAACTATATATCCGATGAAAGTATGTTCCCACCAAAGCTTTGGGCAGCTAAATCATCTGAGTTAATCAGGACAACAAATGCATGCGTGTCCTTTCACTCATTTTTTAATAAAAGTTTTTATAGTAATTCTCCACCAATTCATATGTGGTTGGCTGTGGTACAAGAAATCCAAACTGATGTTTATATTAAATTAAATAGTATTCACTTACAATACTTTCCCAAAGATAGACAAGTAAGAGAACGCCAATTAAAAAACGAAGAAATAATTGAAAAGTACAATAGAGGAGAGTTGGTCGGTATGAGTTCATTAAATCAATGGCATTCAATTATACAAAAAATGTAAATACAAATTAAATCCATGAATTACTTTTTTTTAACGACGTCATACAAATAAATGACAAATACCTAAAATATTATCTTTTATTAACGAGCTAGTGATCACTATTATTGATTATTATATCATTTATTTTGTTATTGTGTAAAAAAAAAGATATAAGTATCTAAATATAATAAATATCAATAATAAATCTGTTCATAAATTATGTAGATATGTCGTACGACATTACCAATGCAATGTTAATTATTATTAATAATTATATTTTTTTTCTATTTTTTTATTTGATTATTATATGATTTTTTAAAAATTATTAATTTTGAGAAAGTGGTTTCCAAAATGTAAAACGTGAAACCATGGGCGAAAAGAATACAATTATTTTTGGGCGAAAAGAGTAAACTGTTTTTTCATTTTTGGTGGAAAAGAGGACGTGGGCAAAAAGAGGAAGGTCATTTTTGGGCGAAAGGAGTTCCACCCATAATACTGTAGGACAATATATACAATTGACTTGATAATTAACACGTGGCAGACCGGCAACTATAATATAATATGCTAATATAATAGGTACATGATATAACGAACATAATACTATTCACCGATGCATCATAAGTTAGTTATACTCATGAGTTGATGTTGTATAAACACTAAATGAAAAAAACTACTCAAACTCTGCGTTGAAAAGTACTTCTGCACCACGACCACCTTGACACTTTCATTTGTATGAATACTAAGAAGAAATAAAAAATCGAAATAAAAAAAAAATACGAAGTGTTTCATAGTACGCATAGACACATTATCCGATTACGTCATGTGGCTGAGTCTATAATTTATTCGAGTACTTATAACAATATTATGTTATACACTGTGTACTGATTGTTGAATGATATGAAACTTAATCGGTAAAGAGTCGTACCCTATAGTTTTGAAGGTCGAACCGAACTTTGAATAATATTTACGCACTTGAACTTAAAACATTTTAACTAACACGAACGTTTTACCTTATACGCATATTTATTATATTAAAATAAATAAAATAAGAATTCGTAAACACAAAATTATAATCTAAATAGATCAACACAATTATAAACACCCATAGGGAATAATGATAGAGTTAGCTTACATTATAGGGACCTATATAAAGGACGTTTACTAAAATCATTTTATGAAAAATATTTTACGATTTTTAAATGCCTTTCTTGTATTTGAAGTAATAATCTTATTAAAGTAGATAATTAATTCAACTGTAACGAGAACAGCAGAGAATAATAATCGAAATGTAAATTTAAATTTATATTTTTTCCCTCTTGTTTTTGTCAGAAGTTTAAACATCAGTGAGTGTTTATGAATTACGATGCTTCATTTATTTAATATACGTTTGACTATGGCATCATAATACGCGAAAACATCAGTATCAACGCCGCTCGAGAAGGTGCACAAGTAAGAATGATCATTTTTTTCTTACAAAATGTATTAGGTACGGCAAAAAATGCAGTCCAAGATCGAGCCACGTGTGTAAAACCGGATAAACATTTCATCTGCACTAAAATGGACGAAACCTAATCAATTTCATGTCCGAGATAAGTTTCCGCACTGCCAGAACTGTCAATGAGATATAGTTTATTTATAATTTGAGATAAATGTCAATTAGTTACATTAGTCGTGTATAATACGTTTTACTGTGTCTATGAATAATGGATTAGACTAAATATTTGATAGTATCGAATCTTCTCTTCGTGTCGATCGGGTTATTACATATTGAAACACGCTAAAATATATAAATGTCAAAATCGATTCAGAAATGGAAAAAAAAAGATATTAACTTCCTTTTGCTTTTATATTATGAATAATACTTACGTATACATTGTTTACCAACCCATGAGTGCTTCTGCTCCACTAAATCACTCTTCTAAACTCTTCTAAACATCCATACCTATCTATGCGATTTCAAATGTGTACCTCACATAATAATCGTCAACGATAATAATAAAATCGAGTCAACATGATAATATTAAATAATTATAGTCAACAAACATTTTACTTTTTACTGTTCAAGTTCGAGTTCGAGTTCACGCACACGGATAAAAAAATGTATTCGACTTGGTCGAAAATGGATGCATTCATTACTTTTAAACTAGCAACTGGGAAAAATAATTAAGAAATATGTTAAATATTTGTCGAGACGATAAATATACTGCAACAAAAATTATTACAATCGTCCGTTTGTTTGAGTTCTTAAAACAATTACATTCAAACAGTATTTAAATTTTATTATAATACTATAAGTACAGATTGTTGTACGAAGATATAACCAATGCAATATCTTCCGAATTAATAAGGAAAATTTTATCTATATAACTCACAGGCATTAAGACTACAAAATGTATTCATATTTTAATTGAATTTCTATGTTTTGATGATAGTGTGAAAAATAAAATTTTATTTTATTGTTATTGAAAAATTCTATGGTTGTCGTTATATAATAGTTTATTCATCTTTTTTTGACCTCATGATTTTTAATATTATTTTTTGTTCACAGAAAAACAATTTAGCAAGTCATAAAATAAAAATAAAATAAAAAAGCAATATTCGATCATCTTTATTATCTCAAGAGATATCGTGATGGTTATATTTTTCCGGGTAGTACTCTGCAGCTATTAAAAAATCACCGAACCCATCTAATTGTGGACTACAGGTTTTGACGTGTTATAACTTTGGGCGTCAGCATATTAAACACACGTACGTTTATATCATTATAAAATGGATGTACACTGTAATTCGATTTATCGCAATGATCTCGTGTACATATCGCGGGCGCAGGCACGCGTCGTCGACCGATAGCCGATATATATATAATTATTTTTTACCCGCCGTGTTTTATAACGTATTATGCGAACGAATATCGTAATATTCTAATATAGGAACAGAGTGTACCCAATACGTGAACTTTTTAACATAATATTTGAATACAATAATAATAATTGAAGAGGCGATATCAGCATAATACAGAAAATACTCGTTTTTTCTCACTTTTTTTTTCAACTAAACATATTTTAAAAGGGAACGTAAATAAAATCGTTCGAGTTACGTACATACTATATTCGATTTTATACACGTGGGCCTATCTACGTCACCGGCCGTAAAATAATATTTACAATTAGTATTGCAGATGCTATACATCTAAATAAATAACTATGCGCGTGCGTCAGTGCGGGCAGACAATTTAATAACTGTGAATTTAATATTTGCAAATGGATTTTTTTCCCCGATATTATTAACGATAAAGTTAATTTAATTTTTAATTTTTTCATTGTAACCAAGAGCCAAAATAAATCAATCGGTATAATATATTATAATCATAAGAAAAATTACACAATTACATAATTTATAATTATATAATCATTTTTAATATACAATAATAAAAATATATAAAATCACAATCGCAGGTAGTTGAATATGTAATAATTATATTATTGTTCAATTAAACAGTATGGTTTATAAGTTATTCCAGTAATATAGAATTGATGAGTACAAAAACCGATATTACGCGATATTGTTATTATTAACCATTAATGCTAAACGTCAATATATGTGCATACGTGTATAAGCATCGATTGTAAAATTACGAAATTGATACAATACAGAGAGATATAACAGCAGATCACAAAAGAATAATTAATAATTCGGAGTGTGTGTTTATAATATATATTATTTATGTATAGGATATTCAAAATCAATTCTAGCGCACGCAGTTTTCTCTCGACTTCCCAAACATCTACTCTTATCATATTATTTGGCGTTTGCGTAATTATTGAAATGCATGATAATACTATTATATTTAATGTTTTCAATGTAGTTATTGGTACATAAATAATATTTCGACACAAAAGGTCGAAAACCGTCCATAACGTATAGGTTTACCTTGTGGTGTTAAAATATTCTTTTAACGGACAATATTTGAACAATGTAAAGCGTATGAACTACGGAGGATTTATGTGGCAACGCCCGGTCAGTAAATTATATAAATTGTACACGGCTGTAAACGCTGCATGCAGTATTAAAATAAAAATGATTTTCATACCCACAAAAAACTGCACGCATGAACCAGACACACAGATAAATATGCATTGCGTACCGCATGCATACATTATACGTTCCATTTAACCATTTTTTATTGTAATTTATCTGTACTTGAGCCTTAGAGGAGTTTATAACATACAATTAAATGAAAATACGTCTTACGGAAACAACAACATTCATTAGCCAATTATTAATATTATTATTACCACTGATTACATAGTAAAATCAGTGTGTTATTAATTATTGTTCATACGGTAAAACCGTGAATGCAGCGTAATGTGTACAGAGTGTTTCAAATGGGAATAGTGTACACTGTCGACGATTTCTACCATTTCATTGCAAAGGAACAGTAATCGACTCCGAATCCCAACAACTCACAATTGTGGTGATTCCGGTTATAAGTGTCGACCGTCAACTGTTACGTTTTTCCCTAAGACGAAGTACCTACATGATATTATAACAATTTAATCAACGAAACAATACTGCGATGAGACATTGTGTACACCGAGATGGTGTATTCAATTCATTTAATACTAAATGATCGTTTACTCATATAATCGGATCATTTCTCCGGATACGCTATTGAATCCCCGACCAGGTTGGGTTAACGTTATAATTGTTAACCGAACAAACGTTTCGTGAACATCTAAATACCGCGATATTTTCGTGCATATTATAAGAGACGAAGGTCCTGTGTGGTCCGTGTTTGTTTCAAATCGCGTTCAATGTACTCCGCGGTTACTACCCATATACACATAATATTTATCGCGAAATAATATTATAATATTGGAGGAGGGAAGCCAAGGAGATCTATCCATATAGGACCAAACGGTTCACGTATTTCCCGACCCTAGTACGTTTCAGCGCGAGGGGCGGAACCAAAACCACTCTGCATGATGTGTACATGTTTTTGCCGATCCTAATATAATGTTACGAACACAATTTATAACTATAAATATTGATAATATTATATTTGTTTTAAGTGTTTATATTAAAATTATGAATCCTATGTGGGTTCAGCGTCTCGCACTGAAACGTACTAGGGTCGGTAAATACGCAAACGGTTCGCGGTTATAAAATTACGCCCCCTTCCCGTTACAGTATAAGGATTTTCTAGGCATGCCGCCACTAAGATAGTCGTACAACAGTCTTATACTGCCAGACCCTGTTAGTTAAACGACGAAAAAAATTTAAATATCAGTAGGTGCTACGATAAGTCACACGCGCGCAAAACTCGGAACGAAAATTCAAAATCGTAATAATCAAGTCCTCAACGCGGCCTAAGCCATGTCTGCTGTACAGTTCGATGTGATTGTGCACAAGGACACACGATGGTAGTAACAACCGAAAATAGTAATAATAGGTAATACTGAAAGAATAATAATAGTAACATTGTAGCGCAACATACGAACAACGGTGTTTGGTAACAATTGTTGCACAACTCGTGAACTTTTCCCCGGAAGTTTTTCGCGCACTGATAAAAACAACGTTGTTATACTTATATCTATTCACTATTATTGTTCTCGGATCGATATTATGTACAGTACGACACTCAATTTTGTTGTTGCAACTTATCACACACTTAATGATGCCACGACGTCTTAGGACTATAGATGGGAGCTCAGTAAATTTACCTGGTAAATTTTATCGGTAAGGTAAAAAAAATAGAATAAATAAAAATAAAAATTTACGTAATTTAACCAATATTTTTTTTACCCGGTAAATATTTTTTACCGCTCTAAAAATTGAGTGACCATTTATTTCAAATGTTTTCATGTGCAAATTAACACTAGCAACATTTGATTTTTATTCAAAAGCAAAAAAACATCAAATATTCCCTTAAACTTCTAGTAATAACCAGAAGGGCTCATTCATAAATTGTTTATAAAGTCTTAAAAAAAATAAAAGCACACTACAGAATTTGGCAGTTTCTGATGATATAAATGTTAGTAAATTAAAAAAATATTTAAATTTATTATAAACATACATATTGTCCATGTTAATTTTGTTAAGATAATAGAAAAGTTAGATAAAATAGTGAAACGCAAGATATTATCAGAACAATATTGGAACTATGTTGAACATTTCATCACTGTTGTTCATCCAATAGTTAATTGGATTAAAATTTTTGAGAGTGATACTTCAAGACTTTTTGTTGCACCAGAAGCTTTAAATGAAATCAAACAACATTTTATAACTCATACTCCAATTTCCCCATTACTGTGGAAGGAACAATATTGTTGAAAACGATTGATAAACGTTATAACATGGCTATACATCCAATCCATTTGCTTATTTTACTTATCATACTAGCATACTTATACATATTTAAATATAATACTAATATTATAATACAATATAATAATATAATACTTAGGTTAAGTTTGAACAAGTGTCCAGTGGTAGTATTGGTTAGTTGAGTTATAAACATGTTATTGTGGTCGTAATAAATTAGTATAAAAAAATATACACTATAAATGTACATATATTTTTTTCGATAAAATTCCTATCACTACCTAAGACTGATGCGAATTAATTCGGTTTATTGAAAAATTTCATCTTGTTCCGTTTAAAATTGATGTAGGTATCGATTTTTTTTTTATTTCTAATAAATTTAGTCTGACATTTTAATTTCATCGCAGTACAATAAAACATTTCTGTTCGATAATTCCGTACGCTACAAAACGAGTGTACATAAAAATATCTCACGTTTTAGGAATTTTTATTTAGAATTGAGACAAACGTTTCGTTTGTTTTTATTTTTTACGAGGGAGGGATCAAACAGTACAGGCGATAGGTTCTGAGATACGTTACATGTACTATTGACCCGGTGTAGAAAGGAATGACAGAACAAAACTGTTATTTGTTATACTCATTCAGCAGTTACTGCAATAACAGGTATAGGTTTAATCGCATGTTATCCGATTACGCGATGAAAATATTTTCGTCGAATCGCGTGTGTGTGTTTTGTGTGTCACTAGTATAGATGTATTGCAGTGTGTTTCGCAGGTGGATTGGACAAACGATTCGGGGCCGATACAATTTTTGTATTGAAGGATCGCTGAAACAGCATAAATAGTACGAGTCCGCGCTAAAACATGGTAATAGCGCTGTCCTTTAGCCATTGATTAGGATTAATCTGTCAAAGAAACGATTATGAGAAATGTCGGACAAAAATATTCTTCTAAAATCGGACTCAATCAGATGTAATGGTGATTGCCACGTCCGTTCAGTCCGCTCTTGTGCGCATCGCATCGCGTTCCGGAACAACCGCAACACCAAGACGCGTCATCCGAACAGATGATTTTGGCCACGGAGAAAATTGAAAACGACACGACACGAACACAGGAGAACGAGGAATGATAGTAGTTGGACGATAACAGGTATATACAGAGCCGTAGCAGTTTTCTAACTGTAGATCCACCCCTAAATACGAGTAGATAATTTTATGTTCAAATGTGGGGGGCTGGACCCCTCACCCCATAAATAAATACGTCACTGTTTCGGACACACAGTTCTTAACTGTATTACTAAACGCCGCGAAAGAGTTATATTTACGTTATCGTAAATTGCATTGCGGTTAGTACCTATTAGTACCTATGTAGATAAACAACATGTATAATTGTAGACGCGTACAGTGCGAGTCCGTTCAAGATCGTGTTATGTATAACACATTATGTAAACACAGGTGCGCAGTTAGCATTTTTGTTTATGGATTTGTCTCGTCAAAACTCGAAGGTCCTATAACTTCATACGACCCTTCGTGATAAGCTCGATTTAATATATTTACCTCTATAGATTCGAAATTATTTGCATATGATGTTGATATTTGTCGAATAAAGTGCAAAATAAAAGCGTTATTGTTAGAATTTAAGAACAATGAAACGTCATAAAAAAAAAAGTTTTATAACTAAGGTTAGTATGTCAAATAAGACTAGAAAGAATAGAATATTATCGAACATAAACGAGATGTAATACTTATCCGTAGAATATCAATAAAAGAGTGATTATGACACTATGTAATAGATTTTGATAAGGCTAGAGGGATATATTTTAATATATTTAGTATGGTTATCTCCGTAAGCAGCATATAATTATTAAACAAATGATTTTTTTTTTTTTTTTTTTTATATAAATTATTACAAAAAATTTTAATTAACAAAATTAAATAAATACGTGTGAATATGAGAGGAAGATACGAAATGGAACGTCGTTAATCTATATCGCAGGAAACATTTGAATGGTTCCACCGAATATGGGCCTATGTCGGATTTCTCAACTTTTTAGGAGCGCCGAAAAACAATGTTTAACTTAATATTATTAATTACAATGTCTTTTGGAGTGACATGAGCCCTTCTTCCACTGTAAAATTTGAAAATAAAAACCTATTGTACGTGTAGGTGTATCATGATTGTTTATTGAATAAGAAAAGAAATATTTGCAGATATTATATGATATAATATATTTTGGTTATAATATAATTAAATGATTAGGTACGAATGATAACAAAAAAATGACGCCGCGTCTATATGACATAGGCCCTTTTACTACTGAAAACTCTGTCAGTGGCTTCTAGTGGCTTCTTTTAGAACTAAAAACCATAGAAACACATTCTACACATGATATAGGACATTATTCCACAAAAAAAAAAATGTTGACAAAATCCGACATGGGCCCTTATTGGGCGGAACCATTCATTTATCGTTTTACGTTTGTTTCATCACGATATCTACCGTAAGCAATGTAATCACCATCATTATACCAATGTACTTGACATTGGGGTATGGAACAAAATTCGACATAAGACAATATAAACGAATCAAAAAGTAATAAAAAAACCACGTAAAACGTTTTCGGTACTCGGTCATTAAAAGGATTAGACAGTGGCCGCAATGGTTCAGTACGAACGTGATGCTTAACGTAACGGCTTCCGATTAATTTGACAATGTCACGATGGAAACGTGTGACTCTATGTAAAGAGGATTCAAACACAAATTGTGACGGTATTACAATAACAGAATATTATCATAACATTCACGGCGCAAGTAATTATAAGACAGTGACCCCGCGCGCGTGCGTCATCAAACGAATCGCGGTTAATATGCTACCGCTGTATAACACCATAGTGTTGAAGAAACAGCTCGGGTCACCGATAACAAGTATACCACCCTAAAGACACTACTGATACGGGATCAGGGTGTTTGTTAGCTGGCTCGAAAGTTTGACAAGGGCATATTCGTCCATCGAAATGAAGGAAAATAAGTATTGTGAACGGGAGAGAAATATAGATAGAAAGAGAGATAGAAATAGAGAGAGAGAGAGAGAGAGAGAGAGAGAGAGAGAGAGAGGAGGAATAAAAAAATATGGGTAGCAAACGATTGCGAACGTTATACCTTTTTTATAACACGATTGCGAACGAATTTCCCAAATCAAAGAACTTTTTTTTAACCGAAAAATGAACGATTGCGAACGCTTTTGTAGGCTACGTTGCCAAGTTTATATTTTTCTAAATGAGTAAAAATTTCTGAATTTTTTTTTAGTAAAATCTACTCAATATTTATAATACTGTTATATTATATTTACGTAACAAACTAAAATAAAATTATTCAAAATATGTGTTTAATCAAAAAATGTTTCATGGTAAAAATATAAATTAAATAACATAATATACTATATTTGCAAAATAATAGATTTCAATAATACGTCTATACGAATCTGGTTGGTTTCTCATCAAATTAATATAAGTTTAGGAAAAATATTTTAATTAAAAATGTTAGTGTTTATTCTACATCACATCTATCTTATCGCCCGGCGTAATTGTAGAAAACTATTGTTGTTATAAGATTTGATTAATTGAAAATAAAACAAAATTTGGACACATAACATTAAATTAATTAATTTAATTTTAGAGCATTGCGATAGCGAAAAAAAAACAATAGCGGGAATATTACAAACCGATATGCAACGCATTTCATTTCCAACAAAATAAACGGTGCAAAAATGTTTAATAAATAATATTTAATTCGTTTTGCCCACGACTCATTTAATCGTCAAACGCAAACGCTTTTGTTCTACAGAGATTTTAATTGCAATGCAATGTTGATGCTAAACACTAACCAGACCCCGCTGCGCACATATAAAATGAGAACATTTTCTTCTTGACTACGTTTTGTTCGTCGTCAAGGCACTTTCACAGAAGTATACGAAGGTCACAAGAGTTGCGTAGTAAGTGAACGATGTTAACACTGAAATTATCGAAAAATATTACATCACCATGAAGAAGTCACAAAAACTACGAAAAAAAAACAGTAGAGTGAATAACATCAAAAACTAATCCACCATTGACTGTTCCATAATCCGTTCTGTGGCAGTAGATCAAGATATTATTATAATTACTTCAGAGCGTTTACTCGGGTTGGAGTAACCAAATTTTAGTTTTTCCTTGGATACATGATGTGTATATTAAGACATGTTTTATAATTTCTCCAACTAAAAACGAAAAATAAAAATAAAATTACATCATCAAACTTGAAAAACGCACAGCCCCATAATGATGTGCAAACAAAGTATTAATTTGAAACGAAATACGAAATATTATCAAATGCTGTAGTGTTGATGTTACACTTGTGTGTACCATGTCTATGGGAATAAAATATATTTGAAAACTCATAATGCTTACTATCAAAGAAAGAAACAAAAGTTTCGTATTATTTACCAACGTAATACATAATAAACACATATATAAATATATAAAAATACAAGTGTGTGATAAGTACATAGAACATAATGCATATAATATATAAAGCAGGTTTTTGTTCAACTTATGCGAAACTTATACGAAACGTGTACGATATTATAACAAGTTGCATTCGCGAGCGCAAAAATTAAAAAAAAAAAGAAACTTTTCAAGTGTATATATATATATATGCATGAGTGTAAGCACTATAAAACTCGGTTTAATACTATACCGAAAGCGATTGCTCACTACACTTGGCTATACACACACAAGTTTTATTTTTTTATTTACATACGAAAAGATCAAATATAATATACCAACGGCCATAATGCTGATAGATTTAACCGATTTTTTCAATTTTTCAGGCCACAATAGCTACATAACATATTAAAAAGTAGAAGTCTAGTTCAAAATAGCTTAACTTTTTTTTTCGCAAACAATAGACACATTAATTTAATTAGAAGTTAATAGTTTACATTTTACCAGTGGTGTTTTGGCAAAAAAACTAGAGGGGTACGCGTATTTAAGGATTTATGACAATGACTATTGTGTATTCATTAGGATTAAGACTTATCAGATCTTATCACTCATAAAGACGCTCGCTTTGCTCGCGAGTATTCAAGTATTTTCTGGGTCTCATGTTCACAAGTATAGACTTTAATATAAAAAAAAAAAATGTGTATTCATTTTATCCCAAATTATTTCTTGATTTATCTAAGTATTTAAAGCTTCTATGGAAAATTCAATGATTTCCCGATTTTAAAGACAAAAAATATAATATAATATTATTATATTTATTTTTTTTATTTACAATTATTGTAAAATAAAAGCATAATTATGTAATAGTCAAATAGGTAACTACAAAACATATAAAATATATACAATTAACTTTAACAGAATCTATACATAATAAAAAGGAATAAATGACAACGGTTAAAATTGATTATAGTTTATCAGTAATGTATCAAGATTGATCACAGATAACAATAAATTGGAGATAACAAATGTTTATATGGAACGCCAGCGCATTCTGTTATAAGGAATCCATTACTACTATAATTCTGGCTCCATTTGAGACATTTTAGGCGTTTCCAATATTTATCATTGCGTGGGCTATCTATGTTTATTTAATCAATGGCCACACTATCTAGTATATTCTTATATAGAAACGTCAACGGGCACTTGTAGATATTATAATTTGATACTTAATGATTATAGTTTAACGATAATCGATAGCTATAAATAACGATCAGTTATCAATGTTATTATTAACCTACCAATAATACATTTTCTAAAAATAAACGTATGTCCTATACATTTTTTTTTCTATTTATGAAGTAGGTATACGAGCGTATACGTGCGTATTGGTGTTACTTTTATAAAGTATACGCTAAATCACCATGATGGTTCACGGATATACGTCGTATATCCTCCAAAACACCACTGCATTATACTATCCACAACAACTTCATACCAATATTATTGTGAAATCTATTTAATTTGCTACGTATTTGTTATTTTCAAAGACATTTTCAGATTTTATCTATTATTTTCTATGAAAACATTTTTTCAATTGTGAACAATTTTCTCAAAATGTCTAAAAAATCCACTCGAATTTCATTTGGTTAACATGCTCAAATAGTTTTTAATTTATGGACCACAGTTCCCTAAAGAACCAATACACAATTGGAGGAAAAGCATAAGATAACAAATTAAAATTTAATATCCATTTTTCTTATATTTTAAAGTGTTTTGATAGTTTAAAGTTATATATTTAATATATTAAATATTTTTCAATGATTTGATTAAAGAAAAAAATCATCAGCTATCTAAACTAAACGCTACAAGCTTCAAGAACTTGACTTTTTTATAATGAAATTAAGGAGCTGCTTGCAAAAAATTAGTTAGAAAAACACTAATATATTGCATAATTCTGTGAAAGTGTTTTCAACCATTTTCCGCCTCATGCGAGTATACATAATAGTATAAATACGCACGATTTATGTATATGGTGATTCAAGAACACTCGACAAGTGCTGCGAGTAAGACTTACGACAATTATTATTTTCAACATGATGTCCGGCAAAAAAATAACGTATAAAGTATACCGTTATACACACACGTACATAAATCTGATACAACGACATGGTTTTTTTTATCTATTGATTTATCTAATACCGATTTTTATCTCGCCATCGTCGTGATATCAAGGTCATCGCGCGATCATTAGAATAATATGCGATGAACACAATATACCTAAAACTAATAGGTAATACGTTTATTTACATCATATTTATTTTTCATGTCCAAGATGTAGTTTTATGACATTCAAAGGCTCAATATTACCATAGAAATATAAAAAAAATCTAGAAAAATATCTGATGAAAATTTGTTTATTAAACGGTACACAAGTAATATTAATTTATTATCTACTCATCGGACAGTAAAAGATTTTTAGATAAATCATACAACTTGGTAAATATATTAAAACCAACTATATCACAAAAAGAGTACGGAGACCTGAAAGTCTTGTAGTTTAGCAATTTTTCAGTGAAAATTAAAACGTTAAGACTATTTTTGTAAATGTCTTATACACTAATCTCTTTTTTATTTTCGTTGAATCTTACTATCTAAGCTCTCTTTTTTGGGCTATTTTCCCCGTAAAGTCAATCTGCTCTAAAATTTTCGTCCCTCGGCCGTCATCTTCCTCTTCCTAAATTTTACCATCAAGGCCTAATACCTTTCCTATATATTCTTTATAATTATAAGCTTCTAAATTCAATGCAAAAAAGTTTACAACTAAATTGTTTACAATATACTATAATCGCTTAACTGTAACATTCCAAGATGGGAACAGTACTTATGAAAATAAAAATAGTATTTACATTTACACATTTACCTGGCAAAACAGTTGAACGCTAATATCTATCCGTGCGATAGTGATTTCTCCCAAACCGAATGGCGGTCACATACGAATCGAACGCGAAAAGCATATAATTTTGACTCTTTCTAAAGTGTACGAAAACACTTTTAAACAAATTTCTAACGGATTTTTCGAACGGGTTTTCTCTATATTTTCTAGGTAAACCATACGAGTTACCTTTAGAAACGTTTTTCAAAAGTTACGGTCTGTGATGTTGCACATGCACAATTTGATACATAATCACCACGATCTGTTGGCCGATTGCGCAGTTGAGATGAGCGTTTGGCCTCGAAACATGCTCGTCAACTATTTAGTTTTACAAAAACGACATGTCTTGTACAAATAGCATTTTTGTATAAGATTTCCGTGAAAATGATTAGGTATTGTACTATTTCAGTATAACGGTGTAGTAGCCACTAACAATACAACACATTTAATTATTCGTAATTGTTCGCAATATAGGGGGAGAGGACTGCGAATTTTAATAAAATGTATTGAGAAAAATTATAAAATTTAAAATGTCATTCGTCAACTTGCAATTGATATATTATCGATTTCCTAAATGGAATACGATTCACACACGGAAAAACTTTAAGATGTTTGATTAATTTTATCATTGATATTGCACCTATAGTTTTTTTTTAAAATATTTATTACTGACTCGTATTACATACGAAATACAGTTCATATTTGTTTTCGAAAACACGAGATGTGCATATAGATTTCAATCGTTCATTATTTGAATAACGTAATTCAATTATTGTTACATCATGGTAGAGCGATTACTCGCATACAACTCAAATTCATGATCGATAAGAGTTTAATTAAATTTTTTATTTGTGTAAAGAATATTTACTATCTGTGCTAGGATTACGTAATATACAAATATGATGATTATCTAATATCCATTACAACTGAGAATGAAACAAGATAGAGAGAGAGAGAGGCTATTTATCCAGCTTGGTGTAATATTTCAGCTAGGTAAGACTGATAAATATTTTCTTTTAAAACGATCGGTAGGATTTCTGAGCAGTGTGTCGGATGATACTTGCGATATAAATATATTATTATGTTGATGTGATTCATAGCAAAATGTTTTATGTTGTTCGACTGACGGTTTCGATTTTAAATAGGGAATGACATACTATTTATTCAAAGTGCAAAAATTGATCGACTGAAATGATCGTACGGTATGAATTTAGAACAGTTTCGCAAAAGACCGAATTCAAATTGCATACACCCCCTCCCCATATGGGTCTTAAGACAATTTCATACATAATCGATACCGTGTCATCCACAGCGACTTCCGTACGAATATAATACTGTGTATAGCTAACTCTTCACAATTTCGTAAACGTATATATATAATGCATTCGGACGACCGGCAAACGTACGACCTATATGATTTATCGCGCGCGAATGCGTATTATTTGTTAACAGACCAGTGACATTATACGAGTACACGCGGCGTGATGTATCGCCATAACTCTCAGCCATCCCGTATATTTATATGTATATATATATATATATATATATATATATATATATATAATAATAGTAATACGTCGTGTACAAACACGTTCATATAATATATGTACACACAAGTTTCATACGCATAATATTATTATGTGGATTTTTTTCTTTTTCTTTTTCTTTTTCATAAGAGAAAATTATTCTGCAAAACTATATTTTATAAATAAATACGGTAATAACTCGATGTTCGGTATCGACCGGAGGTTTATAGCGGCGACACATGTTCAACCGGTTTAATTATATCATAATAATGTTTCGACAATAAAATATCTATCCGACGACCGACACTGTGCGTACACCGTGAACAATATTCTATACGCTATATTTCAGTGCATCAGTTGCAGTATCATACTTAGATGTAGTTTAAATCTTTCAGTGATGTATTGCTAAAATAAATTATGGGTGTATGTATTATTTCATGTAGTAACTATCATAGGGCAGAAACCAACAAAACTCACTCATGAACAACACATCGTTATTTATGTATGATAACAAAAACTAGTTGTTAAATGATAACAAATTTGAATTTTTCGTTAAAAAAAAATAATAACAATATAACCGATACCGAATCACGTCATAAATATAACCACAAGTAATATTAGTCAAGATATTAAATAGTTATTTATCAAATTACAAGCTATACACTAGATACGGCTTTATACCCGTGTATCATCAATTTCTTGTAAGCTATACGCCATGGCAGGGTCGTATTTAGACTTACTTAAAAGAGGGGAGCGACTCAAATTTTTCTTTAATTCAGTCTCAAAATTTACAAGTAAAATTGTTGGTAATATTTAAATCAGGTGAATTCTTAATATTTGTTTTTTTTTTTTAATCTAATGCAGGATTCACTTAGAATGGACTATTGTGTAGTTATTTTTTAACACCTGTTTGTGTTTTGAAAGTTTCGCTTGTGTTTTATTTGATTTTTCACTAAATATGGATCAGGACTTAAATCAAAATAATATATATTGTTTACCGTTATGAGACATTTAAACGTTATAAATAATTGAGCGTTTAACGCTATAAATAATTTAAACGTTATTAAATGTAAGCGTTTATACGTTATACAAATATAAACGTTTAAATAATTTTCCGTTTAGCATTTTGCGTTATTTAAATTAGTGTAAAATTTGAAACGTTTTCAAATGTAGTATTTAGCAATCAATACTATGTAAAATAACATAAGTTGACAAGCTGCATGAATAATAAGAGTTCGTTTTTATATTTGTAGGTTTTATTACGATTATTTCACAAACCACACAATATCACAGAATATGTCATAATACTTAAATCTAACTAGGTACTCAAACCGTATAGTAATGATATTAAAATGTACACGACGATAGCGGTTATAGCAGCAATCGGTTATCGTGAACGCTAAGTCAACTGCATCCTATGATATTGTTTTCTTCTAAAATTATTTTTATCTATAAACAGAAAGAAAAATTGAAATTGAAACTACGCCAATTGTGTACAGATAATATAGCCAAACAACGATCACAATAATTTTTGCTTATTAATATTTTTCAATAAAATATTTACGTGCATCATATTTGTTTTTGCGTTCGTTTACGTGTGTACTACTTAAATCGTTTATTTATAAATAAATATTCAATATCTTTGCATCACAGAGCTAGTATTCGACTCCAGCAGCGATTCTCAGACATTGTTTATTGTACTTGGTAGGCTATTGTTCACAATGTCCCGATTATCCCAAGTAACCGAAAATAACGAAAAAAATTAATTTTTTTGTTAACATAATCACAATGAGATGAGTTACAATAATTCGAGTAATGGGAATCGAAATCGGTCTTCAAAATCGGAATAAGATAGAATCATCAATTATATACTGATCATTGTAATTCGCAACGAGGAAAAAAATGTAATCAATATTTACAAATTCCGAGTACAGTTTTTCGGTAGGTAAATAATCTTTGTAGGTTTTTTTAGGCCCACAAATCTCCAGAAGTGGTTTTCTAATGACATGGATTCATCGACCGGACTTATAGTAGACGGTACTACATCAGATTACTTACGAATTATTATTGCACAATCATCGGAGTATACACGGGGTAATTAATTTAGCAATGTAATCAACGTATAATCGAATTTCCACGTGTTCCGCAGCAGGCTTCCGGTCCATTGGATTGCGATATTCGCGCGCTTGCTATATTGTTACATTCTGTTGTATTATTACCGTACACAATAACCGCGGCGCTATTGCCAATAAGTCAGTAGCGACGTAGCTGTACCTAAACGCCGCCTGGGGCCGTCGTTCATTTCGTCCGTAGGAATGATCTAAATTTACGACGACAACACGGCCGTACATCACAGGGACAAGAACACAATGATAATATAATAATATGTAAATAAAAATCGACTGGCAGTCGCGCACGACAATGGCCGATGCGTGGTGCACGCCACCCGTACCTGCGTAACCACGCAATATATTTCCGTCTGAATGCATGCACGGTGGAACAACCTTTTAAAACATCATTCACGGACTTTCTTTTTCAACGACAGATCGAACCGGTTTAAATTAAAATATGATGTGCGGTAAATTTGTTCAAATATATGTGCTGCGGTCCTAATCACAGTACAGACAAAATAATATATATATATATATATATATATATATATACACATTCGTATAGATTATTCGATATCCAATGTTGTTATAGTTTGTAGAGATAAATCAGTAATAACAAAAAAAAAATCTGCAAAAGTTAAAACTACTACAGCGATGGTTCATTTTGGTTCTCTGTGTTCAAGTAAAAAAATTAAAACATCTAACTTGACTTGGTTGAAAAAATGTAGTAATTTTATATCGGTCTATACAAATGAAATGTGAAGGACCCGAAATGGTATTAATATTTTCTTTAGACATTTATTTCAATTGGTTCGGACAAATATTGCTTAAATTTAATACACAGTATTAAACACATTGCGTATTCGTTATACATTTTTTCAAGCAAAAACATTTCTAAAACAGTAAAAAAATCGGAAAGCAAATTATATTATTATAAACTAAAATTAATAAATATAAATTATATTACCGATTTACACAATTAACAAGAAATACCTAGTGACTTTTTTTTTAAAAACATTTTATAAGGTGTCTCAAAAAAAATGCTGGATTTAAATTTATAATAAATTAAATTTATTTATTTAAAAAAAAAAACATAATAAATAAATCATTCTCTTCATGAGAAGTTAAGGTTTAACAGTGAAAAACGATATCGGGCATATGACCCTCAGTAAGTTCTCAGTATAGTCCTACAAGCGATTATTCTTTCCATACAATTTACCATCATTGGATAACACATTACCCCATCAAGATCGTTGAGTACACGACGAATTTCTTGCTAAAGTTCCAAAACAATTCGAATTTTGTTCTGGTAAACTCGTGATTTAGTGTATTCCTATAAGAAAAAATCACCCGGCGTCAAATTGCAAGATCGAGGTGGGTAGTTTTGGCCAAGCAACGAGATTATAATAAGACTATAGTCTGTCCGGGCACTATTATTGCGAATACATGAATAATGTCCGTCCTGCCTATTAAAAGGGTATAGCCGATACCTAACCTATACTCGAAAACTCTTCAAGAGTAATAAATGGCAGCAGAAGAAAAAGAATAGGGACACTAGAGTATTCTACCGAAAAGTGAAATCTTTAACATGGAAGTCAGAATATATTATTCAAATGAAAAATTTACCAGAGAAAGATCGTCCAACTGCAACATTTCGCTATACTTTGTCCAATGATTTTTTTTTTTTCTAACCATCTATAGTCTTTTAAAAAGTAAGTTACATTATTTTATTTTTGTTACAAATGACATAGCTGTGTATGATCATTTTCAACTTGACAAACGATAAAAAAATATTTATAAAACAATATATGGACCAAGTAAGATTTACTGGATTGGTTCTAGTAAACATATATCTAAATTATGGTTCAACATCAAATAGATTATAAAAATACTTGCCGGATTCAAACAAAATTGAGATTTAATATTTTAATACCAATATAAGTTATACCTAAACCAATCATTTTAATTGATTCTTGGACTTTTTTCTATTTATTTGACTAAATTGCATGTGCAGACTGCTTAATAAATGTAGTATCGTAATATGTATAGGAATATTATTTCATGCTTTACTTACAATATACAATTGTTTTTAACATTGTGGTTCAAGTTTCAAATTAAATACTGGCTTAAGATTTGGATTTTATGAACACTAATACTAGTTTAAAACGCCAAAAATATTGCCAAAGATAGTGAATTATTATATTATAAGAGTATTTATAATTATTTTATAATGGATCTCTCCTAGCTGGCTTTTTTATTTTTTTATGTACATTCCTGATTCAATGTTATTTAATCGAAACGCATAACAAGCAAGAAAATATAATGGACGTTTTCAGACGAAAGGTATCTAATTTACCGACCGACATCATCTTAACTATCACATTTGTTGATAACAGAAAACTCCGAAATAGTTAGTGATATCGACCCGGACACAAGAAACATGAGTGGAAAACGAATCGCGCTGGAAAACCGTATACTGTTTCAAATATTGTATATAGGGTTGTAAATTTGAAATATTTCACATGAAATATTGAAAAATATTTTTTTTTTTACATTTGAGATAGTGACTGTTAAATGTCATTTAATCAGTTGATATTGTATGATATCGTTTCGGTACAATGTTGAGGTTCCCATTTAAGGTGGTATAGTCTTTCAGAAGCCTTTAAATAGGTAACGACCACAAATATATTGAATATTAATATATATATGTACAAGGCCGTAACTGAAAAAAAATTTTGGGGGGGGGTCTAACATTATTATTTAATACAATTTATAGTTAATTAACTATATTCACCACTAAAATGTTTCTACTTTTGAAAATTTCGAAGGAGTCTAGGGTAACTGGGTACCCCCCAGTTACGGCCTTGTATATGTAGTAACCATATGACCGGCGCATTATTATTGATAACAGCTATTTTTATGATAATATTCTTCTAATAAGTAATAGTTCTAATCGTCTGTTATTTATTTACATTTTACTAGTCAAGTTTTCTGAAGTGTCTTCAACTATTTTAATTTTAATTTCCATACTTTCTTGAGTATATTAATGAGAACATTATATTTCCCTAATTTATGATTTGTTTAATTATGCGAAGAAGCTTATTTTTATTTTATTATATTGTTATCTTTAAATAATATATTTATATTATATGAATTCAGTCATTTTAATTTTAATTTCCATACTTTCAATAGTATAGTATTTAAAAATGTATATTTACCTAATGGCTAGTTATTATGATTTTATATTTTATACTAATAAGTGATTTGTTTAACTATGCAAAGGAGCTAATTTTTATTTTTTATTAAGTTAGATTTATTTAATTACATTATGTTTATTATCTTTTATACATATAAATAGCTGAATTACCCGTCGTTGCCGGGTTTAAGTATATAAATGTATGTAACCTGCCAAGATTAAATTTTGTTAAATCTATTGAAATTTAAATTAATTAAGTTAAGTTAATTAAGTTCTTTCGTGCATGTACCTTGGCCCACCAGTAAAAGTTGACGGGAGTATAACCATTTGGCCTAACTGATTAGCTTCTATGTCTCGTCGTATAATTCATTTTCAATAGCGCAGTTATCAACCTGGTCAAAAAATATTAAACCGATTTCAACCCTTTAAATTCAAAATTTCGAAAAATTCTTTCTTAGCGCACGTCTACATCATAATAGCTATCTGTATGCCAAATTTCAGCCAGATCCGTCCAATGGTTTGAGCTGTGCGTTGATAGCAGTCAATCAGCTTACTGTTTTATATATACAGATATATATTTATTTTATTTATTATTTGTATATAAATAAAATTCAATATTGTACTCCAGTATTGAATTGTAATTTTCATCTATCTGTAAAAACATTTCCAGATGCTGGTATAATATTGTGTGTTTCACAATATTCACAATAAATTTTATAAATATATGCTTAACTTTAAACTCATTAGGTACCAATATATTTTTTTGATGAGAAACTTCTACAATAATGTGATAGCTGATGAGTAATGGGACTGCTGGCATTTTATTTAGAAATTCATCTATATTTTGTAAAATTTCTTCATGTGTTTCAATGACTATTGGTCTCTTACCTCTTAAATCAATATTTATAAATTATAATAACTATAAACTAATATAGTGTTGATTGTTAATTTATATAAATTAGTTTTTATTTCTATTTAGTACAATTAATAATACAAAAAGTATGACATAAAAAATAAAACATAAAGCATTATATTTTTACTGAAATGAAACAAAATTTTTATTTTTTTTCTCAAATTATAAATTTCATGAAATCTTACAACCCTAATTGTATACATGTATCATATAACGTATTCGAGTGTTTACATATTCAAATTTACCATTCAATGATGTGTTCTAAGGTATCAAAATGTTCTTTGAGAATACCGATAACCGAAGATAAAATGCCAGTTATTCTTTCGAGTACGTACAAAAAACGATGACGGTGAAAACGGTTTTCCAATACACGGCGCACGATTCGCATAGGTATGCGCCGGAGCATGACGTTCTTTGTAATTTTATTCGTTTCGATGGCGAAAAGGTTGATTTGAAAATCGGGAGATAACCGAAATCATCTGACGAAAATGAAAAATATATATTTGAAGATGCTGGCAAATATATTCACAAACATTAATCGAATGGATAATTTGAAGGTTCCCGATGATGATAATTTGTTGAAACTAGCATTTTAGTGCGGTCAAATTATTTTACTTTAACTGCGAGAGATTATTACCAGTAAAGAACCTCGGGCGTATATACACACGCAGCACGTGATCGAAAATCAGTGATACGTATTGCAATGTTCCTGTACGCGGAAATCTATAAACTTTCGTGATGAACATACACATTGATTTCATTGGCGAGCCTTGCCCTTTACCGTAGAACTTCAGGAAATGTTACACGACGTCGAGTAAATACAATACACAGTAAATATTTTCGAGTAACACACGCGCAATATACAATAAGAGTATAAAATAATTATCAAAAACGTGTATAGACCGATTGGTCCAGAAATAGATTAATAAAACAACATATTACTAAACATTGATCGTAAAAATACTAATAATGCTAAAACAACAAATGTAATTTAAACAAAAACTTACAAAACTAAACGTACACATGTTTAATGTGTATATATGCGCATTACAACCACTGAAATAGGCAAAACTAAATGTCATACGTAAAACAATGTCTTTATTTCTCTTAGTATTGTATTTTATTCATGATAACGAGTTTTCCATTACTTTAACCAAGAGGGGAAAAAAACAATGAATCCACTTTCCTCAACTTACACCAAAAATATCATACCCACACAACACAACTCTCAAAATATAAATTCATAACAAAAGCAGATTTGTATGAAAAAATATTTAATCAAAATAAACAACTTATTTAAAAAAAAAAAAATGAAACTATATCAAATATTTAGTTTACCGCTTATTTACTTCTGTCTCATTAAACGTACAAAAATTAATAACTATTGCTGTCAAAGTTCAAACAAAAAAAAAAACTTAACATGGTATGTATATGAAATATTTTTGATTTATAATTAAAACTTATCGACGAATGTGCAATGCAATATATATATTATTATAATTTTTTATCTTATAATTTATAATTAACAGTCCTGATAATTATTTTTCTAACCCAAGCAAACCTTTTACCTCAAACGTATATATTACGCGTTTATCCGTCACTTATTATTATATTTCGATTACAACAACGGAATGATACTCGTATATGGATACACCGCATGCATATACGTTGTAGATGTCCTCGGTAATTCTAAATTTGGCATTTACATATATACGGCTCATTAGCAACATTGTGTACCATGAACGAATAATTATTTTGAAATTCATAGCATAATAATATAACAATACTGCACGTAAATTCGTCTAAATTGTTAATATCACAAATAATAAACATCTACGCAACGATTTCACCGAATCGAAATTCAATCACATAAAACAACGTATTATTCATTATGATACATTTTTATTAATACCACGCGGAAAAACCTATATAAGTATATTGCTATTAGTAAATTATAAGTAAATCATTATTTATATGCGTACAATAAATAATTTATGTTATAACTAGTGCCCGTAATTATATGCACTTCAAAAAGTACGAAATATGCATTTACTAAAAAATGCATAAACAAAATAAATGAGTTTATTAGATTTTTATAGTATTTCAAAGTTACCTGGAAAGTTACAGTTAACTACTAAAGACTTGGATAGATTTGCAAATAATAACGGTTTACATTGTTTTAATCTCATATGGTTAATTTACAAAAAATAATACCTTTACTAGATGCAAAAATAATTTCTCCAGATTTCACAACATATGTACGGATAGACATTTGTACTTTTGGCATTTTAATAAGAAACACGAATACACACTATTGTGAAACATAACTAAAATATGGTTCATGAAAACCTATTGAATATATAAGATTACAATAATTAGTCCTGACCTAATTATATTTAGAAGTGATTAGATATTATAAATAATATGAGAAAACAAATTTCTTATGAACCATAGCTATACTCGTATGTGGGTAGAACAAAATAATAAAACAAATGGATATGAAACACTTAGGTATTCAACAATAATGCAATGAAGAATAGCAAAATATAAAAATATGCTGTATATATTAAAAAATTACAAACCATGCAAAATTATGTATTTAAAAACCATCTATTTGCAATGAAAAATATGTAAATACAGGGTGATTTACCAAGCGTAAAACACTCATTATCTCAAAAACTATTTTGTTTACACCAATTATTTTTTTACTAAACTTTTAATAAATAATTGTCTTTGATAATCAATGTCGATGTGACAAAGGTTTATCTTAAAATTTCATGTAAATACCTAACTAAATATTTATCTACTAATTTGTCTCTTGTATTTCTTGTCAACTTTCTTTCAAATCATTCACTTGAAACTACAACGAAGTTAAAATTTTTTCTACTAGAAATTATATACATACATATGTAAACTAACGTTTAAAAAACTGATATGTTGTACTGTTTTATCGAATCTAAAAAAAACTCTAGAACTGCTGCTAGATTAACTAATATATTTATTAAAATAACATGTATGTATACTTTTTTATTAACTTGATTCGTTAAGATATTCAATTATACATTATAATGTATGTGTTTATAATAAAATATGGTACCTAATTCACAATATTTAATTATACTACGGAATTTAAGAATATAAAAAAAAAATCAGCCATGTTAAAATCAAATATTACAACACAAATAACTAATCTAATTAACAAGTATATATAAAGACAACTTAATTATAGACATACATATATATTCGTGAAAACATACTTCTTATAAAATTCAATAATAAAAAATGTATAAATGGTATCAACAACGTTGTCCTACTTGCCAGCGTCCAAGTCATACAATGTTTTACCGAATATACAAACAATTAAGTATAAATGGTACGTTTAATAAAACCAAAAAAATTGAAAACACAAACATAAATAATAATAATTCACTAGAATTTTTATGTAAATTGATTTAGAATTCACATAAATCCTTGTAAGTCATATCAAGTAATGGTCTGCATATTCTTAAGCTTTTGTTAACTATTTTAAATGAGGAACTAGGAATTATTTTCTGTTCATGTTCATAATCCTTAATAATACTAATTGTTATCGATTAGGTATCACACTAACCATCAAAAATTTTTTAAAAAAATGATGAAATTCAAAGTCCGTTCTAACGGTAATACGACCCTACTTAGTAACAGCTGATTTCTTTACAAAGTTTTTATCATCACGACCAACATAATAGAAGCGACAGTCAAACAGTTAATCAATTTGTTTCCATTTTGCCGAAGACGGCATATTGTTGGCAACGAAAGCTCGGCATCATTATAGAACATATTTTAATACGGATTTAAAAATACGTTACGGTTACAACATCATGCTGAGACTTCGGCGCCTATATTCTGAATATACAGCAAAATTTCAAAGTTTACTCAAATATTTATCAGTGAATATGATGAAGGCATCTAGTGGGGAACTTATAATATGTATAACAATTAAAGTCATTGTCGGAAGTAGGTACACTGATAATTATTTATCACCATTATATCTTGGGGTCGAACGGTATCAAGTTTATTACTTATAACTTCTGATTTTTATAAGCAATAAGTATTGCTGCGGCCTGAGTTACTGACTAAGTATAACATATTTAAATACAAATAGCTCCCAAAAACTACACAACTTTGAGGTGCTCTATCTCGTCAACGAATAAATGAAAAATGAAAATTTAAACGTAATAATTTATAAGAAAAAAAGCCTTACTAAATTATGAAATTTTTAGTATTGGTTGCTATTTGAAAAACAAAATTTGATAGTAGTTTACCTAATATATATAAGGTTGAAAAATATTAAAATATATACTTCAAGAACAGCATAGATCTAAGATGTTAAAAAAAAAAATTGAAAAAAGTGAATAGTGTTTTACGCTTGGTAAAGCGATGTACCCTGTATGCAATATACATAAAAATGACAAAATATGTAAAAATATGAAAAATAAAGCTTTGAATTTCAAGTATATTTACTACGATTTAAACTTTCAACTTATTTAGCTACTTTTTTGGACTATTAAAAAAAACATACAAATGCATATAAATCCGGGCCCTAGTTATATCTAAAACGTTCGAAGTCAAATGGTGTTCATCGAAACTTTTTTCCGCATACCTATTTATGTATATTAAAACTTGCATAAAACGTTTAAAGTAACATATACCTTTCATTATTAGTGAATTCAATCAAAGCACAGATATTTTATTTTTATTGTGTAACATATTAACAGTTTAGTTAATTTTTATTTTTTTCCATTTAATATTTTATTTTTGAGTTTTTACAACTGTAATTGCACGAGGAAAATGTATACAGCACAATGATTAATAATAATCGAATTACGCGAATAATTCGTTCGGAAATCGTAAACGGTGTGTGACATGATCAACTATATTATCTATTGAATCGTGTTGAAAAATACAATAACAAAAGTGATAATAATTGGTGTTGAGATGTACAAATCTATTGTATTATAACGATACGCGACGAAAGGAACGCAAGTGATAAAAAAAAAAGACAAAAAAACGGGTCACTGGTGAGTTCAGTTCGATATCGGAAATTGGAAACTAAACCGATTTTTTAACGTTTTTCGACGCGCAATGTCGGAGCGCGCACTTGAAAATGCCGATTAAAATTAAGAAGGGAATGTACTCATTCCTACTCCACACAGACGTAATGAGAAAAAAAATGTCGTACAGTATTTTCAACGAGTCGAAAAAAGTTTTGGTCTCTGAGCCATATACATGTGTATAAATTATTTCACTTTTCCCGAGAAATTTTTTATTTGTTCAATGTTCAATGTTGATTCTGACAATTACTGATTGTGGAACATGTACATTAATATAGTATAAATAAATAAAAATAGACAGCATTTGAATGCACCACGATTATGCGCTTTTTTCTACCTGTTTTTATTTTTTCATCGTAATAGTAATTGCAGTGCAATTATTGCAGCACTAATCTAAAACAGTAAATTATCTCTCGCGCAAGGCTCGGTAATTCAACTAGTATGGTGTAATATTATGATGATGTTGACGTAAAAGTTATTTTAAAATAAATGAGTAAATTCATCAAGTAGATATATCATTATTTTCATATTTTGTTACGAAAAAAAAATATGTATAGCGATTATATTGTATATTATATATATAAACTATTTTACACAAATATATACATATATATAATGGTCTCGAATGATTGATCGTGAGTCAAATACACGCCGGAAAACATATCATTTTTAAAATAAGCTTGTTTCTTAAACTTTCAACCGAGTTCTAGCGAATTATTCGTTATTTCGGGATATTAGGAAACATTCCGGACGTGTCATGTGTGTGTGTGTGTGTGTGTGTGTGTGTTGCATTTAGAGTAGTTCTTGTATTCACGCGGAATAATAATAATAAGAAAAAAACGACATGTGAAACAGTGTTATTATTGTCGGATCGTATTAAATAATACGACCTGTAGTACGTGTGCATATGTGGATCTTGCCATTTTATTACGCGTTGGTATATAAATATATAGCAAGACGAGTCCGGTTTTTTCTACATTTTTTTCGTTCTGCCTTAGCATAATAATAATAATAATACGCACCCAATGATGTGTACCATACATGTTTCGTTGTACACTCCACGTTCTCCAGTTGGTAAAGTATTTCAAAATTAAAATTTTCTTTTCGTTGGTTTTTCGGTTCAACTATTATATATGTACTAAAGTTTGTTTACTAGTCGACTGTATTTACTAATCGACGAATCAATTTAAAAATTAATTGCACAAAGTAAAATGATCAAGTTTAATTGTTTTATTGAAAGCGTTTTATGCTGGCACTCGGCAGTGTCGCACGATTATTAATGTAAAAGTTCAACGAAGTTGTTGGATATAATTTAGAAACACGATCGAAAATTTAAAAGTACGAGCCACACAAGCTAATTGCAAGACAAAAATAGCTTTTATTAAAATATACACGGTTCAAAATCTATTGCACCTCATCGCTAATTATTAATGGTTGTCGACGACGGCTAGCCGGAAACCACAATGACCGAATTCCAAGTTCGGCTGCAGATGGGCTGAATAATAACATTAGCGTTAAAACGTACCCCAAGAGGAAAATCAATCGAAAACCAGTGCGACCATTAACCGTGGCGAAATGATTTCTACGTCTATACATTACCCGAAGCCACGACACAATGGATAATGCACACATGACGTACTAGACAGCAGTTATGCTCACAGATATATAAAACAACTAAATAACCGACTTGAATAATTCAATGAAGGTCGGCAGCCATATACCAAGTGGGCGAAATAGTATTGATAGTTCACGATATTTTAATTATGCCATGAAACATACTATAAATCTGATAAAAAATTACGCTTACGATTTTCAAGTACATGAACGGGTTGAAAACCATATTACTCGCGCTGAAATTTTAATATGGATACATAATGTTTATAACAAAACAATTAAGTTCATAACGACTACCCTTGTTCATTTGTATAAGGACAAAACGTGTCTACCAGACTGCAACACGCATAATAATGCAATACGATTATTATATTACGCGGCGCGCCTTATCTGTAATAAAAAAATTTTCTGCATTTTTTGATGCGAACAAATATATTAACATCGTGTTCATCACATATTCTATTAAAAAAACTCCCTAGGCGTCGGCATATTGAAATATTATTTCATAGTAAAATATTGATTGCATTCCACCCGAATGAACGGTCAAACGTTATAAGCTCTATCGGCGTATCAATAAAATACACCCCAAGAGTGCTATTAATCGAAATTTAAAGATTACTTTTACGGTTCATTATAAGACGTATTAAACGTAAAAATAATTTTTGTAAGTATTATAGTACCAATACAATTTATAGAAAATCGAGTAGTTGGAGGCACTACCGTTATATTTTGTGGTAAAATCGATAAAAAAAAGAAACGTAAATCCAAAAACGCACATTGAAATTTATACGGCTCGTATTTGCATTGACAAAAAAATAGATGAGGAGCAATGGAAAAAAATAGTTCAATCGATGAACTATACTTGTACTTCGATTTAGAAAACAAGTTCTAAATGGACTCGTTGAAAAATCGGCCTATGCAACTTAATTCAAATTATTAACTAATGATTACTCTAGAACGCCGATGAGACATAATACATCGATTTAATTTAACGATTAACAAAAAAATAAGAAATTATAGTTTTATTAGATTGTATTACAGTATATTATAATACTATATTAAAAGGTGGCCAAATTTTAAAAACTTGTGATAAGTTTCTAAGTTTTTCTAAGATGACATGAAAAAAAAAGAAGAAAAAAGGTCAATCAACAAAAATATATTTAATATACATGCATGTTGCATGTTACACTTCTTTTATTTTTTCTATTTAAAATGTTAATAAATAGTAATACATTTAGTTTAAAAATAATACGTATTTTAATAGATATATTTTTCATCAATTTATATTAGTGCCATAAATACCATTATTTAATACGAAATATCCATTAGCTTACGTACGTTTACTTACATTTACATAGCTACTCGATCTCAGTGTATAATTTCGTTTTTTATAGTTATTTATTTAAGTTATTATTACTAGGTATGTATTGCTTTAATAAATTATTATCAATTTAGTTTTTATATACGTGGGATGAACAGAAATATAAAATTTATAAAAAACATAAATGTTTACATTTTTTTTTTTTTAAAAATAATAGTGGAAAGGTGTCATAATGGACTCGAACTCATGTCGCGATTGATCAGTCGATCACGATTGACCTGTTGGCCGCCTCTGTTAAAGTATATTAAGTTATATCATGAAAACCTACGTGAAACCACTAGAAGCTAGTCAACAAATTCCGATTGAATTTTTTAATTCAAAATATAATAAAGAGAACGTATTGCAGTTGCGGTGTGAAATGACGGAAAGACAAGCGTCGAATTTTAGAGCGTGGGAAAAAATTTAAGTTTGTATTCAAGTCTTGACAAATTTATTTAAAATAAATATATACTTTTTGTCACAACCTATTAACCTATGACGCATGCTGCTACTTGTTCACGAGCATGTGTTATTTTTGGTGCAGAAATTTGTATAACTCCGAAGAAGGAAAACTAATTGCAAGTAAATATATGTGCTTAAAAATCTGTCTAAATATTCATTTAAATGTTTGGTATACAAAGAAAATGTAATTATTGATTTGATTTATGAATGAATAATTTTTCTTCTTTCACTTTATTTTATTTTCGAATCAACAAAGTAAATTTTGCACACATTCAGTTGCACACTTAAACGCACAGTTAATGTTGTCATGTTTTTTTTTAGTCACTATGTGAGTGAGAGATTAAAGATTTTTTTATGAGATCAATAATAATAATAATAATGTGTTGGTTATTGACTGTTATAAGAGATTATATTAATCAACATAAAATTTTTTGTATAAAAAACTTATACAAATTTAAAGATATCATATATTCATCGTAGAATTATTATTGAATTTTTTTTTTTCAATACAAATTTACAAATAAAAAAAATTCTGTTCGTGGTCTATTTTCAAAGTTTATTATTTATTAGAATAATTGTTCCACTGAAACGATAAAACTATGAATTGTAAATATTTCAGGCGCACTTGCTATACAATATAGGTCTCTGGCGAAAGAATCCATATCGCACCGGTTTAGGGAGGTTTTTGACCCAACACGCTCCGCCACGCGGAATAATCATAAAAAAATGTAAGAACACGTGGCTTATTTGGGATTATTTTTCAGAGGGTACAAAATCTGTACATTTGATTAAAAACGTATAAACATTCACTAAAATATTTATAAAATATTTTAATAAATACAAAATTCAAACTACAGAATCAACTATAAATTATAATGAAAATAATCTATTACTATAGAATATTGATTGTTGATTATAACTAGAGTCAGGATTTTTAAGCAAATGCAAATTCTTCTAAAATTTACCTAGAATAATTTTGATTATAAACGTCGACGTCTCGCAGTGTACAGATTCTTATGGATAATTTTTGTTTTTGCATATTTTATATTTTTGAGTAAAAATGATAATGAATTGCATATTTCTATGCAGTTGAGTTTTTTTTTTTATTCTTAATTTAAATACTTGATTAATGATCAATTTCTAATTTCTAATCTAATTTGTAATAAATAGTAAATTTTAATAGTATGTAATAAATTTATAATAATTTTTTTTGCATATATTTTACATATTTATTAAATCTTGTGTGCATATTCACCTATATTGTTAGTATAAATATCCGGACCTTAATTATAACAATAAATAATATATTTTTCTTTATTATCTATGATTATAATAAAGAACACAGTATTTAGTATCAGTGGTATTTATCAACGTAATTAGAAAATTGGGCACAGTATTTTTTATAAACCATAAGTTATAATAATAAAATTTACCTTTTAATCATATCTATCACAAAACAGTAAAAAAAAGTCTTGAGGGGGAATGAGAGTAAATGTCTTTTGCCTATTGCCTCTATTGCCTCCTCCCACAAACACCGTCACTGATATACCGTTGTCGTTGCGTACACGTACGGATATGTTCAAACGCGTAGTTCGACGGTGTGTATGACCAGCGGCAAGCACAAGGATTTGGTATGGGGGGGGATATCACAAATAAAAATGTACTATTTTCAATCTTTATTCTTTATTATTATACAAAAAAAAATTCAATCAAGGTGGAAATTCATCCTTCTGGCTTTTACACTAAATTCATCAATTATTTGTTCTGTTAATCCATTTAACCGTGACTGTTCTATCATATTTCTTAAATATGTTTTTAGGCTTTAAGGTTAGAAAAAGAACGTTCATTAGTCGCTGTGGTTGCAAAAAAAAAAAGTTCATTAGGGGGATTTATCCCCTATCATCACCCCCTCCCTTGCACACGTCACTGTGGATGACACCAATCCCGGCGCACATTTCACAGTGCATCGATTGCAAACGAATTATCAAAAGCGTTTGGGATCTGATGGGCATAACTATGACTGTTACTGAACCGGATTTTGTATCAAACATGAAACGGGTCATGACGCTTTTGCAATTGATTCAGTGTACGGTATGATTCCTTAGAACATCGCTGTGCTGGGATATCAAGTTTTCCGCAAGGCGCCCGCGGCCGTTATCACTCTCATATTCGAAACGATGTTTCGAACTTAAAATCATTTAATCATCGAATATGTGCATCTATTCTTTGAGTCTAAGAATAATCCGGTCAAATATTTTTGATAAAGTTCGCAAACGAAATTGACAACGCGTTATGCAATTTGTCTATAGTTAATATATATATTGCATGTCATATATACCTACACTACGGTTCTCCTTCGGAAATGGTGGGTCCGAAATATGTGTCTTAAGAAAATACAAATATTATAGTTACTATGCAGAATTATACATGGTGTAACAGAAAACATTAACGAATTACATAATAAATATAACGTACAAATGTCAGAACTTCCTGTTGCATCCTGTATACCACAATACGCAAAAACAAGCGCACTCATATTACACACACAGTAATATGCAAATGCAAAAAGCAGCTGACCCTAACGACAATGACGGAACATTGTGTGCTCGATGCTTCGATACTAATTTACCAATTGTTCTTGTTGCCATCCCATTCTCCCACTCGACTAACCGTAAATGGCTAATCCGTAATCGCAGTTGCGAATTTCCTAATTCTCACACTATTTACATTTAAAAATTTTATTTTTTAATCAATGTCCATTACCGAGATTCGACCTCAAAAAAAAAAAACATCGATAAACAAAATAAAAGCTCCAAAATAATGTTCGAAAATCACATATCACGTATACCATTAGTTGAACAGTGGTGAAATTCTATATTTTAAAACCAAAACTAAAAACAATGAAAACCAAACTGAACCGTTTTTTATTTTTTGAGAAACAATAAATATACCATGATTATTGAATATTGACGATAATATTGATATTAGATTTGTAGCAAACCGGTTCTATGGTCGAAAACAACTGTAATATTGACGCGTTGATGAAAAAATTACAACACATCATAATTATGTTTCAAAATATCGAGGTTATTGTTTATGTAATTTTTTACTTTTAGTATTTCAACGTAAATGATACTAAAATACATAAAATATATTAAATTAAATGTTACTTTATAGGACTTTATATGAGTGTATTGAAAATCATAAGAAATTTAAAAAAATCGTAACACGCGTTCCATATTTATTTATATTTTATTTTTATTTACCTATACGTAAATTATTATAATATTATCGTGACGTTCGAAAACCATCTGGCCTCGACAATATTTCGCCGGTGAACGTAAACGGCCAATAATATGATGTATAACATTACATACCATTACTACAAAAATACCATCGTTATGTACAGAATCACACACAACTTAAAATTATAAATACAAGGCAGCCGAGCGTAAGTAAGTTGGAAATTAATTTACATAATGTATTATGATGAGTAAATTTGTTTAAATATTCAATTTTATTATAAAATTATAATAATATAATAACATGTAGGAAACCAGTACAACTTTATATACTAGACCGATATTATTGGAGCGAATATTATGATACGAGTTAAATTATTTTAAGGAAATACTTTTTCTTTTTTTTAAGTTAGTCCTTATTTTATTTGTACAGCTGCATGTACTACACAATCACTTAGTACTGATAGGCAACATTGCGCAGATATATAACCAACAGTCATATATTTTATTATGATAATAATACGTTGTACATTTATAGACATATATGTAAATAATACAATAAATTACAATTATTAACACTATCGCGCTGTCGTCGCTGTCAATCTGTTAGCATATACACAAATACTGCTCAACACATTGCTCATATATTTATTGATAATAATTATACATGCAACATTGAGATATAGTACGTACAGTGAACACACACTCAAAAATAAATAGGTTTAACATATTGAATGAAAAAATACCATCTACCCACCAAGTTGCCTTCAAAAACAAATGCAAGGGGACTTTGCCTCCAAGTAGAAATATAAAATACAATTTTATAACCTTGTTAATAATTATAGCTGAAATATAAATAACATATTAAATAAGATATTTGTTTTTTTTATTTTATCTTAAACTTAATATTAATTTAAATAAAAAATGGGTTCTTGGTTAATTATTAAATATATATATGATATAAATTGTTACGATTTATATAATAAATAATAAAATTATTATTATAATAAGGCTTACTAATTACATTTATTCGCACTGGGACTCAGTTATAAACTTTTGTAAACAAATAAAAATTAATATATTAAAGCATTTTTTAATTGGCATATGTCTTCAATTGTCTGTGATTTCATGAATGATAAAATACTTATTAGTATTTTATCAGTTACCTATTATATATATATATATATATATATATAAGCTAATAGACTAATGGCTATATTGTTCTACAGTTTATTTTTAATATTTTTATGCGTAGTAGAACGATGATGTAGATATTTTGGGGCCAGGGATATATCCAACCATCAAACAATCAGGGGGTGCAACTGCTACCCTTCAACACTTCAATGTGCCCCACTGAATATACATGTTATTTTTAAATCTCAGGCAACATACAAATTATTTTAATTTCGAATTGTTTTTAATTGTATTATTCTTTTTTTATGCCTATTGAGCATATTCGTACAGTTTCAGATTCATTTCCAAGCATATATCGAATTTTTTTATCTAAAGTCATTATTTTTTATACTCGATTTAGTATTAATATGTATAATACTTATTTCTATGATAGTAATTTTAGTTTTTTAGTCAAAAATTCATTTTTACTGTTTTTGAATAGTAAATATTAATTTTTTTGTCTTATAGAAACCTTAAGGCTCCAATTGGTTTGACTAAGACCTTTGTAAGTCCGGAATCAAGGATAAGCAAGTATATTATTATAATGTAGGGGATTGCTAGCGGTCCTCGCTTCTCGTGGGCTCCTTTGACGGTATTATCTCAACTAACCGATTGTAAATGCTTATTCAGTTCAGCTGCATGTGATCGTGTAAATGATTGCGATGTGATTACGCGCAGTTTCACCGTCGACTTGAGGAGGAAAAAAAACCGATTAAACTTAACACGGTTTAATTTCGAACGACTTACTATCAGCTACAGCATTAGCAGCAGTAAACAATGCATCAGACCGCCAAGAGATTAATGCGAAATAATATCACACAACAGTGAAAAATCACATTGTAAAGTCGAGTCGACATCAATGTGAATTATGTGTGCGGCCAATTTGTATATAAATGCGATAATATAATAAGACTATCAAAGTCAATTAATGTTCAGACATACATTAAACACCTCCTCCCCCCCCCCCGACGGCATGGCTCCACCTGCCTCCAGTCTCGATCTACACACCGCTCAGCTTTAATAGTTCTGAAGTAATTAAATTTCGCGACGAAACTTTCGATTGCGAGGCAATAATTGCGAGGTCATTAAGCTTTGGGATGATATTAATGGGTGCTTCAAAAACAACGAATTAATTAATTAAACATACAATTGATGTAGGCGGATAAAGAAAAACAAATATCGAAAGAACATATTAACACCTTCAAATAACTGATTAAATTTAATTCAAAATCCGTATAAACTTAACCTTACGAGGTAAGTGTATGACGAGGTCTTAGTATTATTACATATTGTTATGTATAAATCGCAAAATTCGTAACGTAGTGGAATTAAAAAAATTATCAGAGTCAAACATTTCATCATAGGAAGTCTATTTATATTTATTTTTATATACGATTTTGATATACGAGTATTTAAGATAAACTCAACTACAACCGCAGTCGATTGTGGTTCGAAAAACACACCATAATAACGAATTCCGCCTGTAGATAAATACCATTTGCACTTCTCATTTGTGTACATAAAATATGTATCAAATCATTTGTCCAAAAAATGTCTTGATGCATACCATTATAAATCCGTTTATGATTTGTTAATTTGGCAATAGATTAAAACAAAAAACATTAAAATACGGCTACTCTTTCTTTGGTACCCAATAGAAAAGGCTTTGATCGCTTTTGATCAACTTTTCATGGAAACGATTTAAGATCATAAAAACTCGAGGTAGCTACACCCTATTTTTTTTCTTCAATAATATTAGTTATATTCGTCACTAACTAATGCAAATTGAACCTCAAAAAATTAGTAAAAATCAGATCAATAGAGAAAAAATTGGTGAAAAATGAATTTTTATCAGGGACCAAAGAATTAGAATTCGCGCAGCCAGGATCGATTGAACTGATTTGAATGAATCTCAAGTGTAGATGAATTATTGTAATGCATGATTAAGTACTTCAACTTAGTGATAACAACAATCGCATTGTAAAAAATACATTATGCCAGTGTACACGACCCACGATTTAAACAAATGAACGATGGTCACACATTTAATTAGAAATATAAACCTAAATCGAAAATTCGTCAATTTTTTTCTAAAAATCAAGTACAGAGTGTGTGGAAAATTAATGTTTAACATCCAATGTATTATTTAAAATAATTTTTTTTTTTTTTTTTTTAAATCAATTCGTTCGGAACAAGCACATGAATTAATTTGTTCAATCCTCCGAACGTTGAATTCGGTTATACCAAAATAAAAATAGATCCTTTACCCGTGTCCTAATTATATACACCCCAATACAGGGTTAACGATTACAACAAACGCCAATGCAACACGTGAGTTTAAATAATATAAACATAATAAACCTTTATTCACGCAGCTTTTCAAATATATAAATTTCATGATAATCTGTGTACAGCCCGAAGGTAACAACTGTAAGCAGTGCTCGAATTGGGGGGTGCGCAAGGGGACGGAGCTCCTCTACTATTTTTTTTTTTTTCATACCCCAACTATATTTTTTCACCGGAACGGGGGGACGTTCATCCTAATTGATTTAAAAAATAATTTTTATGTGAATTTCAATTTATGTAAATTGGAAAGTGAATTTTACGATTTATAATATCAAAACTTTTTTTATAATTAAAAATTATATGGTGGTTATGATAACGTCGTTATTTCTGGAAAAATATAAATAGTAATGTCTTTGAATTTGGTGTATTATACTTTATACATTGTACGGTTTGTTATTAATATTGGCGATCGACGATATCGTCATTTCGGAAAAAAATAAATGCCCTCACCACGACCTTAGACTAATCTTCTAAGGCCGTGGCCCGCACTAAAGAGAAAAAATAGATAAAAACAAAAACCAAGTATATGATTATATCATTCGATTCATAAGACTGCCTGATCGCCTACAATTACCAATGTTAATTATGATTTTATTTTTATTTTCTATTGTAACATATAGGATGTTGGTATTGCTATCAAAATATATTATACTTGGAATTTGAATATTTGTTTAGCTAAAAAGTGGTATTCAAAATATATTTAAGGTTAATGGAGGGGGAGGAAGAGGGACGAAGCCCCCCACGGGTCTGTGTCAAATAATTGCGCACGTGGAACGCAGTTTTCAAATCATTGGACTGAGCTTCTCCACTTAATTTTTCCCAATTCGAGCACTGGCTGTAAGATAAATAAATCCTAAACGCAATACACTATTACGGTACAGTATGACGTCCAAACATTATATATCAATATATTTAGATAACTCGCAACCATATGACAAAAAAGGTTGTTTATTTTAATTTTGTGCATATATTATGATTTTATGTCCGAATTTACTTACCAATATTATCTTATTCAATCCGTCTCAATATTAACTCTCATAATTGTAGATAGACTTCGAGGTAGACACACGGGGCATAAGTATATAAATTATCCCCCCCCCCTAATACTGCATTCTGCCGTTAAATTCTTGTAATTTATACTTGAATGTTACAATTTCCATATTCCGTAATAATCAGCATTTACTAGTACATTATTATTACATATAATTATAGTTACTCAGATTTATCTATTAATATTCAAGTATTACGGTAAAATTTTAGTCGATAAAATTATTTAAATACATTAATTTTCATATATATATATAATATAAAACACAATTACAGCGGCAATCAAATATTGTATTATGAAATAATTAATTTGTTCGTTCTGTTGTCTGCGAACAGCAAATTAGAAGTACAAATGAGCTTTTGGACAAAAATACAACAAGTAATAACAATACAATAAGTCTTAAAACACAATACAAAGTTCCTCATATATAGCTATAATGGATTATTATAAAAAAAAAAAAAAAAA